>NW_009649721.1:0-21334 GCF_000708025.1 Charadrius vociferus | reverse complement strand
AAACAGAAAAAACAGATAATGTGCTGTCAAAAATGGGGTCAGTTCAGTGGCGCCACCTGCCAGACTGCTTAGTGGCTCAAAGTTGATCACTTTTTTCCCAGTATCGCCAGTCATGACAGGACTGCATGTTTTAAGTCATTTAAGGAAAAAGGAGTGCTGCAGGCAGTCATTCTTTAGCATAGCTATCCACTGACAGACAGCAATGAAGCCACATGGCGTGGCTAAGCCATTTGGGCAGCTGGCTTCTGCTTACTGCTCTCTACCGCACAGTCCGTGGTGCAGAGCAAAGATAACCATCTCATATAAAAAGTAAGAAATGGAGAACAGACGTTGAGGAAAGAAATTATTACCAATTATAGAGGGCAATGTCAAACAAAGGTAATGCTGGGAGTGTACAGCACACCAGCGTGCCTGCTGGCCTTCTTTCAGCAGCCCGTGAGTACCTGTTTAAGCCACACATATACTGCTCACAGCCTTTTCTCTGCAGCAGCAAGTGTTTGGAAGGACAGTGAGGAGACAAACAAAAAAGGACCAATACAAATACAGGTGTCGCTCTGATAACCTAACACCATGTGGGCATCAAAAACAAATAAGCTACTCGTAGCTTGTATTTTAAATCAGAAAAGGTAATGACAAAAGCCTGACAAAATGGAAACCTAGAGGTGTCATTCTGAATTTGCTTACAGAAAGAACTTCACTGAAAATTGCTATAAGATAGTGTAAGATAAGATTTATCCTTAGGTTTTGACTGAAGATATCTCTGGTTTCTCCGCTTTGTGCAAGAGATGCTAGCTGATGTAATGAGAGGACTGTATGGCTTGATTATAATATCCTGGAATTGCTGGATCCTCAGCAAAATTGCTGACACTGTTCACTGGGGAATTTGTATGCAAATGGTGTTACCATTTTCAGCCAGAATGGTGTTATATTGTGATTACCAAAAAATAAGGTGATAACAGTGGTGATTGAAATCTGGTCCCAGTGAATCTGTATGCTACAAAACTGGCCTCAAGAATTCATTGAAATTGTATTCACCAGTCTCAAAGAAATCTGGGGCAGATACACATATAAATAAGGCAAAGTCCACTCAGTCAACCTGTCTGGTGCACTCTGTACATGTATTTCAAATGTTGGGCATTTGAAACCCAGATATTGTTCTAAAATTTGTATGTAAGACATCAGTCTGACTTCAAAAGACCTTGAATGAAGAATTTTGAGAGTTTGGGGTTTATTTTGACGTGAAAGTAAAATGGAGCAATCTCAACCTAATTCAGTCCAAATATAGTCTTTCTGCTTCAGTGAAGTTACAAACTGGATGTAAAGTCAAGCCAGGATGAAAGCAACAGATTTCTGGATTGGTACAAGAGGAAAGTCTGTACCAAGGAAACTTTCTGTACCAAGAAAGTTGCAATACACTCATAGCCAACTCAAACATTTCAAAACAAGTAGGACTGAACTCTGAGTAGTTTGGGAGACACATACTGAGATACAGTAATTATCTACATAGTAACAAATAGGTATCTTCAATTAATACCACCACTTAAATCCAGGTTCAGATTTTTAGTATGCACAAGCCTTTGGAGTTATTCAGAGCTTGGGCTATGACTTGGCCCCACTTAATGCATTTCAGAGTTTTTCCATTGTTTCCAGAGGATTTTTCTGTATGCTATTTTAATAGGTTTATAATCCAAATCTTCCATAGAACTGAGAAATAATTGTAAATAGTATGCAATATATACTGGGGGTTTGTCCAATAATTATTGCCACTTTCTACTTTTTAGTGTATTTTAGCTGGCACTGAATGGGTCAGTCTCCCTTCTGGGGATACAACCGTGGGCCAGCACGGAAATTGTCGTTGGGAAGATTAAAGAAAACAGCAACATTTCTTCCTAAGTGACTATAAACACTGAGCTGTCCCCCTGTGACCTCTAGCTGCTCTGAGTCACACATGTGCATGGAGATGAAGTTCGAGACAGAAATCCTCTTTTGTAGCAGAGTGCACCTGCCATTTCCATCATGCAGCAGCAGCAGCAGCTCTGCAGCAAGCAGTAAATCTGTCAGTGGGATCAAGTAGTGGATGGCACCAGTGGTTTCACATCCAGCTATTTTGAGTCAAGCAGCCGAGTGATTTTTTCCTTCTGATTTGACATAATGCTATGCTAAGAAAACAAATTCCTTTAGTATTTCTCTTGCTCTGTCCAGCTCCCAGTGGGCTTCACATTCTGATTCTTTCCCTTTGGGATTCCCAGATTTTATAAAATCATATTTTTAAAAACACGTTTCCTCTTTCCCAGCACAATGCCCAGGAAGTAGATACCCACTCGACTTCTTTTTCAAACACCTGTTGGTTACTGACGACTGGCATAGAAACCAGTGAGTTTAAATGCAGTTCACTTAGTAGACACATAAAATACCAGTATCCAAAGAACTCCAAGCCAGAGACCAGACAAGTCCAGATCCATTGAGGAATCTCAGAAACACAAGCCTTATGTGATTTCCATCAGACTCCAGGGGTCTTTTTCACTCATCCGAAAGCTGCTGAAGCGATGGCACCGGTCTTAAAGCTTGCAACATCTGATCTTAAGGAACAAAAGTATAACAGAAAAACTTGAGAAAAGCATATCTAAATGGTAATAAATGATAATTATGATACAAAATGTACCACAGTGTCAAGCCAGAAACAGTAAATCTGAGCTGCATAAGGACAGAAACATGCTTTCATGCAGATAGCATGATAAAAAGGCAGGCCTTAATAGAGTCACTTGATAGATGCTTTTCAAAATACATCAGTTATTTGGGGAAAAAAAGGCAAAAATGTCAATTTAATTTTTTGACCTTTTTACTATAAATCTTCTCTGCTTTCATTTCTCCAAGAGACATCGCACCTTGGCTCTCTTATGCAACTACAAATACTGTTTGCTTTCTTTAAAAAATATGAAAAGGTAAACCTGATAAATGCAGAGATAAATACAGCTTCTGTATCAGCATTAAAAATAACCTAACTTGTATTTACACAAAGAATCATAAGCACTTCTCATTTACACAGGAATGAGTCTGATTTATATTTGCTACCGCAAGATGTTGGCTAGATGGACCTTCTCTTTGTATGAAAGGATAATGTGGTATTTGCATCCTCATCAGTTTTTATCTAACAGAGCTTCAGATGATACCTGCTGAATAGCTGCCTTAGTTAAATGAGTTACCTGTCCGGTAGGCACTCAGTTTGTTGTTTTGATCAGAAGAGTCCTACTGGGAGTGTAGAGTCACTAGGAAATCTGCAGATAAGAGGGGGAAAAACCCACAGATTGTTCAATTTTTTCCTATAAATGTGAATTAAGATAGAAACTAAACAATATAGCATGTCTATTGAAAGTATTTAAACATATTTTCTGCTCTAAGCAAAGAAATCTCCCTGCCAGGGAAAGAATGAGAGAAAGACTAAAGGACCAGTTTAAGAATAAACAAATCTGATCGGTGTTTTTTAGCTTATATTTCATATTTACTGCTTTTGGTATCTCGTTACACTACATTTAGAGAGCTCTGATGGAGATTCTTTTACATAAGGTCGTATTGAGGTGGTTTACACTCTTTTTTCAAACCTTTTGGCTGGAGAGAGCAATACGTCTAGAAACAGATGAAATGAAACTGTTTAGGAGAAAATATTATTTTGTTGATAACCTATAATATAATAGCAATCCAAAATTAGCTATGTTTTAAATACTACGTTCTTCAATCATAGAAAACATTACAGAGTCTGTATTTCATGGAGTTTCACTGACTCCTACACAGGAACAGAGAAGATGTGAACTGCTTAAATTTGTAGTCTTGCTTTTTAGGCAGGAGGAGAAGGTATGTTAGGGGTGTTGAAAAGAGTGATCACTGTAAGTACAAGAAACTTTTCTTTCATAATATCAGAGTAAAGTATCTTCCCTAGAATCAGAAGGCAGCAAATTTAGAGCCAGTAAACCTTTTTTTTTTTTAATTCTGTTAAGACTATAATTAACCTATGAAACTCCTTTCTACAAGTCAGAAAGGTTGTGAAAGAAAGCAAATAATTATTTGCATTAAAAAAATACTTATGTTGACAATAATAAACATTTTAAAAAGACAAGGAAAAAAGAGAGAAAACAAGTTTAGACGTAGTTAATCTACTTGCAGAAGGTATGAGGCAATTTTCTGTGGCAGAGGCTTATCTGTGACCACCAGTTAGTCCTGCCTTGGCAAGAGCTGGTATTGACCACTGCTGAGGGGCTGATTCTGGGCAGAATGGACTCTGCTTTGATTCAGAATGGGAACTTATATGTTCTGTCTCACACTTCTCATCATTTTCTACAAAGGCTTTGGCGGGGTGGGGGGGAGGGTGGGGGGGAAATAAAACCTGTAGGAACTGGATTGTCTCTGCTTTTGGCCTCAGATTTGGGTTTACAAAAGGCTTCCCATTGAATTTCTCAGAAATTTCTTTTGACTGGGAACAGGGTTTGACACCACTTGATGCTTAAGTTTTTAAGAATTATGTTTTTGCAACGTAATTTGCAAGCTGAACTGTGGCAGAATACAGTGCTATGTCCAGACTTTGAATTCCTTAAGTTCTTTCTGTGGTCTGATTGGAAATGTCTCAGTTTATCTGGGTGAAAAGCAGTGAAAAGTCCCTGGCAAGCTTCAAAGACAGGATATTCATGGCCCTCACAAAAAGTCATACAGAATCTGCCTGTTTTGTATAGGTGGTAAGTCTTCCTCCTGGTCCTAGGCAGGAGGGAAGAAGAGAAAACTGAGGAATATTGGCAGGTTTGTCTCTAAAGACATTGAATATAAAATCGGGAGGTTTAAAAAGCCTGTGTGTCATAACTCTTGGTAACAATGTGAGGAAATCAGGCAAGAGGTAAAGTCCTACTGTTGAGCGCATGTTGAGAACCATAGCATGGTTTGGGTTGGAAGGGACCTTTAAAGGTCATCTAGTCCAACCCCCCTGCAATGAGCAGGTGGGACATCTTCAACTGGATCAGGCTGCTCAGAGCCCTGTCCAACCTGACCTTGAATGTTTCCAGGGACGGGGTATCTACCACCACCTCTCTTAGCAACCTGTTCCATTGTTTCACCACCATCATGGTGAGAACTTAATCCTAAGAAGGCAAGAAGGCAGAAAGCCATCAGTAAAAGCTGCAAAGAAGGTACTTTCTAAGTATTGTCTGAGTACAACTTCTATACACATCCCAAATCTGGGGATAGACCTCCCATGTGATGCTGATTTGTATTCAAAACTGAAAGGATACAGCTAGTTTTGGACACCCCATCCATATATGCAAACTGAAAAAAAGAGTGGAAGTTCATACATAGGGTAGGAGGTTGAACCCACTGCTAATAAGAACCAATAACAAAGAGATAATAAACTTCTCTTATGAAACCTACTATCATCATGCTAATAATTGTATGCACATTTCATCCAGGAAGCTGAATCTTAATCAAATAATAATGTGTATCCTCTTTGAAATGCCTCTTCATTTCGCTTTGAAGTGCCAGACTGTAACCAGAAGAATACTTCTGCATTTCTTACTTGACATGTTCCCATCTGCTACCATCCAAAACTGACCCTCTCTCCCTCACTTTTTTTCTCCTCCTCCCTTCCTTCCTACTCTCCCCAAATACATTCTTACCATGAAGACCAAATGTTTCTCCACCTGATACGGCATAGACATGTCAACTGCATCAAGCTTCATATAAACAGTGCTGCCTCATGGATAAGAAATTTGAAAAGTAGCAAGAAAGATAATCTTCCTTTTATTGACTTCATTCATATTGAAATGTATGATCAGAGTCAAAGTCTTAATCTTCACCTCACTTTCACAGCTGCTCAGCTAACCTTAGTGTGTATCCCAGCACTCTGTGAGAAAGCAAGGCCCCTCTGATTGGATTAAAAGGTAAAGAAAGGGAATGTCGTGTTACTCCTTTAGGCAGCCCAGGCTCTCAGAAGGAAGCTCAAATAACAAAAGGCGAGGAATCTGACCCAGAAAAAGCATGGCAGGCTCCAGCAGACTTCAGCCAGCTGCACCAGCTACAATGAGGTCACTTTTGACGCTCTGTATGAGGTGACTTCTCAATTCGTACTAAATCCTCTTTTTTCTCAACAGAAGGCAGGAGGAGGTGTCTCCAAGTCTTCCTACTGAGACAAGCCAGTCAGTAGCCCAGAAGGATAAGCCAGAGCATTGAAGCTTTCCTTGTAAGGCCTCCTGTTAACAATTATCAGCTCCTAAAATGCTAAAGAAAAATATTGACTGCAGTTCACAACATATATTTATCCATCGGAGTGTACAAAGAAAAAACATTTCTATTTTTCTAATGCCTGAGCCTAGCAGTGAAGCTAAGCCCATGCTTTGGTGGCTTCCCCATCACATTTATTTAGCTCCTCACATCAGAAGTTACTAATAATTAGCTTGTTTGGATTTAAGAGTATGCCCATTTCCAGCCAAAAAAAAAAAAAAGCTGGAAACTTGCCATTGTCCTTGATGCAAAGACTCTATGGTAACAAGGCCCCATCAAAAAATATTTCTTGTAAATAATTACTGTACTTCTGGGAGCGTGAACTGCCCTCCCTTAGCAATAAGGCTCTGGAGAAGGAGTCCTCAGATAACCCACACTGTCTCACAGGCCCCCCTGCCTCTGCTCAGATCAGAGCTGGTGGAGGGCAGGTTATGGAGAATCAGCGTTAAGGAGATATTAGAGAAGAAAGGGCTGGGGCGTGATCCCCCAGACTTGAAAACCCAACTCCAATATTGATTCATATGGTTTTTGAGAGGAGTCTTTTAGCCAAATTTGTGAAAACATAATGTGAACAGCTATAAACCCTCTGAGCTGAAGGTGTTTGCAGCAGAAGAGTATCTTTTTTGAAGAGATCATTTCCTAAATTAAAAGGAGAGTCGAGCAAAAAGAAGAATGTCTGAAACATCATAAAACACGTAGAGAGCAGTCATTTTAGAGAGAGGCCTTGCCTCAGTACGTGGTACAACTGCAGGTTGGTGAGCTTCTGCATCAATTTCAGCTGGGCCTCAGACCTACCCTGGCACTCAGCTTGCCTAGGGTATGGCAGACAGAATTTTGGTAACTAACAAATTTTAAATATCATCCCCAGAATTAATCCTTGACTCAAGCACCTACAAACACTTGATGCTGCAGGCCTTTCCTTACAAACACAGATTTGGCAGTCAGAAATGCTGCTCTGAATTGTGTTCAGACCAGGCTCTTGGACAGACTCCAGTGGCTAACTCCATTTTAACCAGCCATTTGTAAACTTATCCTTTTTTAGAGCAATCCTCAAGGGATGCAGAGTCAGTTCTATTCCAGGTCACCTCAATTTTTGTTGTAGGTCAAGTCTAGGTGGTACCATGGTTACAGTGCCCCATGAATCCCTATGTGTTCAGCACCCAAAGTGGGATCAGAGTCACGTTGCTGTAGATTAGAGCTATCCCCCAGGTGCTTTATTTTGTTGCAGTTATTGTTTTGATACTCCAGGGTTTGCAACAGTGGTTTAAAACCATCTTTTCCCTCCAGTACCTGATCTCGAGTCAAATGTTGGTCAGCTGGACTGAAGGATTAAGTATCAAAGTCTGCTTTTTACATTGAGCAGACTTGACTTTATGAGAAACCTTTTTTCAATGCTACTGGAAAGAAGTGCAATCTCTCCTTCTCCAGACCTGCACTTTTCAGGACTGTAAGCAGACAAAATACCTAAATTCAGCAGCACAGCTTCCAGGAGGGTGCTGGTGTGGCAGCAGAAATGGAGATGTAGTTAGTGACATGCCGATCAGCTCCCTGCTGCTCTTTTGACAAAAGAGACAAAGAGCCAATGTTTATTTTCAAATAACATTTTTGCTGAGGTTCTAGAAAGATGGATGAACTGAAACCAACTTTGATTTGGAGCTAATGGCCCAAATCAATCACTATAAGAGGCCACTGCCTTACCTCAGGTAGAGGCATGAGCTGATGGTGTTTGGGCAACATACAAGCTGACAGCCTTATATTTGCTGCTGTGTTTACCTCAGCCATAAACAAACCTCTAACAGATTGGCCTACTGATAGCTGGATTATCAGTTCACATTTATTATGATGGTATATGTGTGAATAACCGGGGAAAATATTTCAAGCCTAAATAGTTATGATAGAATGTAAAGAAACAGGGATCATATATTCTGTATAGTGGAAGAAAAAAAAGCTTTTAGTTGAGCACATATAAATTTGTACCCTTTGCCTTGTGCTAAGCTGTAATATTGGCTTTCATGCAGAAATGAATAATAGCTTTATTCACCCTCTCTAGATTGCCCTAACATGCTGCAGCTTGATTAAGAGCATGAATTCAGGGCATGAATCTTCCTGATATAGTGAGATTATTGAAATTATCCCAAAAGAGCATGTTTGCTGCTCTGCATGCAAAGATCTTCCATTGTCTCCTTAAGAATACACGAGACGGGTCAAGAAAAGCTTAATTAATATGGAATTAGCACGAGTCAATTTTGGTTTTTTATATTATCTTGCCCTTTGTGGCCTTAGGGCAGCTGGCAGTTGGAGGAGATCATGCTCATATAAGTGTATTGATCAAACATTATTAGTTAAAGCTTTTTTGTGTGCTATCTTTAGGGTAGCAGAACAGGAATTCTATATAGCACATAGTGCTAGGCAGAAAAGACCAACAGGTTTCTGCATTTTGGCTAGTCTGATTTAGGGCTAATAAGTAGCTGAGCTTTTCACAAGAGAAAAGGCAACAAAACGAGGTTTTAGATTAACTCTGTAGCTACATGAGGCATTTCTTGCCTTGTTTTAACACTGCGTTGCATTCAAACAGCTCCCCCTTCCAAACTAGCGTGTCTATGAAAGATCATTTAATATCCCTCAGTCATCTGCCAGGTTCCAGTACCTAGTTTGCAGAAAAAATTGGGTTTCTTTAATGTCATTTGTTCTAAAAATTTATTGGACAAGGATGAGCAAAAACAGGCTATTCATCTAATTGACTGAGCACTGCACTCTTTGAATATCATATTACCATTATGTCTAAGCTCTCAGGAGCCAAACTTAGCATTTGCCAAGAACTTATTTCTCATTATTTATCCATGTTGCATGACAGCACAGGGATTCAGAAAAGATCATGCAGTCGTCTTCACTATTCATTTCTTTTCATAGTTGTACCGAGTTCATAGTGAGGCAACTGAATTAATCCTTGGATATTTAATGATGCTGTGCCATGCCAAATTCTCATTGACTTAGTGGATCCCCTGTGGAAGGTACTGCACAGCAGAAGGAATCTCTTCTGGAATATGCCTTCTCAGCAGTCCTTCTCCATAGCAGTAGAAATGCACAGCCGAGCGTCTTGCAGTCAATGGATCTGTGCTAATTAAGTCCCTGAACAACTACTGCAGTTCATTCGTGCTTGTGGAACGTTTGCACATAATTTGTGCTGGATGCAAAGAGCATATTCTTACATGGCACTGGCTGCATTGCATACAACTTGATGTTCTTCAGGACTTGTATGGCTTCTCACTAGCTGTGTTCTCAGATTTGGAAATGTGCTAATTGAACTTCTTTTATTTAGCATTATGGAAAATATCTTCTCTAGATCACCAGCTCTTTGCAATGGGTTTATTCCCATCACCAGAATCACAATGATTCATGGTTTAATAACAAAATTACTTTTTTTTTTTTACACAGTTCTTCATTCAGAAGGGAATATTCACCCATAAAACCTCCAAAGTATTTCAGGCTTCCTGCCATGTGCCTGTTCAGTTGTGCCTGTGTCAATCTGGGTCTTGTGTCTCACCCAGATTTGGATTTTGGAATTTTTGAAGAATTTCTGGGAAGAAGGAGAGAGGAGAAAATGTCAGTTGGGCCATTTATAATCTTTTTTGGGGGATAGTATAAGTGTCATAGCTATCACATGCTGAGAAAACAGGTTAAGAAGTCCCGTTAACACACATGAACAGGTATAAATACACTAATGCAAGCACATGCACATGCTTCATCTTTTGCTCTTCCTCTCGATTCTGCTCTTTACATCAGTGGAATTAACATTATGAGCAATAATTGAATTAATTTCACAGTAAGCCCAAGCTTAACAATGAACTTCACATCTAAATCAGTTCCATGTCTCTCTTAGTATACGAAACGTACATGCAGTAGCTGAGAACTGCCATAAGCAAAACTCCTCCATCTGAAAATTAAAATCCCTCCCTGCTATCGTGTTCTCATACAGATTGTTACTCTACATTCTTTTTATCATTGCTGGGCAGCTTTTGTTTTGTAAACTGTAAATCTGATCACTGTGCATTAAAACAATTACCTCCACCTATTGTTATGCAAAAATAGCAAGAAGCAGTATTTTTTTAAAACCAGAAATAATTAAACCTTGATGAAGAAGTGGAGCTAGGTGAAAATACTGTCTAACAATAACCTATCTTTGATGTAAATGATGTAAATTATGTCACCTTCAACTTCTAGACATTTGAGGCTGTGTTCTGCAAAGTTCTGTAATGCCTTACTAACACCCACTTCAAAAGACATTTGTTAAAAACCTCTTACTCTCCCTGCAAACTAATGTCAGTAATTTTCAAATGTGGTAGTAACAACAAATTTTCACACACATTTTTATTGTTATTAAAGGTTTTGTTGCTGTTTACGATGCTGCAGGAGGTGGTTTGATTCTTTTCATATCACAGTTGTTCAGAAAAAATTCTTGGCTTTTTTTTTTTCCTACTTCTCAAAGCAATTGATTTCATAATCAGAGCAAAACTATTTATTCCAAAAAAATCTTTTAACAAAAGAGCTGCAATACCTAGGTGAAACAGGGTAGAGTAAGCCTGAGCCTGAACATACTAAAGTAATTGGTTTGGGTCATCATTGGGATACTGTTTTATATCATGAAATGTTCTGATTCATTTTCAGGAAACATGGCTTATTTTTATGTTAATGTTTTTCTTTTCTCCAAAGAGGTTCTATGAATTATCCCCAATAGATTAATGTGCTGACCTTTGGTCCCTGGAAACCAGAGGCTGGATTACAGCTGTGCACGCCTTGAGAAGCTTAAATTTTACTGTTCGGTTAAGATGTGAGCTGCAAAGTTTAGAGATGCCTGAACTTGACCTTCTAAGGAAATAGAAAAATTAGCACAAGATTTTTCTGGGACTTTTTATACATCTTCTGAAATACAGAGTACAGCTGATCATTGCCTTTGAAGAGTATTCACAGAAGAGGCAGATCCACTGCTGCAGAAGAATAAAATCTTGCAGTCATTCTTTAGGTTTAGTGAAAGTAAAAACTCTTACAAATTTTCCTATATGTGTTCAGTCCAGCAATACTTTTGAAAAGACACTAGTAGTAACTGCAAGTCATCTTTGCTCATAATGCCCACACCAAGTTGGTGCTGTTTCAACAAAGTAGGTTATCCTGTGAGACACATTGTCCTCATGAATACTCGCCCATACATACTTCAGTTAGTAAGGACTTTTATCTGGTCAATTTTTGGAAAAGAAATTAAATACCTAAAGAGGAGGACTGTAGCTTATTGTAACTCAGCTGACATAGGCATGACAATTCCCCTTGCATTCAGAAAAGCTCTACAGATCCTGGACATGGATGTAAAGGGAAAAGTGGTTCCTTTCTCTCTGGAGCAGAAAATAGTATGTGGGTGAGTAGAATGTGGAAATTAAGGAAGGAATAAGGTAAAATTTAGCCATTTTAGTTTGAGAATGACAAACTAGAATACCTCTAGAAAAACAGGATGAGGAGAGTGGGGAGGAAGAAATGACGGGTCTGATAATTGTCTCCCAGGAATACAGGCCAGTGGGTATGGCAAATGCCAGCACGTATGGTTTTAGACCAGATTGAATATAAAACTTAACTGCTTATGAGCAAAAAATGGGCAATTTTTGCAGGAAAGCTAAGTGTGATTGTCAACTTCTCTTCGCACTTTTTTTTAAAAAAGTTTCCATAATACAATACAGAATTGTGAGCTTCACTAACACCAAAAATTCTAAAGTGCACAGGATTTTAATCCCACAAGCAAAATGAAATGTCAGCAGTCAAAGCTTGTTTGCATTCCTTGCATCCCTGCACAATGTGAGATGAATATGGTGAACTCTAGTGTGTTAGTAAATGAATAATTTCCAATAAAATAAAAATTAGAACGTACCAGTTCTAAGACTCTTCTCATGGCATTTTCAACTTGTCTGAAACCAGGAAGTGTCAAAAGTGTTACAGGAAAACCTGTTCGTAAGACATTTGATTTATAGACTCAAAAAGGTTGGGCTGTGTTGAGATAATAATTTCATTTTCTGGAAGGTGATCAAAACAAAACTTTCAAACGTTCTGAGGTTCACCCAGTGCTGGAGGGTCGAGTGGTTGCCATTTCTACCATATGCACTATATCAGAGTTATTCATCAGCTGTCATTTTGATATATAGAGTTCATATGATACAGGGAGTTTTAGTCTTCGGTAAAGTCCACATTCATTCATTTCATTTTACAGGACTAAATGTTCTTCAAGCATTAGAGCTAATTGCAAAGAAAAAAATGACTTAAAAGTATCACTTAAAAGAAGTTCCGCTTACCAATTTCACTGAAAAATCCAAACTATTATCAGAATCTGATTGCCATTGCGTAATTGTACAACGGTGGTAATTGTTGGATTATTAAATGAAACTTTTCTATCAAATAATTCTTCAGCAGATTTTCATATTGTCTTTTGTTCACTAATACTGTGCATTAATTGCCATAGTTTATGCTAACGCTGGAGGGTGAGAGCAATCCTACCGGCAGAAAAAAAAGGTCATAACTCCACATAACTCTATATGATTGCAGTTAGAATTAAGCTATTTTTCTTCCAAACTACAGAGTGTATTACATAGAAGTAGGCCTGAGGGAGAGCTCACGTTTTGCTCGTTTTCATAAGCACTAGTAGTCCATTTCTGTGTGAATCTCAATGCTAACGTACAAAGTCATTATCCCATTCTTTGCATTGTGCTTTCTTAGAGGCATTTTCTCTCACAAAAGAAATATTTTGCTTCATTTTTATTTGACAAAATGCATAATTAATATCGGGTTGTTTGGAGAATAGTATGTGTACAGCAGGTGTGGTGTGATTATCACGTAGATCATGGTGACTGAAGAATTGTAGTGGCTCACCCAGAGAACTAAACCAAGATTTGGAGGTGAATTTGAGAGCCTCACTCGTAGATCCATGGCAAACTTCTGAGTAATGTGTCTTTTTGAACTAAGGATTTTACTTTTTCAATAGCTTACCAAAAACTGATGGATTCACGTGAAATCTTTCTTTCAGGCTTGTATGTATTATCAAACAGATCTGATGGGCTGCTCAATCAGAAATTAGGTAGGTAACCAGGGGTCAATGCTGTGCCTCTTGGTCTGAAGTTCTATGAAGCTGTCTTGTTACATTACCACACTATTTGCTGACCAGAGATCTGTCTAAGCAAACAACTGATTGTGTTGCAAAGCTTACGATCGTGTCAGGTAGATGTGATGACAGTATCAAGGAAAGATATAGGGCTAAAAGAGTAAGTGGCAGTAGGACGGCATTAAAGTTTTTCTAAGTAAGCTGTGTGGTGCATTGGCTGTGTGTACAGTAGGCTTCTCAGAATAAAGAGGGGTCCAGGAACCCAGGACTTTTACTTTGTTTTCTTTTCAGTGTAGCAAATACACAGTATAACTGGTAAGTGGTCAAAGTGATGCTGCAACAAATCAAAGTTAAGACAAAAATTGAGCTCTAGGCATCCCTAGATGTGTTTTTGAACAGTAGCATAGCTTTGGGATTTGTTTAGAATGTAATTTTTTTGCTTGGTTGGTTGTTTTTAGAGGGGTGAGTCTTACAAGGATTTGTTGGCTTTCTACTGTTCAGGCACCTCAAAGATATAAAATTTGAAACATTGTCTGTTGACTTCCTATTGGGAAAAATTTCTAATTGTTACAAATCACCAGAGCCTGCTCGTACAGCCATCGTCTCTTACCCTGCTTGGAACAACAAAGGGAACAGAGACGTGCTGTATTTGCAGCCTGTTTCTTCTCAAAATTATATCAAGGATGCGCAAAGCAGTGAAGGGGAGGAGGGAGCAAGACAGGTAGGAAGGGACACCATCAGTTCGTTCAGTCTGAAGCTATGATGCTGCCTTTGTGAATATGTGTGTGTTAGAATTCAAATCCAAGTATTTTGTATTTGTACAGTACTTCATTTGTTTTTCTGGATCAGTAAAATATTTAAATCACAAAAACCCTTCCTTAAGCTTCTTTATTTTATGAATCAATTGTAAATAACCTTTGCAATGCATTTGGGTGATGGAAACCATTTGTTTGTTTGGAAAAGGTAATTTTCCTAAGCTCAGAGAGGAACAGGCAGTCCTTCATAGCAAATCCTTTGAAACGCTGTAAGAAATTGTGGTCTAGGTAGCTGGAGTGACCTCTCGTGGCCTTCACAGGAACTAAGGCAATTCATCTCACCACTTGCCCTCTTTTGAGCACACGCAGGTCAACGATGCTGTTGCTAACTGAAATAAGGACCTAGAAGCACAGCTCCATCAGGAGACCGCAGGATAGGTACGTGATAAACTGTAGCTCGCACAGTGCTCCCAACTTAGTTGATATCGTGAAAATACTATGAGTGTCCCTCATCTGTTCTCAGCTGCACTGAGAAGGAAATATTTTCCAGATACGACAAGTTGGCTCACAACTAGCAGGTCTCATCTGTGTTTCTTTAATGGTGACTAACAAAAGTACAGGTCTTCCTCTCTTTTAGAGGTTGATATCTTCCTAAGCCACTGTAAATGGGAGCAATCAACCCTTCATGAAGAATCAGTCAGTAGTTGCATAAGTAGCAGAAATATCTGTAACAGATGCCTGGGTTACCTTTCACTGCCATCTTGCTTTTATTTCACCATGCCTGTGAATCAGCCTACAGCTGATTCTAGATAACAGTGAGAAATTTCTATCACCTGTTTACAGACTGGGAAGGCCAGTGCATATTTTCATTGCAGTAGCTTCATCTCATCACCCAAGGAGTTCTTTTTATTCTCTTTGAGCTTTTTTGAGGGGGAGAATGAGGAGGGTTAGGACTGTAGCATAAAATGGCATATCTGTAAGTAATGAAAGCATATTTGTAAGTAATTATAAGTGATAAAAATTATTCTTTTTTTTTTTTATTGAATTAATTCCACTTGTTAAAACCCAAAGATTTCAGACCAGATGTCACCCATCACTTCACGTTGTTATATGCCATGTATTGACCAGTGCAATAGATGCCTGGGAGAGTATTTATGATTTGTATGATCCATTTCTCCAGAGGGACAGCTATTGCACTAGGATTCTCCTGTCCCTTCTTCGTGTTGTACCTATGTTTCTTTAACTTTAAAAAATAATCAAGTTATATAGTTTATGAATTTTTATATTGTTACACTTTATACCTCCATATATATCTTTATTGAGCAGAGGAATCTGAACCAAACTACAAGTGTACACCACCTATTTACTCCCCAAACACTACAGTGTTGAGAGTCCAAACCCAGATTCGAGCTTCATATTTTGCCCATGTATCTCTATATCCATAGATATCCATGCATCACTGAATAGAAAAATCCCACTCCCAACCATAGTTCAAGTGTTGAACACTTGAAATCTAGATCATGATCTTAATCAGACTGTTTAGGCCTGTCTCTAGTATTGATAGCTCTTCTTTGGTGACAGAGAAGACAGAATTGCTAGCGCAGTAACAGATTACCCTTATCCCTACCCTTTCAGTGGTAGGGGATAAGGAAAAAATTAACAATAGTCTCTAGAGGCACAAATAAGTGCATATTGAATGGCTGTTGGATTCATTGTCACTGCCATCTGGTCTTTCTATCTTCCATATGAGTATCACATACTGAAACAGCATCAATGCAATTGTCAGTTCTTTAAAATTTTTATTTTCCCTTATCTTTTTTTATGATTTTAGTGCTGTCAGACTGACTTTTCATATATTTCTTCTTTAAGTTTCTTTTCCATACGATTCTTCATGTGGTTTTTGTAATGTCTTAGCTTTCTTTTAGATGAAGTTCTGCATTAGGACAGTGAGAAATGATGGATATATTGTTTAATAATAAAAAAGATCAGGTCATTTCATTTCATTATTTATAACTATGCTATTTATCCAGCTATTTTCCAGACTTCAGTCACACGTAGTATGTACCAGAAAAGATCAATTATTTTCTCTCATTTCCATCTCCTACAAAATGTAGGAAAGAGTCCTACATTCTCCTGACATTAATACAGTAGCTTTTGAGATATGAGTCCAGACATGTCAGATATCTTACTGCAGAGAACAGGATGTGCTCTTCAGTACAACACAGACTGTCTGAACTTACTGCCAAAGCCCATCTGAATTTTTTTATAAGAATTTAAGTTAGCAGGATATGTTATTTCAAATGAGCAAGTTGTCTTAAAAATTCTCAGCCAAATCCAGCTCTCAAGCACGGCGGGGCTGGGGGGGGAGAGGGCCAAACAAGACCAACCCTGCCTGCTACTCTAAAGGCAAAAGTTCCTTGGCTTATCTCTATGGGCTTTGTTCCTGTTCAATAGGGTGTACAATAGGGCAAAACCCTTTCATTGAGGTCTGTGAAGTTTCAGCTAGTATAACTGAGGAGTTATACAATAGCTGTTACCTAGGCCTCTATGTAGGGCCGAAAGATAGGACTCTGAAGGCCTCTTAGAATGCATCAGAGGAATGTTTATTAAGAATATCTTTAATTCAATATTTTCAGTACTATCAATATAACCGGTTTCTAGGAAGGTAGCAGTTTTAGCCTGCAGAGCCTGCAGTGCTATCCTACAAGCTGATATAATGAGCAGGTGTCCTTTATTATTTGAGATCTGAAATAAGGATAGTAGTAACAATTAAGATTCAATGCATTCTTGCTATTAACATCCACTGTAGATCACAGGTGAAAAAGCATATATACATGCATGCATGAGATGTCTCTCTGTAGTTGGTTTCTGTAGGTTTTTGTCATTATTATTCTTACAAGTATAAATATTTACAATATTTGTCTACCTGGTGAAATAGTCTCATTTCCATGCTTATTTAAATGGACTAGCTTGGCTGCATTTGTGGTGCTTATTTTTACAGTGAATAGAAGCCTCTGAGAATTTGTTAACTGAAAGTGCAATCCAAATGTTTAGCATATAGATGAGAGAAGATATTTTAGGGTCATTGCTTTGCTGATACAAGTCTTCCATTTCATGTTATCACTCTATTTTGACTTCTCTCCTATTTCTTCCATTTTCTTCACTACCGGGTGGGATTTTATGGCAGAAAATGCACCTAGCTGAACATCACCACAGATTTCTGTCACAGGTAGTGGAAAAGGATGGAGAGTTAAAAGGCAGTTGATGGCAACTTTATTGGGTTTTCTTTAGGGAAAGGACATAGACGAGAATATGTTTTAGAAGGTGTCTCTGGCATTACATGGGAGACAAAAGTAAGCCCCAGACTGCAACAGAAGGTAGAAACATAAACATAAAAGATTTGTTTACCAGTATGTTGCTGTTGCAAAAAAGCTAGCTATACCTTCCACAATGAAGAAAATGCACAAAATCTAGTGTGAAAATAGTGACACTGGCTAGCAAAAAAATCAGAAAAAAAAATACTCTGCTTAAGGAAAATACAATATCTTTCTTTCAGGCAATATTTTGCTGTCCAAGCCAAGCACAATTACTATTTTGCAGGGATCAAACCATGTACATACATGCTGGTAATTATTAATGCAAATGAAATCTTAGTGTTTAAAATAGTATTATAACAACTTAATTATCTTTCGTTATTTCAAGATATACCTTTGTGTATATAGCAAGAATGAGTAGCAGTAGCATAACAATTTCCATTCTAAAAGTCCTTTTCCATTTCTTGCATTGTCAAACTTCCAATACTCCCCCCGCAGAAATTGCACTTTTAATTCTGAGCTAAGCGTCTAAGCTTTTCCTCAATATGAACTACACAGTAGCAATGTCTAGTGGTCAGAGTTGGAGGAAGGGATCTAATAAACCTGAATTCTATTCCTGCTTTTGAACTCACTGAATGAGTTTGCAGTCACTTTGCCTATTTCCCCAGCTATGAAATATTGCTGTCCTGTGCAAAGCAGTTTAAGATCTCATGATTTAGAAAAGTAAGGAAGCATAAAAATCCAACTCAGTATTGCTTTTGTTTAACAAAACAGTTAATGCACACTTTTTGTGGTTACGAAAAATGTTTGCAACTGTTGTTTTGTTGGGGTTTTTTTAATAGGTCTGTTATCTCAAAAGTGTGAAGGCAGAAATGAGGTTCTGTAACTTCAGTTGGTGTTCTGGTGTAATCCATTAAAGATTATCAAGATTTTAGGTACCCTGGACCTATGCCTCAAGTTTTAAATTAACAAAAAAAAAAAAAGAGAGAGAGATTTGAAGGTTATTTCCCACTGCTCTGTGTTATGAACACTAAAAGACCGGTGCTTACAGAATGAGTTCCAGAAACCTTTGGAGTAAATAGAAATATTCCCATAAAATTTGTTGGACTTTGAATCAACCCCTCTGAGCAACAGAAGGTGCTCAAGTCCTCTGTCTTCAGAGCTAACCAGTGGATTTTTTAGTGGCTGTTTCTATTCCTACCATACAGAACAGTGTCAACGGTGTCATCTTTTCAAGTTGTACTTATCTTTTTCAATTCAAAATCCAAGGGAATTAATGACGCTATAGAAAAATGTAAGGTGAAACTATTAGAAATGCTAGGTTTAAGGCAATCCATAAATCTTTACCTCCATTCTCTAGTACATTTTGACATTCTCTTTATTCTCCTATTTATTTTCTGTCTTTTGTTAGAGCTCTGTCTCTGCAAGTCTGATGCTACAAAATTAAAAGTGTGAGATATTTAGCAAACTACATGAGAAACTGAGGGATCTGGAGTTCAGACCCAAGCTGGCTGCAGTTTCTGGGTACAAGGCTAGAATATCTGTGTAGTTATCCGTCGATTTCAAACTTGTATGGGCTACAGTAACTGATAGTGTATTTGAGATCAGGACTAGGTAGAATTACATTGTGAATAACAAGAGAGAAGACTGCTGTGCAGTGGGGTAGCTCCTCCTCTGTCACATAAAGATGACTGTGATACCTATAGGTGCCTATCACCTTCTAAAGTGCATCTCTACCTCCTCTCTTCATCCCCACTGTAACTGGAAATGTGTCATGTTAGATTCCATTAGGCAGCCTTTGAACTTGAGGGCAAAGCTTTCTCTGATTTCGGTTCTTCAAAGCCAGAAACATTTTTCATTTAAAATAAAATCAACCATAGAAAATGAGGCATTCCGGAAACAGCCTTGCTCCCACTGGAATTAATGGCAATAATCCATCTACTGGGTGGACTACAAGTCTATCTAGTAAAATTCACAGCTGCAAGAAAAACTGAATAAGATCAGACTTTGTTGTCCCATTTTTTCCTCAATGATTTTCATTTCCTTTCTTTTCCAAAGAAACAAAAAGTAACAAGCAGCTGGATAGACAGATAGACACTTGCTTGAAGTCAAACTTACTTACCTAGATTAAGTGGTAATCTTTTAAGTGTATTGCCAAACATACCACAATAAGACTTGAAATGGCTGAGGAGTGCAAAAAGCTTATGAGATGTGGTAACAGCACACCTCAAAATGTTTCTAAGTGAGCCTAAGACTTAAAAACATTACTTTCATCTTTCTGAAGAGCGCATGAAATCTCAAAAGGTTTAACGTTTTCTTCTTGTTAAGTGTTTCCTCTTTTCTTTCAACTGAAGGCTTTTAATACTAGATTTTTTTAGTCTTCATGAAGAAATTACTGCTTCCTCAAAGGAAATAGGGGAAAAAAATCCATCTCTAATGCATAGAATGTAAGTGAAACACTTCAGACTGAATCTTTCACAAATTTTCAAAACAGAATGTTTGTATTTCACATGATTTTTCTTAGTTTTGGCCACTGATAGCATCTCCTAGGCATGGAACTCGGCAAAAGGAGATAAAAAGTCTTCCAAGAAATGCTGATGGCTTTTAAAACTTAACTTCTCTCTTTCTGTGAACATTTCTAGTTTCCATCTACCTTTACTGACATCCCAACAGGGATTGAAGTGTAGCACAGGTTCAAAATACCTGTCAATGTGAATTAGAAATATCTCATGAACATCACTGACATATAGATGTCAGGGCTGCTTTTGATACTTCAGTAGAGTAACTTGAATTATAATTTCAGTCAACCAGCCTCACTTAAATACAAAACAGTCAAATTCAGGGATGAGTCTACTCTGATCTTTGCTGCTGTGCCATCCATATTTTTATTTTTCACACAGCCCCCTAAATCATTGAGGCTCTGCTCCGTTCCTGTACCTTCAGGACACCTGCTGAGATGTAATTTCTGTTGTGTCTAGAAGGTTCTAGATGGCTGTAGTGTATAGGCTGATGGGCTGAAGGAAATATGGAGCTATAACAACCTAGAATTACCTACAATCACCCCTGAGTTTATTCACAAGGGCATGCCTTAAGAAATATAAAGCATTTTAGAAAGGGCTGAAAGAGACAAGCTTTTTGGAATTACCATGATTCCTTTATTGTTTTGTGGAGAAGAGAAAGAAATATTTAATTCCCTTTCTACTTGACTTTAATTGAAGGTATAATCCACTTTTCCCGTATTTTAATACCTAAAACCACTACTTACAGACAACACCAGTGATTTCTTATATGATTTGTTGGTTTAGCTGGTGTTCTCAGGAATGAGAGCTGAACTCTGGCAAATGTTACAGCCATGGTTTCTGTTCCTGCCCCATTTTCCACCTCTCTGAGGCAACCCCCAGCCCAGGAAAGCCAGCTGAGCCACGGCACCTCAGCACAAATTCCAGCCCTCCAGCCAAAAGCCATTTTCCTTGATAGTCTGGGCTGAAAGACTAGACTGAGCTGAGCTGAGCTGTGGAAATATAGTATATTGCTGAGGATGTTTACTTCTTAAACTGTTTCATAAAAATTCAGGAGTTTGTTCATTAATGTTCCAAGTCTTGCAGTTACCTATTTGCATTGAATGTGCCACTTCCTGTCTTCCTTTCATTGTTTACCTCTATCTTCTTTTCTTTACCACAGTGAATGACCTCAAAATCTTAGCAGTCTAATGACAGTGGTGTCCACAGTGAACAAATAAAATCACCCCTTTTATTACCTGAGTCATTATCTGAATATTTCTGATAATATTCCAGGAATGCTGTGCTTATTGCTGTTGTAAATCAGAAAAAAATGGGAGATACACAGCATACCCTGAAGTATTTTTACACCATGCCACT
>NW_009649720.1:0-520 GCF_000708025.1 Charadrius vociferus | reverse complement strand
ACATATAAATGGGCCTGTGACCGAGGGTTGGATTCAACCATGGATGCTATTGCGCAGGTTATCCACAACTGTGAAACATGCTCTGAAATCAAGCAAGCTAAATGGTGGAAACCTTTGCGGTATGGGGGATGATGGCTGAAACATAAATATGGGGAGGCTTAGCAAATTGATTACATCACACTCCCTCAAACTCGCCAGGGTAAGCACTATGTGCTTACAATGGTGGAAGCAAGCACCGTACCTATGCCGTATGTCATGCCACTGCCCGGAATACCATCCTGGGCCTTGAAAAGCAAGTCTTGTGGCGACATGGCACTCCAGGGAGAATTGAGTCAGACAATGGGACGCATTTTGAAAACAATCTTGCAAGTAATTGGGCAAAAGAACATGGCATTGAGTGGATAGATCATATCCCCTATCGTGCACCAGCTTCTGTGAAGATTGAGCGATATAATGGACTGTTAAAAACCACCTTAAAAGCAAGAGGGCGTGGAATCTTGTCCTGGTTTGAGGTAAAACA
>NW_009649719.1:3532-6624 GCF_000708025.1 Charadrius vociferus | reverse complement strand
CATACGTTTTCTTCTTATTCTGCGGATATCGTCCTCCAGTCCGCCCTTAGAGCCTTATACTCTTGTGGATCTGACGTGCCTGGCCATCGAATCTACACAGTCCAATAAACCTGGTTGTCCTTTCCTCCACCTGGCTGGATGCAGGGCCCTGAGGAGAGAAACTGGACTTCACATGATCCAATGTGAATCATACAGAAGCCACTTTATTGATATTCTACTGTCCCTTATATACAATTTATCTATCACTACACGCGTTCATGCATTAGTTGATTGGTTAATAGTCCTGTACACGAGGCGAGCATGCGACTCAGCTTCTTTCTTGATTGGTTCATCTAATTGTTTTTCCACCTGCTCGTCCGACTCCTCCAGGCTTGTTTTCTCGATTCGTGGTGAAACAATCGCTATCGCTCCTGTTTTTCTCTCCTCAAGGTAACTTCAAGGACAGAGGCCTACAGCCAGTCCGCTTCCTCGCATGGCTGGTTCAATATATGTCCATTGTCTCTTAAGTATGCTCCCACATTCCCCAGTTCAAGGACAGGGAACTGCTGGAGACGGTACAGCAAAGGGCTATGAAGACGATTAGGGGACTGGAGCATCTCTCTTATGAGGAAAGGCTGAGAGACTTGGGTCTGTTTAGCCTGGAGAAGAGAAGACTGAGAGGGGATCTTATCTATGCTTATAAATATCTAAAGGGTGGGTGTCAAGAGGATGGGGCCAGACTCTTTTCAGTGGTACCTGGAGACAGGACAAGGGGCAACAGGCACAAGCTGGAATACAGGAAATTCCATCTCAACATGAGGAAAACTTCTTTACTTTGAGGGTGGCAGAGCACTGGAACAGGCTGCCCAGAGAGGTTATGGAGTCTCTGACTCTGGAGATATTCAAAACCCTGTCCAACCTCCTCTTGGTGGGCCTCCTTGGCAGGGGGGTTGGACTAGATGATCTCTGAAGGTCCCTTCCAACCCCTACCATTCTGTGATGCCCCCAGTGACTGCTGTGCATGCTGGAACTTCAATATGAACTGGAGTCCAAGGCAGCAAATTGGTATGCCATGACTGATATCACTAATGCATTCTTCTCAGTCCCTTTGGTGGCAGAGCGCAGGCCACAGTTTGCTTTCACTTGGATTGGCGTTCAGTACACTTGGAATCCACTGCCCCAGGGATGCAAGCACAGCCCTACTATTTGCCATGGATTACTCCAGACTGCACTGGAATAGGGCAGAGCTCCAGAACACCTGCAGTACATCGATGACATCAATGGCAACACAGCAGAAGTTGTTTTTGAGAAAGGGAATAAAATAGTTCAAATTCTTCTGAAAGCCGGCTTTGCCATAAAACGAAGTAAGGTCAAGGGACCTGCACAGGAGATCCAGTTCTTAGGAATAAAATGGCAAGATGGTCATCATCAGATCCCAATGGATGCGATCAACAAAATAGCAGCTCTGTCTCCACCAACTAGCAAAAAGGAAACACAAGCTTTCTAAGGCGTTGTGAGGTTTTGGAGGATGCGTATCCCAGATTACAGCTGGATTGTGAGCCCTCTTTATCGAGTGACCTGGAAGAAGAACGATTTTAAATGGGGCCCTGAGCAACGACAAGCCTTTGAACAAATTAAACAGGAAGAAGTTCATGCAGTAGCCCTGGGGCCAGTCCGGGCAGGACAAGATGTTAAAAATGTGCTCTACACTGCACCCAGGAAGAATGGTCCTACCTGGAGCCTCTGGCAGAAAGCACCAGGGGAGACTCGAGAACAACTTCTAGGATTTTGGAGTTGGGGATACAGATGATCTGAAGCTTGCTATATTCCAACTGAAAAAGAGATATTGGCAGCATATGAAGGGGCTCAAGCTGCTTTGGAAGTGGTTGGTACTGAAGCACAGCTCCTCTTGGCACCTCGACTGCCCGTGCTGAGTTGCATGTTCAAAGAAAGGGTCCCTGCCACACATCATGCAACTGATGCTACGTGGAGTAAGTGGTTTGCACTGATCACACAGCAAACTCAGATGGGAAACCCCGGTTGCCCAGGAATTCTAGAAGTGATCATGGACTGGCCAGAAGGCAAAGATTTTGGAATATCACCGGAGGGGGAGGTGACGCGTGTGGAAGAGGCCCCACTGTATAAGGCCCCACTCTCACTGCTAGAGAGTGTCTCAAACCTGCTGTTCTCACCTGTTTATCAGGGATTCAAGCAGGTGTAATTTACCACTGTGCTTTGATCTTTCCAACAGCAGGGCGGGAATCTCAAGCATGTTTGATAGGGTGCCTCTGAGTCTATCACAGGCCTGTGTTATCTAAGCACAGATGTTCTACTTGTCAAGCACACAAGACTAAACAATGATTAGTGTGATATGTGTGTTTTTCAACACCTCAGCTGCAAGTGACTTGAGCGTGTTTACGATCCTCCTCGCCGATTTTCTGTTATTTTCCCACAGAGCGCATCTTGACTTTTCTGGTTAAAAACTTATTTGGGATGAAAACAGGAAAGTATATTAAAAAAAAAAAAAAAAAGCTAGTACAAATACAGAGTTCTGGCTTTCATCTCGAGCTGTTTGTGCAGGAGCTGATTTTACATAGGCAGCTTGAGAACATGCTCTACAAAGAATTTTCCTGGACATTTTCCAGGCCTGGACATTTTCCAGGTCTCTTATCTGAAGACTTCAACCTAAGCTTCATCTATTCACGGCAGCCCTGTATTATGCAGAAGATCAAAGTCAGCCGAGTGAATTGTAAAATGAGACTTCACCAAGAAACATGCTTTTCAACTCATTTCTTCAGAAAAAAAAAGTCAGCCGTCGTGTCTGTAAGTCCCCCGCACCATCCCGGCTCTCCCTGTCGCGCCGCGGGCGACGTGCCCCGCCCCTCTCCTGAGGCAGTACTGCTGGCCCAGGAGAGACTGTGTGGATGGGCCGCGTGCTCTCGTGGAGACCGGGACCCCCGTGAGGGGAAGAGCCTGAAATCGCTTCAGGGGCGTGCACGAGCTGGGTCAGTCGGGCCGGAGCCCCGCCTCCTTTTCCGAATACCCAGAGCCGCGGTCGCCACGGGAACGAATTGGGGAGGGACCGCTGGCCACCCATAGGCAGGCGTGCGTCA
>NW_009649719.1:0-3278 GCF_000708025.1 Charadrius vociferus | reverse complement strand
GGGTGCGGGTGCGGGTGTGGGTGTGTGCGTGTGCGCACGCTTCTCCTGGGTCACCCCTCTTTGGTCCCCCTTAAACCTGAGGATTGGAGGGGACCCGGAGGGAGGGGGTGCGGTCATGCTAACCCCCGGGTCCGTATCTCTAACCGTCTGGTTTTGTGGGGTGCAGCCGTGCAACACTTTCCCTAGCTCCTCCCCTTCAACCCACCGGTTGGGGGGGGCGTGCATCTCTTCCCCCCGGTTTCCCTCTTCTAACTCTCCAATTTCTGAGGGGGGATGTAGCCGTGTAACCCTCAGGTACTCCCGCTAATCTTGCCGCTTGTGGGGTGCACACTCGGTCCATCACCCCTGCTTGATCACCCGTTACGGTGCAGCTGACCGTCTTCATCTCTCCTCGGAGCACACCCAGACGGCGGCCGATACCGCGGCGAAGAGCAGCTTGCCTGCTGCTAAGCGCGTGGCGGCCAAGGCGGGGCTGCGCCCCCGCCGCCCGCCCTGGGAGACACCGGCAACCGCGTCGCTGAGCCGCAGCCGCGGGCCGCTGTCAA
The DNA here is from genome assembly GCF_000708025.1 of Charadrius vociferus. Classification (NCBI taxonomy): domain Eukaryota; kingdom Metazoa; phylum Chordata; class Aves; order Charadriiformes; family Charadriidae; genus Charadrius; species Charadrius vociferus. Next base: position 2,733 of record NW_009649719.1, on the reverse strand, counting down.
GTAGGCGGTGGCGAGGGTCTGCGGGTGGGAGCCGGGCTTTGGGCCCCCACCCTTCCGGAGAAGGTGGCGCCCAGGAAGGCACTGAGGGCTGCTGCAGAGAAGGTGCCGCTGCCAGCCCCAGAGCCCCAGCCAGAGCCCCCACAGGTATCACCTGCAGTCTCCCTGGGGCTGGGTGCCCCCTCTCCAACCCCAGTCTGTGCTAACCCTACACCGAAGCTGGGCTGAGTGGGGAGCCCAGCCTCACTTGGTACCCCTAAAACAGGGGTCATGAGTCCCTGCAGCACTCCCACACTGTGGGGATGCTGGTGCAGCTCACACCATGGGAGCCTTAACTTGGCCTGCATAGGTGCTGCCCGAGCTGATCCTGACTTTCCTTGTAGTTGGAGTCTCCATCTCTAACCCCCATGGAGATATCTGGGTGTGCCCTGTCAGAGGACACGCTGTGTCAGGCTTTTTCTGATCACAGAATCATAGAATTGTCTAGGTTGGAAGGGACCTTTAAGATCATCAAGTACAACCATCAACCTAACACTGCCAAAACCACTGCTAAACCCTGTCCCGAAGCACCATATCTACCCGTCTTTTAAATACCTCCAGGGATGGTGACTCCACCACTTCCTGGGCAGCCTGTTCCAATGTCCCTTTCTGTGAAGAACTTTTTCCTAATATCCAATCTAAACCTACCCTGGCGTAACTTGAGGCCATTTCCTCTTGTCCTATTGTTTGTTACTAGCGAGAAGAGGTCGACCCCCACCTCTCTACAACCTCCTTTCAGGTAGTTATAGAGGGTGATAAGGTCTCCCCTCAGCCTCCTCTTCTCCAGGCTAAACAACCCCAGTTCCTTCAGCTGCTCCTCATAAGACTTGTCCTCCAGACCCCTCACCAGCTTTGTTGCCCTTCTCTGGACATGCTCCAACACCTCAGTGTCCTTCCTGGAGTGAGGGGCCCAAAACTGAACACAATACTCGAGGTGAGGCTTTACCAGTGCTGAGTACAGGGGGATGATCGCTTCCCTAGTCCTGCTCACCACACTATTCCTGATGCAGGCCAGGATGCCGTTGGCCTTCTTGGCCACCTGGGCACACTGCTGGCTCATGTTCAGCCGACTGTCCACCAACACCCCCAGGTCCTTTTCTGCCGGGCAGCTTTCGAGCCACTCCGCCCCAAGCCTGTAGCGCCACATGGGGTTGTTGTGACCCAAATGCAGGACCCGGCACTCGGCCTTGTTGCACCTCATACCATTGGCCTTGGCCCATCAGTCCAGCCTGTCCAGATCCCTCTGTAGAGCCATCCTACCCTCAAGCAGATCAACACGCCCGCCTAGCTTAGTGTCATCTGCAAACTTACTGAGGGTGCATTCGATCCCCTCGTCCAGGTCACTGATAAAGATATTAAAGAGAACCGGCCCCGGTACTGAGCCCTGGGGAACACCACTTGTGACCAGCCGCCAGCTGGATTTAACTCCATTCGCCACCACTCTCTTGACATGGCCATCCAGCCAGTTTTTTACCCAGCAAAGAGTACACCCATCCAAGCCACGAGCAGCCTGTTTCTTCGGGAGAATGCTGTAGGAAACTGCAGGACCAGCCTGTAGTTCCCTGGAGCCTCCTTCCCGCCCCTCATGTGGATGGGTGTCACATTTGCCAACCTCCAGTCAGCTGGGACCTCCCTGGTTAGCCAGGACTGCTCATAAATGATGCAAAGTGGCCTGGTTAGCACTTCCGCCAGCTCCCTCAGTACCCTCGGGTTGATCCCATCTGGCCCCATAGACTTGTGTATGTCTAGGTGCTGAAGCAGGACACTCACCATTTCCCCTTGGATTATGGGGGCTTCGTTCTGCTCCCTGCCCCTATCTACTAGCACAGGGGGCTGGGTGCTCAGGGAACAACTGGTCTTACTGTTAAAGTCTGAGGCAAAGAAGGCATTAAGTACCTCAGACTTTTCCTCATCCTTTGTCACTATGTTTCTGTTCCTGTCTACTAAAGGACAGAGATTATCCTTAGTCCTCCTTTTATTGTTAATGTATTTATAGAAACTTCTTTTGTTGTCCTTAACATCAGAAGTCAGGTCAAGTTCTAGTTGGGCTTTGGCCCTTCTAATTATCTCCCTACACAGCCTCACTACATCTCTGTAGTTCTCATGAGTGGCCTGCCCTTTCTTCCAAAGTCCATAAATTCTCCTTTTTTTCTCTGACTTGCAACCACAGCGCTCTGCTCAGCCAGGCCGATCTTTTTTCCCGATGGCTCATTTTTTGGCACACGGGGACAGCCTGCTCCTGCGCCTTTAAGACTTCCTTCTTGAAAAACGTCCAGCCTTCCTGGACTCCTTTGCCCTGGAGGACTTCCTCCCAGGGGACTTTGTCAACCAGGCTCCTTGAAAAGACCAAAGTCTGCCCTCTGGAAGTCCAGGGTAGCAGTTCTGCTGACCCCCCTCCTTGCTTCTCCAAGAATCAAAAACTCTATCTCATGATCACTATGCCCAAGACAGCCTCCAACCATCACATCCCTCACAAGTCCTTCTCTGTTTACAAACAACAGATCCAGCAGGGCACCTTCCCTAGTCAGCTCCCTCACCAGCTGTGTCAGGAAGTTATCCTCAACACACTCCAGGAACCTCCTAGACTGTTCCCTCTCTGCTGTATTGTATTCCCAGCAGAGATGTCTTGCTTGATGTGAAAGACATAGATGTGGAAGATGGTACTGACCTGAATTTCTGCAGCAAATATGTGAAGGA
>NW_009649718.1:16491-20533 GCF_000708025.1 Charadrius vociferus | reverse complement strand
CCCTTCTTTTGCCTCAGCCCCCGACAAAGGTCATTAATTTCACTGTGTTAAAATACAGATTTAGTGGTGGTATGTTTTAAAAAGAATGAGTTGCCTGGAGCTTGGGGAAAGCACTTTCTAAGTGGGAATGTCAAATCTTTCTAAGCGGGAATGTCAAATAAACTAAGTTATGGCAGAATTACAGAGATCGCAAATTGTACCAGAAATGGAGAAGTCCTGCAATGTAATTTCTTGCCCATTATCTTATTTATGTGAGCATATATAACCAAGCTCGCACATTTATCCAGCTTTAAAACTTCAAACCTGATTTGAGGTGTAAAATGTGATGGAGAGTTGATAAGGCAGGGACATCACTCTAGATGTCATCAGCAATCTGTTGTTATTGTTCAATCTCACTGGAGGTGCTGTGTTAAACAAACGGTAGCAGGCAGTCCTGGCCTTAATTAGCTATTAATCTAATAGCCCAGATTCTGCAAATTTTGTGTTACCACTATACTCATGTGAGTGGCCCCAAACAGGTCAGTATTTGAGTCAAATTATTCATGAGACGGTTTGCAGGATTAATCTGTAGATTCAGTGTTTAACTCAAAATTATGCAGGAAAGAAGTCTTCTGCCCTTTTTTTTTTTTTTGCTTTTCAGGAGTCATACCTATAAAAAGTTGCATTGATTTAGAATTTTAGATTTAGAATTTTGTTCATATTTTAGGACAAATAAACCTCTTCAATGGCAGTCTAAATGCTTCTTTTAGATACAAAAATAAAGCTTGATAGTAGAAATGCTCCTTAGAGAAGTTTTATTGACTCCAGGGGATATCAGTGCCACTGGAGCAACTGAAAAAGCTGTTTCCAGCAACGGCAAGGATTTAGCTCAAGAAAGAGGCTTCCCCCAACACAAACAGCTGCATTTTGTCACATAAGAGAGAAAAGCTGCAAAAGAAATAGGACATAAAGTACAGAGTGAATAAAATTGCTGCTTCCCTGCAAACATCCCTTACAATATCTTGAGCATAGGAGGGCTTTCCAGCTCCTGATGCAAGAGCCAAGGCAGGGAGTGGGTTTGGCGGGCTGGGCTGAAATTTGACATCAGGAGGAAATTGAAACCCAGCATTGGTGGAAGCTGTCTGTGATGTAGAGTTAAAGGCCAGATCTGGCTTGATGCTTTGGGGAGGTGAGAGGGGGACAGCTTGTGATTCAAAGAGTGAAAGAAGCAGGAGTCCATGATTGGCAGTGGAGGAGAAACAGAGAGAAAGAAGCAATCTGTCATAATAGGAGGGCAGCCACAGCACATGTAGAAGGTAAATAAGTAATCATAGTAAAATAAGGGGCAATTTGATTGGAAAACATCTGTTTGTTGCTGCTCTCCTGTTCTGACTGGATTTCTTGCAGCTGGTATGTGCTGTTCTCTCTACAACACATTTCAGATACATTTGTGCAAACGCTTTTACAGGAAACTAGCTCCATAGTGATCTGAATTAATCTAAAAGCTTTGTTAAAAATTGTGAATCAACTCCAAACACAAAAGAGCTACTTTTAAAACAGTCATGTATATATTTTTTTTAAAGTAAAATACATTTGTATGGAAGAAAAAGAGAGTTGAGAGACAGACATGGCACATTTGTAAGATGCATACATGTTATGGGAGGGGGGATTGCAAGCTAAAGATCACTTGCAATTAGATGCTGAACTTCATGTGTGCTTTAGATCGTTTCCCTTAGATGTGTAAACAAGCTGTTAACACCTGCACTGAACATAATTGCAAAAAAAATCTTGGAGTGTTTAACTAAATCTAATGATAGTTTCATATGTTAAGAGAATGGTGTGGAATTATAGAAGTAGGAAATAAAGAGGGATCATAATGGAAAGTGACTGTGTGATGAAGTGTAAACAAATCAGAAGTCAAATTAAGTCCTATTAAATCTGACTCAGATATGATTTGCCTCAACTTGACTTCTCTGGGGTTGCAGGGTGTTTTTTCCTGTGCTACCTAAATAGTATTTGAGCATTGCGCAGGTACTGCCAAGTTAATGAAATGAATATTAATTTGAACATAAGAATGAGTTTTAGGGATGAGTGATCAGGGCATCTGCTGAGGCTGCAGGTCATATGGGACACCATTAAACTAAATAGCAGAGCAAATCATCCAGTGTGTGGATGGGAGAAGAAAGAAACCTGTATCTTAGCATCTGACTCTACAAATGTGACATTGGCTCCACCCTTGAAGAAAGAGATTTAAGATCTTATTTCCTGTTTCCAAGTAAATCTCTTATCTAGGATCTAGTATCCACTAATATGTTGAGAGATTGCAATAATGAATCTTTCCGTCACATCCAGGGGAGGCTGCTAGCAGCACTGCACCTCTGATATTACATGTTCTAATTACATGCAATGTTTTTAAGAGTGCTGAAACATCACTGAAAAGAGAAAAAGATAAAAGTCAAGAATTCAAAAAAATGCTGGACTAGGACTTCCAAGATAAATTCTAATAGAGAAAATGCATCTTATTTAATGGGAAAAAAAATAATAGTTAGCTATTCCTGCAGCAATGCAGAAACCACAAACATAGGCTGTAGTAGTTGCAATTAATTGCATTACAGAGGGATGATGCATCACCCATGTCCTACTACAGCTTTGCTTTGAAGAACTAAGTGACTCCCCAGCCACCCATTCAGCCCTGTGCTCAGCACTGCTTTGCAGCCTGTCTCTGGGCAGAAGGCCATGAGGCTTATGTACATAAATACCTTCTCAAAAGACTTTTTCACAGATATATCAGAATAAGGTATTTCATGGAGTAATTAGGTCCAGTATTTTAAATTGACAGTAACCAAACAACTTGATTTTTGCTCAAAAATGATCCAAATTTTGTAATGGACAGGACCAAAATAAGCTTGGTTTAGGATCAATGTACAGAAGCACCAAAACTTGTTTCTAGAGTAACTCTAAGATTTCTAATTCATGTGAATTTGTGAATGCATCATGGTTTTGCAAGACTGCAACTATTTTTGACTAAGGTATTTAAGACTACAGGTATTTTTGACCACCGGTATTGGGTTTCCTACAGATCTAAATCTCTGCTTTTGCAGAGTGATTTTATTCTTGGCTGTTATTCTCTTTACTGTAATATTAACTTATTTTTAGAAGTTCACTTCATATTTCAGGCATAAGTGAGTAAAGTACTGAAAAACAGCAGTGTTTTCCTGTCAGGGAAAGTGAGAAAATAGGAGTAGTCAGTATTTGCATTTATATAGCATCTTCTATAGGGAGTTTACAATAGGTGGAAGAAGGGGCTGGCTGCTTGGGAAGAGTATAAGAATGTGATGCAGAGAAGACGGAGTTGCTAAATGCCTTCTTTGCTTCTGTCTTCACTGTTCGGGCCAGTCCTCGGGAGACCCAGACTTTGCAGGTAACAGAGAAATTCTGGGGGAAGCAAGACTATCCCTTGGTTGACGAGGAGCACATAAGAGATCAGTTAGATAAACTGGATATACACAAATCCATGGGGGCTGATGGGATGCACCCTTGAGTGCTGAGGGAGCTGGGGGAAGTCATTGCTGGGCCGTTCTCCATCATCTTTGAAAGGTCCTGGAGGACAGGTGAGGTGCCTGAGGACTGGAGGAAAGCCAATGTCACTCCGGTCTTCAAAAAGGGCAAGAAGGATGACCCGGGAAACTACAGGCCGGTCAGCCTCACCTCCATCCCTGGAAAGATGATGGAACAGCTTGTGTTGGGTGTCATCACAAAGCACCTGGATGCAAAGCATGTTATCAGAAGTAGTCAACACAGATTCACTAAGGGTAAGTTGTGTCTGACTAATCTGATAGCCTTCTATGATGAAGTGACTGGATGGGTGGATGAGGATGTTGTCTACCTTGACTTCAGCAAGGCTTTCGACACTGTCTTCCAGCTCATCCTCACAGGCAAGCTTAGGAAGTGTGGGTTAGATGAATGGACAGTGGGGTGGATTGAGAACTGGCTGACAGATAGAGCTCAGAGGGTTGTGGTTAGTGGTGCAGAGTCTAGTTGGAGGTCAGTAACAAGTGGTGTC
>NW_009649718.1:12832-16140 GCF_000708025.1 Charadrius vociferus | reverse complement strand
CTCTGTCCTGGTGAGGCCGCATCTGGAGTATTGTGTCCAGTTCTGGGCTCCCCAGTTCAAGAAGGACAGGGAACTGCTGGAGACAGTCCAGCAAAGGGCTACAAAAATGATTAGGGGATTGGAGCATCTCTCTTATGAGGAAAGGCTTAGGGACTTGGGTCTCTTTAGTCTAGAGGAAAGAAGACTGAGGGGGTATCTTATTAATGCTTACAAATACTTCAAGGGAGGGTGCCAGGGGGATGGGAACAGTCTTTTTTCAGTGGTTCCCAGTGATAGGACAAGAGGTAATGGGCACAGACTTGAACATAGGAAGTTCCATCTTAACATGAGGAGGAACTTCTTTACTTTGAGGGTAGTGGAGCACTGGGACAGGCTGCCCAGAGAGGTTGTGGAATCTCCCACTCTGGAGACATTCAAAACCTGCCTGGATGCAATCCTGTGCAACTTTCTGTAGGTGACCCTGCTCTGGCAGGGGGGCTGGACTAGATGATCTCCAGAGGTCCCTTCCAACCCTGACCATTCTGTGATTCTGTGATTCTCTCAAATGATATTGAAGCACTTTGAAAATAGTAAGTTGCCCAAGATCCAGGGAATTCTCATTTAGGAGTTGTGTTATATTTGCTGATCTATCACCGACTACACTGAATTTGATGAAGGAGATGTAGCCAGGAATCTCTGACCTCCAGGATTTATGTGGGAAAGGAAACCTGGAAGAATGGAAAATAGTCTATCTCATTAAAAAGTTCAGCCGTTCATTCTCTGACCCATAGGCATGATATATTCTGGATGATACCTGGGGACCCATACATGAAGGAAGGGACAACCTGAAGTTCTTGCAAAGTTGACAGATAGCTTTTAGAGCTCAAGTCTAACTCTCTAGAGCTTTGACAATTGGATCAGTACAGCTTTGGTACCACAGACAGTAATGATATAGGATTTAATTAGAATAAGCCCTTTTTATTGAATTCTGGGAATGTCAGTTTGCTAATTTTAACTCTAGCTCCTTCTCAGACCAGCTTTTACTTGGAAAGTATTTTTTTAATAGGGATATGGGAGGCTTATTAGATCACTGAAAGTGACAGAATAGAGATGTAATCAACAGTTCATCACTGGAGAAGAGGGTGCCAGAGGAGGTGTTGCAGGTCAGGTGAATTGTTCTAATGGGACTCAGTCACAGACCAAGAAAATTACTTTTTATTGCATTTGCTCATCATCATCAGTTATAACCCTTAGCATTCATTTATCAACTTTCCAATGATTCCCCAAAGAATTAGGATGCATTTGCTTTACAAAACTCTCAAGAGCATGATTCGTACTATTTAAGTATTAAGATGTGAAAAGGATTGTTGTAAAATATTTAAATTTATTGCTTATAACTGTTATTACAGTCTCTGTTAGGAAAATTAGCTTTATTTAGTACAAGAAAAATAGCTTACTAAAAATCTCATCGGGTCTCTCTGGGTCTTACCAGCAAGGATGTAGACCCACCAAGGAGCTTTTAGCACTCTATTTCAAGAAGAGAAAGAGAAGTACAACCTCTAAAGTGAAATCTCACCCTACTGTCTTTGCCCTTTAATGCTAAGTTAGAAGAGCATCTTTCTGTGTGACAAGTTTAAACACTGACAGTATTTCTGTGTTCTTAGCTACTTGAGTGATTTTAGCAAAATGCCTCTTTTTGGACCTATAACACTGGGCAAATCAGCAGTTACAGTTTGTGAACTCGTATATATCCTGAGTTGAGATCTGAGAAACTGCTGTTGGCCTTTTTTTACTGGCAACGTGAGAACTATGTGCTCAGTTATCAGTTCTGTTTTGCTGCTGCTTCTGTCAATATCCCGTAAGTGATTTTACATGTAAAAATTGTGCGTGATCATCTTCGTTGGAGGGACTATTAACTGTTATCTCCTCTTTTAAAGTAATTTCTTGTTTTGCAATCCTATTTATTTTAGAGTTAATTTTAAAATTCTATTGCTTTTAATATTTCAATTCTGATATATTTTTCAGTATCCTAGTAAGGGACTTGTATCTATCAATATTCTTTCCTTGCTTGAGTCATGAAGTTTATGACATTTCTAGAGTGCAACTTTCTGTCGCAAGTATCATTCAGTTTTAGTAGATGTCTATGTTTGTACTTTTTGTAAAGATGTAAAGATAACCATATATACATTAAGAACCTCCAGTTCAATGGATACCTAATTTTTGGAAATAATACTACAACCAGTGGAATTTTCTTAGCATAGGCAGCTTCCTAGACCTGCAGCTGAAATTGATATACTTTCCAGTTAGACAGCTAATAATAAAAATATCAGTTTCAAAGAGCAGATTCAAAGTATCGTAGACATCTATCCCCTTCACCCCTCAATAGATTTATTTTGCAAGGAGTCTGTATTCTTTATGATGAAAAATATTGCTACATGTTGGAGTAATCCACAGCTTTTACTGTCCTATGCTCTGGAATTAAAATCACATGAAAACAAGGAATATTGTTTTTTGCAAAACATTTTGAGCTCAGCAAAGGTGGTATGGCTCCTACTGCTTTTCATCTAAGCTTTTGACATCTCTTAAGGCTTAGAACAGAATGAGAGGTATTAATTAGGTAAAGGAATCCCACCTGCAGTGCTTTTCATTCTGTGAAAAAAATAATGGTTTCAGTAAGGGATGAAAGCAAATTGCTTGTGGTCCTAGACCTCAAAACTCATTAGATTTTCTGGGTCACTTAGCAAATTATTTCTCATATTATTTTTTTCACTGTTGATTAATTTTTGGCAGCACTACATAGATAGAGAGGAAAGAAAATTTGTTGTGAGACAAATCACTAAAGTTTTGTAGAATTTCAAAGAAAATTTATTAAGTGGACTTCTGGGAGCATTCATTCAAACATTACAAGAGGCTGCTAGGAGAGACTGTGGAATCTCCATCCTTGGAGATACTCAAAACTTCACTGGAGAAGGCTCCGAGCAACCTGTCACAATTTCAGAGTAGGCCTTGCTCTGAGTGGCAGGTTAGACTAGAGGACCTCCAGAAGTTCCTTCCATCATAAGTTAATCTGTGATTGTATGGGTTTTGGGATCTATGAATGAGAGTTTAAATCCCTGTTTAGCCAAGGGATCTCATAGTTTGAGCTGAGTAGATGTGTCACTTTAATCTTAGTTCCCATTACATATTCAGAGAATATTTGACTGGTCTTGATGCTCCCAGTCTGTCCTGTGTTCACCATTCATTCCATAAAGCTTCTCCAACTTGATACCTCTCCTTTCTTCTAGGAGTTTTTAAGTGACGATGAAATTTTAAATGATGACATTTAAATT
>NW_009649718.1:5684-12814 GCF_000708025.1 Charadrius vociferus | reverse complement strand
AAGCATCCTGTTTTCTTGTTTTCTTGCCCTACCAGTAACAACTAGAATGCTTTTTAAAGAGGAAAGAAAACAGAGATATAAGAAGGAAGGAAGGTGATTTGGGTGGGTGAAAATGTCATCTGTACATTGGGTTTAATCTGTGTTAGGTGTTGTAGTCTTGGCTCTGCCACTTCCACATTATGGGTTCTTGAGCAAGTCATGCTATCTCTGGATGCCTTAGCCTGCCCATGGCTTAGGGATGAAGCTTTCTACAGATAAATCTGTGCTGTGGGCATCGAGCCAGCTTGGAGGTCAGGGGCACGGGATCTCACTTACTAGAGGACTAAGCTCAGCCCAGTCACCAGACTACAAAGACGGAAGGCTGAGGTGAACCCTGGCACATAGCGTTGGAGGAGGCTGTAATGTATTTCCTATGGCTACCTATCTATCTATCTATCTGCTCTTCTGCATCGTTGTGTAAACTCATGGTGTCTCATTTTAGTATTGAGCGGGAGCCAAAGTAGCTACAGAGATGTCAAAAAGAAGTGAATGAGGCCTTACTCACTTCTCAGAAGTGTAATGAACCAGAGCTCAAGAATGTCAATAGGCATTTCTGCATCGGTTTTGGTGATCTTTGAATCAAGCTGGGATTAATCTCACTTAGTTTTAGTTGCGAAGAAGCTAGCTGTTTAGTCTAAGCTAGTCATTTAATCACTTTCTGTAGTCAGTGGGGAGAGAAAAGCACACCCAATGGCTGATTTGCCTGCCTGTCTACCTTAAAAAGCAATGAAACATTTCTGGTGATACCTGTTTTCATCTGCCGGCTATAGCTGGAGTCAGGTGAACAACTCTTCTAGAGATCTATCACTGAGAGAGCTAACGTTCAGTCAAATCAATTCTGCATTTTACACACCACACAAGTGTTCTGAGCAGGCCTATAGCAAGATCCGGTGCACACTTCCTCCAGAAGGGAAGCTGGATTTAATTCTTTAAAAATTTCAGTTCAGAAAAAGCACAATATATATCCTTAATTAGATGTAATTAATGCTATCAAGATTGAGCATTAAACAGAGCGAAATCCCACAGGTAAAGCATTCTACTGCTGGAACTTTGGAAGTTGGGCATGTAAAAAGAGGACATTTGGATCATGAACTTTAGGAGCTGGGTACATTTTTATGTTTTTGGGTTTTTTTTTCCTCAAAAGGAAGTCTGATAGTCTGGTATATTATTTACAGTTAAGATATTTGAGTGAATGGACATTACATTACTATTTTGTGTTAAGAATTATCTGTGTAAAGAAAAAATAGGGCTTGTAGTTCTCCTTAATCTACATGTGGGATATTCATTGGTCCCTAGGGAAACCATTAAGGTAGGATTTGAAGAGTACAAATGAGAAAATATGATAAATCAGAGTTGGAGGCAGAATCTCTTATAAAAGCCTCTGAGAGTGAGTAACCCTAAACATTAGATTTGAGGTGGAGGTTCCCATGAGTGAATGAGGACCTAAGAATTGATCCTAATAGTATGCAGAGTATTAAATGATACAAAGCAAAGTAATTTTAGAGATGTGATGTGGTGTTTTCAGCCTACATAATACTTTAATCCTCGGACTAAAAACCATTCTAAAACCATCAGCTGTGGTTAATCATGAATGCTTACAGCATGGATTGCAATGGCCAGTTCACTCCTCTTTTCCAATCAAATTTTGCTCCCAACTACACTGCTGTCCTATGTACTTGTAAAGGTAGGATTTGGTACATCATTTGGATCCTCCTTTGACTGTAAGCCATATGAAAAATTGTGTTTGATTTAAATCGTGAGACTCACTTGCTATAAGAGCTGGTTAGTTTTCCTTCTGGACATTCACTAGTCTGTAAACCCCACCCCCAATTTTTAAGTGTTCTAAAATGTGTTTTAAAAAGTGTTTTCAATGTGTTTTTAAGAGATCTGGGCAGAGCTGAGTCATTGTTCCTAACCTAGTCCTGTACTGGAGCTGTTCCATAGGATGAGGGATTTTTCAGTCTGGCTGGTTCATGCCATTTAGCTGGTGCCTCTGACTTCCAAGTACCCTCCTAGCTTCTTACACCTACTCCCTCAAAGTTTTCCTTATGCAAGGCAGGAGTGAGTATACTGGGCTTCTAGCTTAATCCCTCCTGAGGACAAACAGGAAGGCAGGCAGTGGTGCACATGCCGAGTGACACAATTTCATCATCACTATCTTTAGCTACAGGGAATCTACAACTCTTTGCTAACTAACCCGTGTGGTGATGCTCACCATCCTTTCTGAGTCAGATTAACTCTTTCCTTTGAGGCTGAAAAGAACTGCCCAAGTGTCAAGATAGGGAGAGTCCTTGCCTCTCTCAATAGCTTGGCTCTGTTTTTGCTCTTTTTGCACAATAGTTGACTCTCCAGACTCAGAAAGAGCTGTTACCCTTTGATATTAGGCCAACACTTGAGCAATAGTCAAAGTCAGTGGTTCTAGGTTGCTGTGTGAGTTCCTTTCAAATCAGGCAATGAACGATGTGTCTGTTATCTTTGCTGGGAAGGAACAAATTGTGATAACCCACCATAGCCAGCCTTGGCCATCACATAACCACACTAAAAGTCATCGTCCAGAGGCTAGATTGAAAGACTTAATCTTGATACCAATTTCTGGTGTTGCAAGGTTTGCCCAGCTGGAGCTGGCAGGTCTGGTCCTCTCTGTGCATGGATGATGTGAAGGATGCTGCTGGCTGCCCTTTCTCCTGTGCTGGTACATCCCTCTCTGACTCATATTGAAAATCTCTGCTGCACACTGGTGTGTTGTGAACTCCCCAGTGGATGGTGTGCACTTCTCCATGTACAGTGATGTCAAGTGGACACGCAGGAGCTGCAGTGCAGTAGAGCTTTGCAGTGGGTGGGATTCATAATCAGAGGGTTGTTCTAAAGGTTTTTAGTAATGGAAGTGCCATGAATTAATTTTTCATCTGCTCTAACTAGGTGGTATTTCATTTATCATCAGAGATCCTTGCTTTTCAAGAGTTTATTTCTTTTCAGATCATGGCTGTAGACTTAAAAAATAAAATTCACATCTAATAAGTTTATTGTCATTTTGAGAACTCATTCTCTGAAACCCATGGTTATTATTTTGCCTGAATCTCATGCTGTAAAATATAGAAGAGTTTGTGTCCTTCAGAGTGACCTTAAATGGCAGTAGCACAAAGAAAGCAATCAGATGCCATTAGCAGCCTTCTGCTGGATTAATGGCCAGCTAAATCTAGAGAAGATGCCTGAAGCTTTCTAGCATCACTGTTGTGATTTTGTACATAATTTCCCACGAGCAGCTACACAACATCCAACAAAGCCTAGCTCAGCCACATCACGCTGTCAGGCTTGTGCTCCTGCATGTCCCTCCCCACCAGCTTTCTAGCTAAGGCAAATTGAGGCCAAGCGCCTCTCCCAAGGTTACCCAGTGAGGCAGTAGCTCTCCTGCATTTAAAATCCCCCATCTCTACATGGCTCTTAAGTTGGTTTTTTTTGTCCTGGCCACTTGTGTGACATGTCTTTATCCTTCTGCCTACTTGAACAGACTGGTTTTGTTGGAAAATCAGCCTGTGCTGTGCAAAAATAGAGACGTGATGCGATGTTGTCCAAATATTTCAGCAGGGCTTGCTTGAGAATGCCACAAGTCACTTATTCAGGCCATCATTTCGCAAACACTTTCAGCTGACAACAGCCAGCACAGCTGCCAAAAGAGTCCATTCTTCTCACCCCTTCACTAATGCTGTACAAGGGAAGGAGCAGTGCAACAGCAAAGATGGGTAGCTGAGAGCAGGACAGGTTTGCTTTTTCTGTTGGTAAGACCAGCTTAGGCCAGGTTGTAATACTTGTAATACTGCAGCTTCATGTTGTCTTCAGCTATTAAAAAAGCATTCTGTTCTGGCACACCATGAACATTTTCATAAAATAATGTAGTCTGGAACAGCAAGTTGGAAACATTTGAGAAAGTGGTGTGTGTTTTTTTTCTTAATTAGGGCCTGTTAAACCAGATGCTGCACTTTCATTAAGCAACTGTGCAGATGTAGGAGAGTCAAAGAAAACCCTTTCTGTACCCAAAATGATATAATTTAGTCTCTTGCAGAGTCAGGAGACTGTGTCGCCCCAGGGTAGCACACAAGAGGTAACATAATGCACAGACCAGGCTGCGGCCACAGAAAATGTGAGGGGAGGAGAAAAGGCCTTTGACAGCCTCCCCAAGCTGTGAGGCAGAGGTCAGAGAGGGGAAGGGAGCTGTTGTACTTTGGATGTTCCACTTGTCAGAATTTGTTTAGTGAAAAAACAGAAATGTTTCCCAAAGCTCCTTTTCTGGGCTCTGGGCACATCTGTTGTAAAAAAAAGAGAAAAAAAAACCCGGGGGGGGGGGGGGGAAGTTAACTCCCTAACATCAGACATGGAGAAGGAGTGATATCTACTTCTGGCTATCAAATTCTAACTGTGAGGGGGGAAACTTCACCATCTAGCAAACCCCAAAAGAGTTGGGCACAAAGAGCTTCCCAGTAGCATGTTCAAGAATTTATGATTCTCTGGAGAATTCCAGATTCTCTGGAGAATTCGCAGATTCTCTGGAGAACAGGGTCTGACCAGCTCCTGAAATGGCTTATACCCAGCTCAGTGCCCATTATACTGATGCTTTAACAAGCAGGATTTTCAGGGGGAAATGCAGATTTTTAGCAGTGATAGCGTGATTGGGACCAATGAAGATCCCGATTACCTTCCCTCTTAACTTGTCACCAAGCATCTGTAAAAGACTGGAGCCCAAGCAAAATGAGTGAGGACGTGGGGTTTGAGGTGCTGACAGAGCCTTTGACAAGGTCTGAAACAGGAATGGGAGTAGGGAAACAGGACAACATCATTTGGAGCCAAACAAAAACTCATCTGCAATAAAAAATGTCTCCTAAAGAACACAATCTCTCTTCTATGCTTGCTGCCTATTGTACTTGATTAATCAGGTTTCTGGGGGGGTGTCTTCCTTCACTCCTAACAGCATATTTTTCCATAGGTGATCTTAATCTTGTTGCAGATAATTCATTGCCTGCAAGATCACGACTGCTCCAAAAAGTTGCAGTATTTTGCCTTCAGAAACTAATAAATTCTTGTTAGAAAGCCATAAATAACTTTTCAAGACATCAGCCCCACAAAGGTATTTGTTCTTTTAAAAGTAATCACTGTGTGTTTCCCCCCCCCCCCAAAAAAAAAAAGGAAGGTGGGAGTTAGGCTGGTTTTGATCCTATGGAGTTGACTGAAGTTTTCCTGCTGGAGTCTATTACATAGTTTCAAACCAGGGAACATTTATGTGCAATACACCTGTTTCCAAAAGCTCCCCCACCTCCATAAAGATAGTTGCAGCAGAAAGTCCTTTTCACTCTGGGGAAAACACATTTTATAATAGCTTCCCATCCCCCAGCCAGATGGGATCAAGCTGAGGCAGCTGCAGTCCAGGTCCCATGAGAAATACTACAAAAAGTGCAATTAAAATAGTTACTTAATGCCTTTTTTTTATCCATCATGGATATTGGATGCTTCCCAAGGTTGCTCTAAGCATTCCCTAGGGGCTTTAAAAGAGCTTTTGGGTGCTTGGCCAGTTGCTGGATTAAGGATCTCTATTACCGATGGTAACAGGGGTAGGTTAAATCCACTTGCACAGTAGATTTTACTGTGAGAACAAAAAAAAAAGTGAGTCTGAATTGATAATAAAGTGATTTAGACTCTGCTTCCTCCCTTGGAAATCAAGATTGCGTCCCATTGATTTAAGTATATACTGGCTTAGGTTCTGATTAAGCAGAATTTGCCCGATGATTCAACTTTATGGGGGATGTACAAATGAAAAATACATGGCCAAATACGTCCCTGGCACAACTCAGTGAAATCTGGCATTTACCCAGTCGTTAGCTGCTTGTTGTTCGAGGGTTCTCTGCTAAACTTCAAATGGTGCAGCAAGTGAAGATTTCTTTTTCAGGCATTTTAATTCATTTTCCTGAAGTGTTCATAGCAAATAAAGCAGTGTGGCCCCAGTAAGCTGTATTTGTTATTGCCATAGCAGGTGGTATTTAGTCTGCAGCCAGTTGAGATGACCAAAAGGTGAAATATAACCTAAAAACGAGGGCAGATTCTGTAAACAATCCTTAGTTTCCCTGATTTCACTCTCAGATTTCATCCAGGGGCCAAATTATGCAAACATGAGTATTTTTTCATTTTATATTCCTGTTGCTGTTCCCTGCCATCCCTGTGGGGGAACCTGAAGGTCAGGCATCTTAGTGAAGGGCATGAAAATAAAGGAATGTTGAATAATAAATGCTTCAGGTCATGCAAGCTGCTCCTGTCTTTCACCTTCCCAACAGATGATTACTGAGGAAGTTTTGAGTGGCTCACACAGTGATTCTGGAGTGTTAGTACACAGTCTGTGAAGCTGTCAATGCTTTTTGCCTTTGCATGGGTCGTCAAAGGAGTCTTTGAATCTCAGTAAGCACTTTGCCATGTGGCAGGAACTTCCAAAAGCTATGTACTATATAACTGGGCATTCCCTTTTAATACTTTCAAATTATTTCATTTTTGTTGCTTTTTAAATTCTTTCAGTTCTAGGAGAGAAGTTTGTCCTGGTTCCGGCAGGGATGGGGTTAATTTTTCCCAAGGAGCCAACAGGGGACACAGGTATTCCATTCCATGTGAGACATGCCCAGGTTATAGGGGGGAGCTAGCCGGGGGAGGGGGCAGGAAGTCGCAGCTTGGAGCGGGCTGCGGCGGTCCAGGTCCCGTCGGGGAGCGGCGGCACTGTAATCGCTTTCGTATATTCCTTTACTGGTGTTATTGTAATTGTTTTCTCTTCCATTTTGCTCTTCTGTTAAACTGCTTTTATCGCAAACCACGAGTTTTGCCTTTTTCTTCCAATTTTGCCCACGGCTGTGGGAGTTGAGCGAGCGGCCACGTGGTTCTTTGTTCCCAGCTGAGGCCAAACCACGACAGTCCTTTTTGGAGCCCAAGGTGGGGCTTGGAGGGTTGAGATAATGACAGATCTGACCAAAGCTTGTTAAAACAAATTTTCTTATATGCATTTTTCATATTAGCTAGATAGTTGCTGGTTACAATGTTGCTTCGTTTGTTTGCATGGCTGTGTT
>NW_009649718.1:0-3422 GCF_000708025.1 Charadrius vociferus | reverse complement strand
TGGGTTAGCCCTGCCTCAGGCAAAGGCAAACCCATCCGTGGGATTGCTTTTGCACAAGGACCTGGATGCACTTGGTGGGTGATGCGAGAAGATGGGGAGGTCCGATGCGTATCTCATGGGGATCTGATTTTGGGTGAGAATAGCCAATGAATAGAATTTTATGATGTTAAATAACTTTGCTGTTGTATGTTATCATTATTATGATGGCTAGCAGTGCTACTACAGAAGAATCACCCAAATCAATGACAGATGGAGTTTGATGAGACTGAGTAAAGTGCAGTAATGATGTAATAAGAACTGACCTCAGCAGCCGACGCCCAGAAACTTCCTTGAGATCAACATCTTCAACCTGTGGACCATGGGCATGAACTGCATCAGGTACAGCAGCCTCAGCAGCTGGCGTCCAGCAACTTCCTTGAGATCGACATCTTCAACCTGCAGACCATGGGCATGGACTGCATCAGGTACACCAGCCATGAGCTTCAAATACAGCATGCACCAGTCTAGCACCACACATCATGTCATGTGACCTGAGAGACTCACAGATGGAGCCTACCATCATGGACTAAGTAAGTTCAATGGACATTTTGGAGGGATGGCCCACAGACTATGGGAACTGTAAGATCTGGGCATGACACAGATGGTATGGAATAAGGGGTGGATAATGTCCTAGTTCCGGCAGGGATGGGGTTAATTTCCCCAAGAAGCCGGCAGGGGGCAGGTATTCCATACCACGTGACCCATGCCCGGGCTATAAGAGGAGCTAGCCGGCGAGGAGAGCAGTCGCCACTTGGGGTGGGCTGCGGAGGTGCGGGTCTGGTCTGTGCGCTTCGCGGCGGTACTGTAATCGCGTTTTCATCTTTCCTTTTGCTGTTCTGTTAAATTGCATTATTTTAACCCACGAGTTTTGCCCTGTTGATTTCTTTTTCCACGGCTGTGGGAGTTGTGCGAGCGGCTGCGTGGTTCTTTGTTGCTGGCTGAGGCCAAACCACGACACGTTCGTAGCTCACTTCCTTATGTTATTTACTTGGCATTAACTTCAACTTGTTTTTATGCTGTTTGCACACTTGACCCTCTCACCAATGTTTAGACATCCACCTGTAACTGAACTGGTCATCCCAAGCTCCCATTATAGTCAGGAAAGACAAAGGCATTTTTAGGATGTGATTCATTTGACATAGCTTGGAAATTCACTTTAGGATGAAAAAAATTGCTAGTATCCATGGAACATATTGACTAAATCTCAACTAATTGTATGGAGGGTTGTGGTAGGCTTTAGGCAGATACATTTATGGTAGGAGCCAGGTACAGTGCTATTAATACGTAGATTTCCTGGTTCCCATGAACTGTTTATGACACTTGTGTGTCTTAACCAGATGATCCTGGGGCATGTCAAGTTCAGGATGGCAGTGCTTAGGGAACTGAATCCTGTGCCGAGTTAAGTGGATCCTGCTCTTGCAGTCTTCAGACTGACAAAGTCATACGTTAAAAGGCAGAAGAGTTTTTTTGCCTTATGCTGTAAGTGGAAAGCTTCGTATAGTTGTCCTTGTTACTCCTGCAATACACCTGCAAGGCCAAGAAATGCTATGATTGCTAGTTCAGAAATGAGGGAAGAGATGCTGAGGAGGGTAAAAATACTCATCTGCATGGCATATGGAGTATACTGTGAGGTGACTAAGCAGTAGATGACTCCACCGGACCAGGCAGAAATCACAGTTCAAGTGCTGGCAGCAGCCATGCTTTTGCAGAAGTGACGTTTTGCCTTCCCATGCCAGCTTGGAGATCTCAGCACTGCGGCGCAGTTCTGCCTGAAGTCACGAAGGAATCCTGGTGAAACATGGAGATGAGCCCAAACCTCCTCCCAATAACAAATGATAGTTAGGGCTGTTGTCCCCGCTGGGATGAGGGTAAGGATGAACTTGGCTTTTGGCCTGCTGGGAGGAAATTTAGGGGTTTATGTTAAAAAAAGACTGGATAGTTCTGCAAAAAAATAGCAAACTAGGGAATAGTTAATGATTTTTTTTAATTAAATCTCTCACTTTTAATATTAATAACCTATTAAAACCAATGGAGTATGAAACACTTGGAGCTGATGTTTGAATTCAGCTTGGATGGATATTGTTGAACTGTAACTATTTTGTTACTCTGTAACTTTTCACTAGCTGCTGGGAAGACGATACTTTTAACAGGAACATGTAAGTTCTGGAGCACAGATGTGCCAGGATAGGAGAGTGGGGATGGCAAGGAAGACATGAAATGCAGAGTTAATGGCTTTCCTGCATATTTTAGGGAAGGGTGATGTGCTGGTTGCAGGCAGCAGCTGGTGAATTCAAGTATGTATTTAACATTCAAAGTCAAGCTCTGCTCTGTGTAGGGCTGGTCAGAGCTTGCAGGGATTTACCAGGTGTGTGGCCCAGAGCAAGATATGCATTCCTGTGAAGTTGGTGACCATCTAAACTAAGATCATGTGCCACAGCACAATATTTATCGTGAAAGCCCTGTTTTTTGCAGTTCCAGCCAATTCCTCTGCTTCATCAACTGGAAGGAACAATGCTGAGGAAAAAGGTATGTCCTTCCTTTGCCCAAAGCAGATGGATGCTATATGTATAGATCTGAACTACAGCTTCCTTGGATTTCCAAGCCAAACCTGTAGTGGTATCCAAGGCGAGAGGATAGGACACAAACATCAGCTGTCAGAGGGATGTTGATGATAGTGCCATAGTACCCCACTGCACTGAAATGTCTTAAGTTCCCTATTGCTTTGTATTTGATACCGTGCATTTTTTCACTTGGGAGAAGTGAATGGAAAAACGCTACCCAGGGCGGTGTATTGTGAGGGATGGCTCCAGGCCTGAAGGAGGAAAAGCAAGAGAAAGTGGGAGGCTAGAAAGCTGTAAATTAAAAAGGAGTAAGGGACATTCTTTGTAGACCCTTTCAAACTTTCTTTTAATTTTCTTGTCTGTTAAATCTTAGAGCAAAAGTTTAATCAGTTTATAATGACAGTATGCAACAGTATAGCATATAACTTCCATAATCTCTTTGTCTTTGCCACAGTAAAACAAAAATAGGGAATTTAGTGTGATTATTGCCCCTTTTATTAAGCAAATATTTTGTCTGTGATTCCAACAGAGATGAACTCGCAGCATTGCTCTTGTTTGCCAGCTAGTCTCATAGACTGCAAGGAACCATGAACAGTACTAGTTATGATTTTTGTTAGCACATCAGGGAAGAGCTTTCCTCATCAATTAGCCAAGTTTTGGACCTGTGAAACTTTCAGTGTGAATCTGGCATCGTGGTTCATTTTCTTAAGTGCTGCATGGATTGCAAAAGAGGAATACTGATTTGGCTGTTTCTGTGTCACCCACATCTGTGAAATGATAATGGCACAAAATAAGGATCCAAAATGCAGATATAATATTTAA
>NW_009649717.1:3661992-3678183 GCF_000708025.1 Charadrius vociferus | reverse complement strand
GCTCTCTCCAGCCAGCCTGCCCGGCGTGTTCTCCAGCGCCACCCGTCCCTCAGGTACCGTGGCCTGTTGATGCTCCGTGGTGCCCAGGCCGGGCTGGTGCTCCTGAGTCTCGGAGCCTGCCTGAGCCGGTGGCTCTGCTGGCGTTTTGGCTTCGTTAGGTGGTGCCCCGTTCCCGAGGGAGCAGACACCTCACCACCGGGCCAAAATCTCAGGGACTACCTTGCCTCCCCCCTCCCCAGCTGAGGGGGAGCTTGGCAGGGGTTGTGCTGTGTAACTGAGGGTGTCTGTTTTGGACATGGCAGAAACAAAAATCAGTCTGTCCTTTAAAACTAAACTGATGCAGTTATTGAAAAATACATATCTGGTGTAACATTGACCTGCATGTGTAGGTTGGCACCCTATGAAGTATGCCCTTTTCCCCATCTCTGGTAAAGATTTTATGGAGCCTCAAGTGGTTTGTGAGTTGAATTGTGCTTTTGAGAACATCACCTTAAGATGTGATAGCATATGCATGCTGTAACTGTGATCAATGAATTCGGCATGAAGCAGAACCTACTTTCCTAGCTGCACTTGACGATTTCATAGCATGAGTGAGTAGCTTAAAACTGGAACTGCTGTTTTTGGAAAACCCTGGCCTGTTCTGATAGTTAGGATCTAATATTCACCTCTGGCTTCAAATAGCAGAGTTGATACTTAGGTATGAATTGCTTTTTTCTTTTTTGTCTGAGTTGTTAAAACCTGGATGCATTTTTTGCACAGGAGATATATTTCCTTATATGTCAGAAGTGATTCTTTATTGATTAAAAAGAAAAAAAGCTTTTCACTGAGAAGTTAGAAATATCTTGGGTTTAGAATACTCTTGTAGGTTATAGCCCTTTGCTGAGCTTTGTGTCTCTTATCTACAGTAATCCTCTTTATTTTTTGTAATAGTTAAAACTGAGTACAGGAAGGTCGCTTTGTGTGTCGAAGGAGATCTTGTGGAGTTTTTAAGAGCTGGTGATCAGGCACCGTAACCTAATCTGCTGTTAAGTATTTAGTTGTTGACTGGTCTTTGAGCTCACGAAAACCCATGGCAAAATAAAATCACTAGAGGTCTCAAGTATTATTTTTTTTAACTTGACTGGTTTGACAGTTCTAGCCTTTTATGAAACTGAAAAACAAGGTATGTATTATCCTACTTGATATTGCACCAGATGGTATTTTGATGGTCACAGCAACTTGTAGAGCTGTATTGCTCAGGCTTTTGGATATTTCATTCTTGCTCTTATGTGATCCACCACTGGATGTGAGAGCCAGACTCTTGTAAGTCTGGGTTGTTTTGTTGATTAAATGCCCACATGGAGATTTAATGCTCTAGCAGGCCTTCCTGCTGCATTTATGGTGAATATCTTTGAGGTGTTCTTTGTATATGATTAATAACTGGTCAGTGTTCCACACTGTCTGGAGTGGCAGTTCTAGTTCTCAGCTTCTCACTCGTGCTGTGAAATCTTCATGTGTCTAGCAGAGTACTCCTCTGCTTCAAGAAGCTGAAGGTAAAATTCAGAATTTCTGAATTTGTTGGTCCAGGCATACATTTGCATGATATCTCAAAGAAGCAATAATGTATTAGAGAGCTGTTTTGTGGAGAAAGCCTAGTCTGTTCCACTTGCTCTATGGAGCATATGTACTATGGAGATCTGGGATTAAATAACAGGGTTAAAGCCTAACAAATGAGATGCTTTTTTTTTTTTTTTTCTTTCTTTCAGTAACTCATCCAGAAACTGTTGGTCCCGTCTTCATCCTGTTAACATGTTCAACAGTTATACTGTCAAGTTCTCCCACAGCAAAGCTCTCACCTCCCCATATCCAGGATCACATGTTGAGCGTAGCCAAGTTCCTGAAGATAAAGTGGGCTGGCTGATTGAGTGGAAAGATTATAATCCTGTGGAGTACACTGCAATGTCTGTTTTGGCTGGACCCAATTGGGCAGATCCCCAAATCAAGTGCGTGGAAGTTGTGGCTCTTTTCTCCTTTGAACATGGAACCAGGAAGTAGTGACAGCTGAGTTAATAAGATCATCAGCTTAAGTAACATGCAATTCTACAGTGATGTGTGAAAGTCAAGACCTAGAAAAATGGTGGTTAGAGAACTGAATGGTTTGGGTTAGCTGTGAAGATCTTCGACACATCATTTTACTGAGCTGGTGATTGAGATAAGAGTACTGTTAATTGGAATAATGGACAGCTGTTGATGCTGTGTAGTGCTGCTTCTCTGTGTTGTGAGCTAAGTAAAATACTCCTAATTCTCCATAAGAATTTGGGAGAACATTTTCATAATATTCTTTTTTTGTTCATAGATTAATTATTTTCTCATCTTTCCTTCCATAATATTCTTTTTTTGTTCATAGATTGAAGGAAAGATGAGAAAATAATTAAAGTAGAATTGTAGTTCTTGAGTTCAGTGCTCTGATTCAGGATACATGACAGCTTGAATGCATGACTAATTCTTTTTTTTGTGCATGTCTGTATTCTTTTTTATTGATTCTATGAATATATTCTCCTCTCAAGGAATGCTGTATGCTTCTTGGCTAGAATGGTGGATGCATGCATCTAGTGTAACTTGTGATAACGTGAAATGGTGACTCCTGTGTATGCACATCTGTGAAGAGTGATCAGAAGGTGGTGGCACTTGAGGTTTCAGCCTGACCTTCCTTGTTTCCAATTGCTGTGTGAACATGTGCTTCTATTTGCTTTTAATTTCATTTAGTATTCTGCTGATTGGAAGGCACACTAGTCCTCAGATTCCGTAGGGCTGCTGATCCTCTGCCAAGGCATAGTTGGGAAAGTGTTAAGTAATCTTTTAGTAGGTGTTGGTAATACTTGAAAATGCAGAGCCATTTTTTAGGTATTACTGTAACTTCTCGATTGGATGCTGTGTGGAAGAAGCTAGTTGATGGAAGAAGCTAGTTGATAGTTTGAAACCTGTGATGGTTTGAGAGGAATTGCTTTTGGGAAAGGCAGTATGCTTCTGTAGCAGATAGCTGCTTCTCTGCCAGTTTTCAGATGTGCACATAGGAGATTTGCATTAAGCTAATCTTGAAAATCAGTGATTGTTAGCTTGTAGCTCTGATAACTCATATTTAATTTTAAAAAATAGCAGATTTTTTTATTAGCAGAATCTTTTTTAGCTTTATCAATGGATAACATCCTGTGTTCTCTAGCCTTAACAAGGATACATTTGGAACACTTTGGCTAAAGGAAAATCTAGAGAGAGGCAATGTTAAATACTTTAGAGGGGCACACCTGTGTCTGCAGAACTAAATACAGGGAGACTGTCATCAGTAAAGATTGAGACTTTGTAGCCTCCTATAGAAAAAGGAGGACCTGCAACTTAACTTGTGATAAAAACTATTCACTGGTCAAATGGTTGTTGCCAATCTGGTGGTTAGCTTTCAAGCTTTTGTGGGGCAGAGGGTTTTTTTTTATAACTTATTGCTATTAATTTATTCTTTCCCACACAGTGATAAAGGTTTTTCTCCCAAATTCAATGAGAGAGATGGAGACGTGGAGAGGAAGAGCCTGAATGGTGTGTATGTGGTTGAAAACGGGAGGCCCCGGTGAGTGTGGGTTTTTTTTTTTTGTGTGTGCATATTCATTTCAGTGATGTAATTTCAGAGCTCTTGGAGGTCTATCAGTTTTGATATGTGGTGCCTGCTAGACCAAAATCAAGATATGTTTCCCCTAGACACAGGAAAAATGATACCTCAGGGCCAGAGGGTTCTTTCTGGAAGATTGTTGTGGCAGAGAGGGACTAAAAGGTTAGCCAGTACTACCACAACAGAGGGTTGTGATGACACTGGAGCTGGAGGAGGTCTAACACTTAGTGGTAGGGTCTGTTGAATTAATTATTTCCACAGTTTGATCAGGTGTTGGGCAGTGAAGCTTTTGTACCACTTGTGTGCTGTGGCAGAACAGAAGAGTATTTCTTTCCACTGACAAATCCTGGCATAGCACGGATCGGTAATCTCACCTGAAAATAATGTCTTTTCTTTCTGCCTTTTGTACATAATTGAATGCTCTGTGCATCTTGGAAACTAGATTGCATTTTCAGACAAGGTTGTGTGCACAATGAATAATGCTTGATCAGGAGTACTTCAGGACACAGGATCTGGGAAATTACAAAGTCATTTTGTATATTTCCTTTCCCTGTACTATCAAATATAGAAAGGTTGATGAAGAGAGAAGACCATGCTTTGTCTGTCTTGCTCTTTAAAGCATGAATATATGTTGCTATCCTTTCCTTTATTGTTATTTAAGATTCATTAAAGCTGCTTTTTTTAGAATACTTCTGAATGTGGGAACTAAGTATGTTTAATGTACTGTGCCACTTATTTCAGAAATCCAGTGGGAAGGACTGGCCTCATAGGCAGAGGATTGTTAGGACGCTGGGGACCAAACCATGCTGCTGATCCTGTTGTAACTAGGTAAGGGACATGTGACTGAAAGGTGCCCTGCAAAAAAACTATGTATTTTGCCTTTTCTGTGCATCTCTGGATAGGCTATTACTTTTCATGGGCCTTTCGTGTGTATTCCTCTATGTGTAAGCCCATTCAGATATGGGTATCTGAATGGAGAGATATAGTGACACGTGGAACACAAATTTCGTAATTTTTTAGTCTTTGTCTCTGCAAAAGGGTCGCTGCTAATGACAAGCAATCGCTTTGGAAATGCTGAGGAAGGAAAATAACAACCCAGGAAAGGTAATTAAATAGAAATACATTATAAAAACAATCTTCAGTAACAAATGTAAAAACTGAAAGGATTACGTGATACTTTGATACTGGATACATAATATGCCAAAAGACCTTGGATGAGGCATGTTAAATTGCAGGAATAGATTTTTCTGTCATAATGACTCAACTAAAACAACAAAAAAAAGCACTGTGCCTGCTCTTGTTCTGTAAGAAATACTAACTTGGCCTAGTATATTATAGGAGGATGTGGGGTTAGGCTATTTTTTTTTTTTTTTGTCAGTTTATGCTCTGTTTTAATAATGCTTTTGCCAGTAGGGTCTGTGTGTACATGCTAACTGCTTACACAAAGAAAGCATTGAGAAAAGATTGTGTAATTAACAAAGGTTCAAGCTGGGAAGCACCATGCTCGAAGATAGGACCATTGTGAAAATCATCCTAATGCATTTTACTTCTTCCCCTTTTCAGAAGGCTGCCAAAGCTACTGAGTTGTTCCCTGAAAGTAAAAGAAATGCTGTTTTTATTTTGTATTTATTTAGACAGCTTTTTGCTTTAACTATTGGTAGTTCTTAATTCTTTACTGAAGGCAGTGGTGGACGTTTGTGGCTTCGTGCTGGAGCTGGGTGAGTGGTTTAGAGGTGTTGCAGCCTGCATGTATGTTCTGTTCGAGCAGAAGGCATCCTTATCCTCTCATTAAGGCACAAGTGCAGTTCAGTCAGTGTTACAGCTGATAGGATGCGCTGGACATAGCTCTCAAAGAAGCTTCTGCTATCAGTGGTTTCTGCACTGGCTGAGGAAAGTGCACTTGGTAGAGGTGTGAAAAAACTCAGTGTTTTGCCCTTGATTGCAGTCTTGCCAGACTGCATCCATCAGTGCCCCCCATGACTGTTCTTTCTCTGCTTTATTTGCCCCTGCACAGGTGATAGTGTGGGTACCTTGCTGTTTCTCTCCCAGGCCGTAGTGTCAAGAAGCAGCAAATCATGTTCTTGTTTGTCATTTGCTGCAGGTGGAAGAGGGATGGAAGTGGCAATAAAATTGCTCATCCAGTTACTGGCAAAAACATCTTACAGTTCGTAGCTATCAAGAGAAGAGACTGTGGGGAGTGGGCCATTCCAGGGGTAAGAGCAAAGCTCTGGAGACGTTAGACATTTTCCTGCTGGTAAGGCCACAGGCGAAAAGTGGCATGCATGTGATAAAAGCGTGTTTTTTGATGAATGACCTCATGTTGCAAAGTTGAGG
This sequence comes from Charadrius vociferus, assembly GCF_000708025.1. Lineage (NCBI taxonomy): Eukaryota > Metazoa > Chordata > Aves > Charadriiformes > Charadriidae > Charadrius > Charadrius vociferus. The sequence continues at coordinate 3,672,215 of NW_009649717.1, read as the reverse complement.
AGAAATGCTCCTTAAACTATCTTTGCCCAAGCATCAGCTGTTATGCCTTCTGCTGTTTCTGCATTTCAAGGTGGTGTTCTTATTTAATTCTGACCATGTCTTTTGCTTAGTGCAGGCACAATTTAATCCATTGCAGATCTTGAAGGACATGCATGCTCACTCTTTACAACTAAGTTTAAAGTTCCTCCCATGTCCAGAGTATGTTGCAGATGGATGTAAGTCAAAGGGAGTTAAAAACAAGTGGAATCTGAGGGATAGTCACTTTTTTTCTTTCTCCCTCTCTAAGGGGATGGTGGACCCAGGGGAGAAGATTAGTGCTACCCTGAAGCGAGAATTTGGGGAGGAGGCCTTGAACTCCTTGCAGAAATCGCCTGAGGAGAAAGCGGAATTGGAGAAGCAACTCCACAAGCTGTTCAGCCAGGAACACTTTGTGGTGAGCTCTGTGTCTCTTGTGATAGCCTCTTGAGCTATGCATGCAACTCACAGTTACACGGAACTTGAAAAGGTGTAGCTGAAATGAAAAGAAGCTGTTTTGTTTTGGTTGTCATGGTGTAGGAAATGGAAGGGACTATTGAAAACTCTCTTAAGGACAAATGTGTCAGAGGTAAAGAAAATACCTTCTTACTAACTCCACCTTGTTTGTTGTGACACCGACCTTGTTTCTGGTTTGTTTGGCACCTTAGGTGTACAGAGGATATGTGGATGACCCTCGTAACACTGATAATGCTTGGATGGAGACAGAAGCGGTAAACTATCATGATGAAACTGGTAGGAATCTCCATGTGTGCTCTTAGTTGCCTTTCACTCTATATGTTGGTTTGAAATTGGGACATATGTTGGGCTGAGATTGGCAATGAAATTGGGGGAGCATGCAAGTCAGGTGTAAAATATTGGACTAAAACCAATGGGTATGAGGGTCTCTTGTCTCCTAAGATGTTCAGCCATGACAGGTAGTTGTTGTTCCCCTTTAGTTTCTGTCAGTCTTGAAATAAGGAACATACAGACTTTGCCTGAAAATTACTTATTCATTTGTTAGCTAGTTCTAAGCTGTGGGCCATGTGCCTTCATATGGAGATTGAACATTGGACAAGGGTTCCTTCTTCTCACTGTATTTATCTTGAGTTGGTTTAATTTCTCTTTTTAATGAGTCTGGAGTGGAAGGGTAGTCTGTTTCTTTTGTTATTTTTCCTTCAGGAGCATTGTCTCTGTCCGCTGGCATATTTTCACTGCATTTATTGCTTTGGTGTTGTAATTGTGAGACCTTTTATCTTGGTTACTCTGCCAGAGTAATTGTTGGACCTTATTTTACTTGTGTAAATCAGTAGGAATGGGCATACATTGCTCATTCTTTGATTTATCTTAAAAGGTGAGAGATGAGAATCCAAGATAACAGATCAATGTATTCATATAGTGATGTTTCCACTGTAGATACCAGTGGTGAAGTGTCACATGTCCTGGATTTATCAGCCCCCAGAAACAGTGAAGATACTATTCCTTTGGTCTTTGTTTCTAATACACATTTTGTAATACTTTTAAAAGCATTTCTTTGGTTGTTGTCTGTAAAGTCCTGGGACTCTTTTTGGAAACAGAGTAAGAAACTTCTGAGAGCAGTTCAGAAGCCTTTCTGCATCCCTCCTTAAGTACTATTTTTGATTTTGGGGCCTTTAGTAAAATTTTAATTATTCTGGTTTTCCCTAAGCATATGTTTCAGAATTCAGTTTGACCTGTAGAATAGCATCTGAGAAGGGAAACAATCAAATGTTAGCCAAACAAACAAAAATCAAGGCAAAGGGATTGGCTAAACTTGTGGTAGTGAGTACATGTTGTTTTAATGATTTCTAATAACTTGCTGTGCTGCTGATGGTACCCTAGGAGTGGTGACAAGGAGTTAACACCACCTCTGCCACTCAGGTTTGCCTTAAAATAGTGCAAGTATGAAAAAGGTTTCTGTCACAGAATCAGTGAGCAGTTTAATTGGCTTCTCTCTGAGAAGCAGTTGAAGGTTGTGGCCTGTGAAGGAGCCACACGGAAAGGCAGAACTGATCAGATGTGAGGGGGGGGAAAAAAAAAGCAGGAAAGATGCAATAGCATATTGTAACTCTTGTTTTGTGTACAGGTGAGACAATGGATAATTTGCCTCTGGAAGCAGGTGATGATGCTGGAGTAGTGAAGTGGATTGACATCAGCGAGAAGCTCAAGCTGTATGCAAGTCATAGCTACTTCATTAAGCTTGTGACTGAGAAACGGGGAGCCCACTGGAGTGAGGATGAGTGCCGTGAGTGATGTAAATGAGGAACCGACGGACACCAAGGGGGAGAATAAGTTTTCCAGCTTTGAAACAGATTACATCATCCTTTTCAGTGGAAATTCAGTGAAAATTCTGTGAAATTCAGCTGGCAACAATGCTTGGCAGTGATAGAGGCTTTTTCAGAGACTTCAGATTGCTTCTTTTGATTTCTCAGCTAGTGTGAAATGAGGTTAATGTGGAGCTGTTACCTTGTTTTGCTTTCTTGTCTTCATTATTTGCAGCTGTTTCATAAGATCTGCAGATTTCCATGACAACACTGGGATTCCGACTGGTTGTAGTTCAGAGGCTGTTCACTTTAGCTCTGTATTTTTGCACTGATTTCTTGTCAGGATTATGAATTCTTAAGGGATGTGAGGTTTGTAAGATGATAACCTGAATAGTGACTTAAATTAAGTGCTACATAATAAAGTGAAGTTTCTTTTCTTAGTCCTTTCACCTAAAACGTCTTTTCGGTGATTCTCTGAGAGATTAGTTTTCACATTTAATTGCTTTCTAGTTTACAGTATGGATGGTATTCACATCTGAATGTCTGAGAGTGCCCCTGTCTAAAAAGATAACTGTTAGAGGATGTAACTTCATAACTGATTTAAGCTGGATTTTGAGGTTCCTCTCTTTCTACTCCTTATGGCAGTACAGCTTTTGGGGAGACTGTGCCATAAACAGGACCATTGGGAAAAGCAGCCTTAAAGTATAATCTTGTAAATTGTGGTGTTTTTTTACTGTTTAGGTGATTTAAGTAACTTGCAGTCAGGAGGCTGATGTGGGACTTCTGTTACGTTTATGTTGACAAGAGCTGCACAACAGTTGCTGACATGTCTCCCTGCTTTTATTAATCAAGGGGTAATTGCTGTTAATTGTAGTAATGTCAAGAATTGTTGACAGTAACAGCTAAAAGTTGTGCTTGAAACCTGGAGAGGGGATGTTAAAGAACTTTGAGCCTTGTGTTGAAGTAGGGTGGTAATAAATGTCATGGTCTGGTATTCCCTTGTGTAACAGTACTGTGACACGCTCATGCATTGCTGAGACTGTTGCCGACATCCTGCTTAAATAGTGAATGATTTTAGGGCTTGCTTCTTTTCAACACCACCCATTCCTCCCAATTAACTAATGAAATCTGGCGGAGTCATGTCCATTTATATGGGGAACCCTGGGAATCTTGTAGACTTATGAGTATGTTCCTTTCAAAGGAAAAAGTAATGCTAAGAGTTATTAATTTTTCTTTTGATCCTTGCTCATATCTTCCTGCATATTCGATTTCTTCTGTGATTTTACTAAAACAGCATAAATGCTTTCTGTTGCAGTAGAAGCTTCCATAGACTTGGTTTATCTTTCTTCAAATCGTAGATAAGATCTAGTGGTTGCTTAGGCAGAAACAATTTTGATTAATCTCAGCATACATAGTATGGAGACTGGGTAGTATCTGGTAAGGCCATATCAAGACCTGAGATAACCTGCAAAACTCAGAATGGACAAAAGGCATAGCCAGCTTCAGGAGTTCCTTTCCCTTTCTACTCCTGGTCTTTGGAAAAATGATCACTGAAATGACTTGGGTATTTATTTTTTTTTCTTAAGAAAAGATGAAGACAACTAAGAAATTTGATGCTCAGCATTTATTCAAGCTTAACAAATAATCAGACAAGGTTTGAGAGAGCTGTGCACTATAACCCACACTGGCTTCAGAGGTGGGCATGTGAAACATGGTGTGGTTGTTACTTATCCGCAGTTTCCAGTGCACTGGTGAGACAAAAGTAGGGAAGGAGCTGTAGGAAGTTGAAGATTATCTAGAAGCAACAGCGGTATGTAGGAGACATCCATAGTTTTCCATGTGTCTGCAGAGTAAGAAGAGAATGGCCAGCTAGAATTAGTAGCAGTTAATTACTTTAATGTACAATTAATACATTATGCAGAGCAACCCCCTAGCAGTGTAGTTGGGTTTTGAAAGCATGACCACAAGAGCAGACACTTCTTAAGTTCATGGGAGGTGAACGTGTAGCTCATCACAACTGAGAACAAGGGTGACTATACTGTGGCATGTCAAAATAGCATGTTTTTTTTTCTTGCATGTTACTGTTTACATATGCAGCACTTAACATAATGTACAGTACTAAAAATGAAAGCAGACTAAAATAATTTCAATTCTGAAAATACCAAACTCAGTGAGATAGAAAAACTGTACTGTTTCCATAGCCAGTGTGCTCTTCCTGCAAAGCTGGCTAGACGATTTTCAGTTGGAGTGTGTGATCTTAGTATGCTGTACAGAATGCAGTTACTTTATGTATATTGCAGTATCTTACTAAGCAGATCTTGGTGCTTACTTGTGTCCCAAAATTTACTGCATAATTACAATATTGAAAGTTTCTAAGTAAGTAAATGTAGTGGTGGTACTTCTTGTTTGGCAAATCTTCTGGAAAGTGGTCAACTTCTCTGTATGGGTGATGCTAGCTTGTATATTAATGCAAATTAGACGTTGTGTTAATTTTCAGCCCTACATGTTGTCTCTAACTTATCTTTAACTACTTTTTAAAAATATCTAAAGATCATCTATACCCAAGGACAAATACACAGACAAATACTCAAAGAATATCTCAGGAACAGCAGCAGAATTTTGAGAAAGTTCGTAACCTCTTTTCAAGATGAAGAAATAAAAGGCGGTTTGTATTAAAAAAAATAACCAGTTTCCCCATATAATGCATCTCTTCTAATTAGAAAGCAAAGTGGATTACTCTTATTGAGCTTCAAAGATAAATTGCAGTCCCTGCCCAGCTCCCTTCTATGGTAGTTTTGTCGTTCAGAAGCTGCTCTCTCAGTATCCCTGATGGAGTGCTGCCTAGCCAGCTAGAGTTTCCTGCAGTCTAATGTCCCATTGTACTACCGGACAGTTCAGTTACCTCAGACTTGAGCTCAGTAAGCCTGCAGAGCACCCCTGTAGCCTGGGCGTCTAGAGGAGCGAGCAACAGCTTTCAGGAACCTATCTTGTTCCTGTGAAAAGAAAGTCATCTCGTGTCAGTATTTTCCTGTTCAGTACCAAAATCTCCAGTTAAATACAAATGTTAGAACTAGTGACACTCTGTCAATTTACGAAGAAAAGACTTGCATTCTCCATGCTCTCCGAGCTGTCCGAGCTTGAACTGTCCGAATAGTCCTCCATACTGTCCGAACCGGAGCTTTCACTGCTGCTATCCTGTAGAAAAAGAATGCATTTTCTTTTAGAGTAAGATATAATTCTTCCTGCTTGTATTTCCTTTAAAAAAAATTATCAAGTACATAATTTTGGGTTTTATTTTTTCTTTTGCTGTTAGAAAGCAAAGATAGTTCTGGTAAGGGAACTTAATCTTCAATATCTGTAATACCGTCAGCTGAAATAGCTAATGGAGAAAATAAGGCCTTTTTGTTGGGCTGGGTATGAGCTTGTTACTAGTGCTTACAATTTCTTTTTTTCTTTAAAGTTTAAGGAAGGCTTAAGTTGAGAATCTAGAATCATATTAACATAAATAAGTTTAGACCTGTACTAAACCTGAGTATTTTTAAGGCTGCTGTATTAGTTTAAAAGCATGTGATTTCCAGTTTACAGTGTTAACATTTCCCACATTGGATGCCTGTTTAATTTCTTCAGTACTTACTGCGTTCGCAACAGCAAGAACCATGCTCAGAACACAGGAAAGCAACAGGAATTGCATTTTGAGAGAGAGTCCTGTGAAGCAAATTAAAAACAAAGAGTTAGTGTCCTGATTTTGGCAAAAAGAAAGACCTGGGGGGAGTATGGCTCTTGTCTGTGAAGAGAAGGGAAAATCAGACAGCTGGAGCTGTTCCTAGTTGAGCACAGCTTGTGGTGTGACCTTAACTGTCATCTCTGTATCTTAGTTGCTCACATAAATGGTCAGGAATGGAATAAATAAATGGAATAAAAAGTCATCACGGAATAAAGCTTGCGATGCTTCTGCTTCCTGCTACTTTGTCTGTGCTTTGAAATCTTGTCAGCATTTTGCTTCTTACTATTTTTGTCTTTGATTTTACCTCTTCCTAGTTTTACTCTTTCCTAACAATTCTTATGGAAGCCTTTTGCAATTTTTTGTTTTAAGCAACACGCATAACAGCAGAGCATTGGTATTTCTCTCAGTAGTTCTTGTCAGATGCTCTTTTTTCAGACTCATAGAATGGTTGAGGTTGGCCGGGACCTCTGGTGATCATTTAGTCTGTTCCCCACGCATACTCAAACAGGGTCAGCTAGAGCTAGTTGTCCAGGACTGTCCAGCCAGGTTTTGAGCGTCTCCCAGGATGGAGAATCCACAACCTCTCTGAGCAACCTATGCCAGTACATGACCATTCTTGCCATGGGAAAAAGTTTTTCCTTCTCATTCACAGTCATGCAGTCTACAGCCATACCCCAAATGATTTTTTGTTATGAAATTTAGTCCAGGTAATATTAAAGCATCTGTATTACCTTTGAATTGCATGTTGAACAGCTCGTCAGTGGATCAGATGTGGTCGGCTGGCTCCAGTGAGTGTTGTGTGGATGGCTGCTGTCTATATATACAGTTTTGAGTACTATGGCTGTGTGAGCTGGCACAGGCAGGACGCAGGAAAACCGCAAAACGAAATGAACCATACCTTCTTAAGACCTTTTGGATATTTAGTTTACTTCTCAGCTGATAAAGAACCAGGTGGTTTGTTTTGTTTTTTTTTTCCTGACCCCTACTACCCCTTGGAAGATTGATGGGTTTGGCAAGGGAAGTATGTGTGTTATAAAAGGAATATTTGTCGTGTATTTTTTTAAATACAGATATTCTGACTGTAGGGTTCTGCACTTTAGTGATGCTGGAGGAATACTTGGGTGATAATGCCTATAGTACTGAAGCTCCTAACTGAGAGGGAGCATTACAAATTAAAAAATAACCTCCTAACTTGTGAACTAAAGTCACTGCTACCTTTTGAGGCCACCTGTGTACCAGCCATGTACTTGCAGTTTGAGCTGTGTTTTCTGACATCTGACTATATGCAGGTTAAGCAAAAAGCTATTGAAAGACAAACTTATTTAAAGTTTTCAATTACAGAGTTTGCTTGGTCCTTCTGTTTGGTGATGATTTTAGTAGAAAAGCCTGAACTGATAAATAAGTTTAAATTAATACATGTATCTGGGGAGAATCTCGTAGGATGCAGTTCAGAAGTTGGCATTATGTTGGATCTGTTTGAGACCACTGACATCAACAGCTCATCTCTGTGCCTTGTTCTGGGGACATATCAGAGCATAAAGCATAATACATACTTGTTGGATCACGCATGCACTTGCAGCTTAATAAAGATGTGAGGTGAACTGTAAATTTGTTACAAAGCATCCTATTTGCCTGTTGTGGAGGCAATAGAGTAGATATTGGTCATAAAGCACAGGGATGAAAGAGCAGAAAGAAGAGAACATGCTTTTTATAGGATTTTCTACATTGGCATGTTTGTGTTTGCACAGTTTTTTGTTGATTAGTTGGAAAGATTGTCCTCACTCTCAATGAAAGTAACTATTAATAGTGACTAAAAGAATTCCCCAAAACCCCAGTTCCCCTCCCCTCCCCCCAAAAAAAACCCACAACCCAAAACCAGATAGAAATGGAAATGCCCTTCAGATATATTTGGGAAATGTGCTGAAATGCTGATTGGTTCTTTTCCTGTAAAGTACATGCAAGGCCGCCAAGAGGAAGAACGTGTTCTCCAGAGTTCATCATGTAAGGATGTTTTTTTGGGGAAGCATTCATGCAAAGCTGATCAGTGTTCTGCCACAAAGTTTAAAATTGTGACCCCATACCTGTTGGCATGGACTGTTGAGCCAGAATCCCCAGGCAAGGTGGTGGTCACCTCTATTTCCTTCTTTTTGGAGTATTCCGTGAGGCCATGCAGGAGGACTGAAAATTAAACTTAATGCAAACACATCTGGTATCAATGCAACACTGATAAGGAGATTGATCTCCTTTGAAAAGGAGATTTGGATGGCCAGGTCAGTGAAAAGAGGCAAGATGTTTAATTTAGATTCATTAAAACTAAATAGAAACAATCAAGTCTACAGAAGGCCATTAAAATTATTACTAGCTTTATCTTCTCTACTTCACCAAATGCAGAAATAATGAAGATTAAAATATGTGTAAGTTAAGCTACAATACTATTAATATAGTTAAAGTACTGATGGGGAAATAACCTTCATTTATAGTTAAAAATTATAAGAATATTAAGAGTAGATTAAATATTGGTGGTGCTTGCTCTGTCGTGGACTACAAGAGCTCAGGTGAAAATTTTTCTTGCACTGTAACTGTAGCATCTACGCATACATTAGCAAATGCTCCTTTTCTATGTCTTGCGGTGGAAAAGTGGAAGTGGCAGCATCAGTGAGGATTTCAAAACAGGTGGGATGCTGATCTGCTCCTTAATACATTAGGTGCTTCATATATCCACGACTGTAATTGTCTTGGTGATAGTCCTTGTTTGCCCTGGGACTGTTTAAAGGAAAATTTTCCTTGTTTGCCCTGATAAATTCAATTTCGTTGTATCTTTTTCCAGTACTGGGTTTGAGCGTAGCAATGGTGACTATTAGCCTCAGTGGAGAATATGTCAATCCCTTGGGAGTTTTCCATGTGTGAACTGTATTTGATTGTTTTAAGGTGGCTGACTCTTGGCTGTAGAAAGAGCAAATAAGAAATAGGCTGCAGTCAGGCAGAAAAAATGCTGTCAAAATTACTTATTCCCTGAGACATTTGAAGTCCAAGAGAAATGATCTTTTTCAAATGGAATTAGCACAGAGAATATGCTTATGTACATGCAGTCCAGGTTAATTTATATAAACTGCTGTGTGATGTTACAGAATGTGAAGTGGGCAACAAGTCAGGCTTCTGGGAGAAGCTGTCAGTGAAACTGGTTTTGGTGGGAAATAATCTTTTGTTTGTGTAAGAAGTGCCAATGTTGAAAATAATCTTATCTTGATTCATTGTCTCCTGGGGCATGAGGCTGGAGTTGGACTAGGATTAGCAGCCTTTGCTGGTTGAGGAGAAAATTAGTGAGGGGCAAGTGGACTTCCACTATTTGAGCTACCAAACCAGCTATTCTGAATCCCTTTTTCTTTTCATTGGAAAGGTGACATGGTTCAGGTGAAATGTGTCTTTTGATCTTCCTTTGTAGGAATAGCATTTGGGACTTCTTACTTACAGCAGAGAATACCTGGAGTGTTTTCAGTGAAGTGCGTGTCTTAAAATCACAAAGTTAGGAAGAGAGCCTGAGAGAGTTGGGGCTGTTCAGCCTGGAGAAGAGAAGGCTCTGGGGAGATCTTATTGCGGCCTTCCAGTACCTAAAGGGGGCCTACAGGAGAGCTGGAGAAGGACTTTTTACTAGGGCATATAGTGATAGGACAAGGGGGAATGGCTTTAAACTGGAAGAGGGCAGGTTTAGATTAAACATTAGGAATAAATTTTTCACTTTGAGATTGTAAGGCACTGGAGGTTGCCCAGAGAGGTTGTTGAGGCCTCATCCCTGGAGGTGTTCAAGGCCAGGCTGGACGTGGCCTTGGGCAAGCTGGTCTAGTGGGAGGTGTCCCTGTCTATGGCAGGGGGTTGGAACTCGGTGATCTTCAAGGTCCTTTCCAACCTAAACCATTCTATGATTCAGGAGTAATCTCATTCTGTCCTGTTTTTTTTATGCCTAAATTTTGCCTGTCTTCAGGCAAGCAAAAGTTGGGAGATGATGAAAGAAATAGTTAGCATTTCTCTCAGGAAAAATGGTAGCAGTAGTCAGTGCTTCTGTGGGGTGAAGGAAGAATGTGCCTGCTAAGGAGAATAAGGAGGTGTTCGAGCTGTTATATCCTGTGTCCCTTGTGATGGTGGGCCTGTTGCTAATCAGTCTTTTGACATGCCTCCACACTCAGCATGCTCATACAATTAGTTCATTA
>NW_009649717.1:3614082-3661808 GCF_000708025.1 Charadrius vociferus | reverse complement strand
TGTGTGGCATTGGTACTATTTCTGTTGTGTTTCAAGAGGTAAGGGAAGAAGTATCAGAAAAGAGCTAATTTTTTTCATGTATTTTGAATTGTGGTTTAAGGACTGCTATATATGATCTACACTCTAGTTTCTTCTCCTCCCTTAAATCTGAAATGAAATTTTCATTGAACCATTGCCTTGATACCTTGTCTTTGACAAAGTTCTCACAAAACCCATATATCTAGGCAGATTTTTATTTTATTTGAGGCTTCTATGCAGAATGTTAAACTGACAATACAGTAAATAAAGGAAACGAGTCCTATTTCAAGGTAATTTTCTTCAGTGTATGGTAAAATCCACATCCTATAATTCTACCGAAGTGTTTTGTGAACAACAGTCATCAGGTTAGTACTATTTATTGGTTCAGAGAGATCATGGATACATGTGGGGGAAAACACTGGTTATTTAGCTCTGAACCACTTAGAATAGTTACATTTTTCTGCTGTTAATAAATGTAGAACTTTTTTGCACTTGTGTTATTTGATAAGAATGCAGTGAACCTTATGCCACCTTTGTCTTGAGAACTATGAAACTGTTAATTACAGAAATAAACAGGATTCACATATTTCACCAGTTTTAGTGCAGCACTGGGACTCTGTTCAGCCAGGCTCAGAACAGGAGATTTTCATTTATGTCTTCTGCAAAAAAGAAGAACATATTATTAACATTTGATGACAAAGAGACATTTTTATGCTGTATCACTATCAAGAAAGTGATACACTAAATTTTCAGAGGGCTCACGTATCCCTACAAGAAACCAAGCATGGTTGCTGCTATCATATTCAGGAGCCATTCATTTAGACTCTTCCTGATATAGGTGCTTTCTTGTTTCCAGTGTTAGGTCTTCTTGATCTGTTTGTGAGCCAAGAATCCCTTACAGCCCCCTCTTCACAAATAACTGACCCTTCAACCCCTCTTTGGATGAACAATCATTAGCAGCAGTACAACTCCTCAAAGCTTACTTCCATGTGTGGTTTGTGACTGGTAAATGGTCATCAGAACAGCCGGAAAAATTCTGGGAAGAGTAAAGGGTCTGCATGTCTGACCTCTGACCAGAATCAGCACCCACTTAAAATTAGGGAGTTGCTAGTAGGATTTTGAACATGCTTCTTCAGTCCATTTGTTTAGCCAAATTCCTCCTGTCACTTAACTGTTTCAGCATTAATCTGTGCAACTGCTACCATTGCTTAATGACTGGCAGTATTGTTCAGCTGTCACTCGGGGCTAGATCAGAAGAAGGTAGATTGCAAAAGAATGCCTTAGGTTTAATGTAGTCATGTAAATCTCAAATTGCTATCATGATGGCTTCTTTTCAGCAGCTGCCTAATTCTCGAGACATCACCAGCACAGTAGTACCTAGCTTTTCACTGTCCTAGAGAAGTCTTGATGTGGATTGAGCTGAACAAAACATATACCTAGCCCATTTAGGAGTCAGAAACTGTCTCTGCCTCTGCCTAAGCCTCCTGATGCATGCAGTCTGGTGGGCACTATCTGAGCCTGTGTTTCATCTGACAGATTAGGTAAAATAGACTGTTTGGCCTACAGCTACAGCATGAATACAGCATGTATGTAATAATCTAGAGGTCAGCATAGTTATTTGATCAGTGAGAGATCTCAGTTGTTTTTCCTACTTGGCTTGAGATCTTTAAATGTATTTTCAATCAATATACTTTGACCGCTGATTTAAAAGTACAAGCTCTCTTTGCCTTTCCTTTGGCACAGAATAAAATAGAGTGTTTCTTGAGAGACGGAGATGCAGAACATATAGGTTCAGACACCACATAGGAATGATTAGATATTTAGTACAAACTACCTCCTAATTTTTTCCTCATGGAAAAGATTACTTTTTCCTATCTCTATAAAACAATTCTGAACCTTGCACCTTTTGCGGTCTTGTCATTACTATTCCATTTGCCTCCATGCACAGTAGCCATGAGCTGCTGGCTACAATTTCTTTCCTGTACATTGTGGTCTGAGAATGTGCCTAGTCTTGATAGGAATATTTTGCCCTGTTCTTTTATGTTTACCTTCCTTAATCCCAAAGCAGTGGCACCATTCCTTAAAAGCAATGAGTTTATCTTGGTCTCCATCGCACTCTTGGAAGAAACGGGTTATGCAGTGTTCCATGGGAACAAGGGAAGCTCTCAAAGGCGCGATTTCTGAGTGTGTTAATAATCTGAAAGAAAGAGCAGGTATGTAGAGCTGTAGTTCATTAATAAATTATCAGGATCATCAAAGATGATAAAAGCTGCTAGAAGATGACAACAGTGGCTTTGACGGAGATGCCCTAGTGGATTCTGTTGTGGTGCTTCTGTAGTGAATCTGTCCCAGGTCATTATGATGATGTGTAAAAAATGTTTTTACTGCTATTTGTTTGCTAACATTTTTTTTTCTAGAACAAGTATTACTGTGACTTTTTCACAACTCGTCAGTTGTGGAATTTTCCCATTGATCTTCAGGAGATCAAGCTTGCAAAGGTGCTTGTCTATGTTCTAAGACAATACGCGTGATCAGCATGAGGCATTGAGGGCCTGCGGCCTTGAAACATGGATCCCACCACCCAGTGTCATGACCAAAAGCCTGAACTTTTAGTCATGTTCTCAGATGTGAGCGGCTTCCTCTGTGACACAGGTGCTGTCTTAACATATCTGGTCCTTAAACTGAGAGAATTCTGTAGTATTAATTGAAAACTATGGGTATCTCACTAGCGAATTATTGCTTACAGGCCTCTGCCCTTTGTACTTGGCCTATTGCTCTTAGCTTCAGTAATAACAGGTTCTTATGAGCCTTGTTTTCTTCCAGGATCAGGGCATTAGTAGCTATTAAGACACCGTAGAGCATAATGTGTAATACATGGTGATTATCTAAGGCAAGAGACTAGCAAGTTCTGACCGAAGACATGGCTCCAGCAAAACAATGAGAGAAGTTCTGTGTTAGAGATTAATACTTCCTTAGAAAGAGGAAGATACTGCCTTCTGTCAGCTGAGGGACTGGTCCTGTAAGTAGAGAATCCTTCGACTGGTTTAGAAAAGCAAAACAACCTGAGCTTAAACAGCAAATTGGAACTGAACCCACAAACGTGGTTTTTTGTTTTTTTTTTTTTTACCTGTCAACAGGGTGCTGATCAAGCTGATGAAACTGCCAGTGCACAGGATACACATACATGTGATAATTTTTCTCAAAGTCATGCAGGAGCAGCTCAACTGCATGGTCACCAGCCACAAGGCGCTTGTCATTCTGGTAGATTTTCTTGACCTGAACACAACAGAGAAATTGATTTTTTTTTGTTTGTTTGTTTAGGGATGAAGATCTGTCCAGAAGAGAACTATCCAGCAAGGAGGTGGTTTGGAGAAATGAAACTTGATAAAATACCACTGGGGAAATGCGGTTTAGTGTTTGTGACCATACACGGTATGAAAAGCTTGCTTCAAGTAGTCCAGATGATTTTTGTTGCTGTCTGTGTCAACTTTGGTAGTAACTAGAAAGGAAGTGAAATTCCTGTGGCCTAATCATCAGACTCAGCTAAGCAGGCAGTAGTCTCAGGTTGGTAGGAGATGAAACCAGTTTTATCACATTTGTTGACCTTCTGTCCTGAGGCAAGCAACTCAGCTTTTGGTGTGAAATAATCCATCTCAGAAATCAGCTAATTCATACCATTTAGTTTTAGATGTTCTGGGTAGGTCAATGTCCCACTTGGTAACTGTGTGAGTAGTCTTTGGTGTTGCTCAAGCATATTTTGTATAAACCTGCTGTGACCTACTGCATGCAACTCCTACTTCAGAGTTAGAGCAGCCCAAGACTTGGTTTAACTTTAACTAGTTTCTTACAGTTATGGCTTTTTAGAGCGGGGGATGGGGAAGGTCAGCTGACCCAAACTAGCCAAATGGGTATTCCATACCATGTGAACCATGCCCAGTATAGAGTCAGGGGAGCTGGCTGGGGTGGGGGGGCAGGAATCGCTGCTTGGGAGCAGGCTGGGGACTTCCTGGGTTCAGTAGGTGTGAGGTGGTACATTAATTGTGTTTTGTGCATTCCTCTAACAGTGTTACTGTTGTTGTTTTCCTCTTTTCTGTGCTGTTCTGTTAAACTGCCTTTATCTGAACCCATGAGTTTTGCCTTTTTCTTCCAATTCTCTTCTTGTTACAGCTGGGGGTGTAGGGGGGTGGGTGAAAAGACCATGTAGTTTTTTATTGCTAGCTGGAGCTAAACCATGACAGGCAGTTACGGCATCTATATCTTCAAAACCAAACTACTGTCACCAATTCATTTGGCATAAATCCTTCTCAAAAAAAAAAAGCCCAATGGTAATAGATGCTTACTCCATTTAAAGCCAACATAGTGTGATGCTGCAGGTCTACTGGATGGTAGAAAGCAGATCTTGTCTATTAAAGCTGAGCATCAAACTTGTGTAATTTTATAGCCTTTGAATATCACAGTGTAGATGGACAGTGCATGGGGCTGGATTAAAAAGTGCAAACAATACCCATTACTGGTTAGTCCATTTTCAGGTACTCTTGTATTGATCGTCAAGTACAAGGTGTGTCTCAAGAACAGAAGAGGAGCTACTTTTGGTTGGTCCAAGGCAGTCATCTCCTGCCCCCGTGAGGGTCCCCTAAACTCTACATAGTAATTCTGTCTCGGATCCTGTGTGACTGTGTGACTGCCCAGTCGCTCAGTCTCATGAGGTCCTGAGCAGTTTTCTTCGTGGTGAGTCCAAGTCTGTCCTTCCTTCCTTCGCATACCTGTGCGTTGTCAGCAGACTTTGTCACCTACTTTCCTCTTCCAGGTCACTTAACAAAAGCTGAATGGCACAGGGCCTTTCAACTTGTAGGACTCCACACGTGAGCTCTTGGCTGACTCTTCCCTCTTACTCTCTTTTTACTAGTTATCCGTACCTAGACCTTCCATCTTATGGCTGCTTAGTTTCCTCAAGTCCTTTGGAAAACGGCATTGACTGCATGAATTGAATCATCCATATCTACGTATTAGTTGATCTTTCCAAGAGGTTTGTCACAAAGCACAGAAGTTGTTTCATGTCTTCTCAAGGGAACAATGTTTATCTAGGTGTGCACTAATTCTGACTTTTCTGCCTCTTGTCTGTAGACACTGACTTAAAAGTAATACCCTTGGCTTGCATTTGCTTGGACAGCAGCAACATTCATAGCAGAAATGTGTCTCAGCTTAAATGAGTGCGAGGGGACATGTAAGTGTCTGTTGCAACTTGTGAATCTAGTTGAATCTAAATTGCCTTAACCAGAAAGGGAATGCTCATAGGAAATGGGAGAACTCATAAGATGTGAATCACTTTTTCACATGGCTCGTCCGGCTTTAACAATGTAACTGCATGGTCTTACTTGAAAAGGATTGCTGACCTTACTCCTTTGCTTTTCAGTTAGAAATCCAGAAGTATCCAGATCACGTTCATAATATTGCATAAGGATATTTTTAAGCCAGTCTCGCATCCGGAGGGGGAACTGATCCACTTCATAATCAGTACAGTGAGGGATGTCTGTGCCAAATAGGAAAGCTTTTGTTAACAAGTGGTCTATTAAGTCCCCATTCAAGAATTTCTGAGCCAACTTAGATTTGATTCTCACTAACAAACTTCCAATTAAGCTTAAAATTGTTGGAGCTGTTAATACCTAAAATTGGGAATGCAACTAATGGGTTCAATTATAAATCTACAATTCTTTGGTGCACTTGCTTAAATAGTTGTGCAAGCCACAAGCTTTATATATCTGTGCAGCTTCTGAGCAGAGTTGTGCAGTGAAACTGTTATCAGTCAGTTGCATGAAAGCAGAGTTCTCAACAGCAAAGGCATGTTCTGACTGAGTGTGTGCTTTCCTGTCGGGGTATGCAGCAATTGAAGAGCTTGGAAATCAGTTCTAGCTTTTAGATCCTGACTTCTGCATTTGGCATCTAAGTAGTTTTTGGAGATTGGGGATGGGGGGGTGGGGGGTGTTTGACATTTTCATTTATTAACTGGCTATAAATACTGGTTTTCTGGTCAAGGTATTAAAAAAACATCTTCAGATGCTATAGCAATGGGAACATGTAAGACAGAGCAGGGGGAAGACAGGGTTGACAACAAATTGGTGTAAGCACAGGAGGAATGTCTTTAGGATTCAGATGCTTAATACCCTTAATTATAGAAAAAGCAACTTTTAGACATGTTTAGGGTTTGAAGGCCTTAATTAGCAGAGGGGGAGAGCACAGGAAGTAGATAGATAACTTAGGGCTAGCTGGTAGTTAAGGCCAGTGGCTCTTTATACCTAGGTGAATTCTTCATAGAAAAACAAGCCTTACATTTGCAGGAGCCCATATAGTCTAGGTGCAGCTGGCGTCCCATTTTTGTCCCTTCAAGTTGACATTTGGTGCCAAAGAGTTGACATGTGCCATCATAAGTCTTATTATCTGTACCACAAACCTAGAGGAGGAGTGAAAAACAAACCCACCCCCACCACTGTGGTGAGAAAAATTCTGGTCACTCATATAGGCATTACAATAATAAAGTATCATTAGCATACGGTGTAGCAGTTGTGAATACCGACAAGGGAATACATGTTATCAGAAGTATTGAAAATTGTAGTTGTTATATGCCTACATAAGGATTAGTTGTCTGTACTTAACACACCCAGTTTTGAGACCCTTGAATTTATTTTTGTGTGGTAGTAATATAGTTTATGAGAAGGTAAAGGATTATTATGCTAGACATGTACTCGTATTCAGTATATGCTCTAAAACATCCAATGGATAAATAGAACTTTTAGTGACAAGAAAAAGCTATGATCCTGAGAGACTAAGTGAAGCAAATCACTTTAGGTAATACGTACCAATATGTGTAATATAATAGGTAATATTGAAGTGAAGCAAATCACTTTAGGTAATACATAGCAATATGTGTTCATACTATTCTCAAGCTATAGTCAGTGAGTTTGGGTACCTTATACTTACTGTTAAAATTACTGGAATCACCCAAACCCGCTTGCATGCTTTTTAGGGTAGAATTATTTTAAATAATAGCAGGGGAATGTGTTATATTGTAAACATTTCAGTTGGCTTTCCCCCATGCCATGCACTGAATGAAATACTTACATGCTCATAGTCTTTGGTGGAAGGGCAAGCAGCAGGATCTTGGCAAATACATCTGGGTTTCCCTTGTTTGTCCATGTGACAGACTTTACCTCTTTTGCAGTGGAAGTTCCTACATGGGTCTAGCGGTCATAGCAAGAAAGAGGGACTGTTAGAGGGGATGGGACGAAGCCAAGCATTTGTCAGGTACTACTGACAGTCAAAGCAAAATACGGCCTAATAGTCACCTAGAACTCAAGTGCTTTTTGTAAGTTTGTTAAAATGCAGCTGGATCTTGTATTGAATAAAGCAAGCCAAACTTTAAATGAGGATTTGTGAGAGAATTCTAGCAGTTCCAGGTTTGAATTGGATGGGGAAATAAATTTCTTGGAAAAAGCTACTTCTGTAAGGACTGACATTTACTTCCAGCTTCCTTTGGTGAAACATATTCCATCTGTCCTTGCTGAGCCCAGCACTGGCCCTTGTCCCATTCCTAGTTGAATTCAAGCTACTGTTCTGAAGCTGAATGGTTTCAATGAAAGGTAATTCCATTCCTCTATAACTGACACAAAAATTTGTGCACTCTCTGCAAACGTTTTTCACAAACAAATGAGTGAGAAAGGGTGTATGGAAGGGATTCTCTGGAAACATAACTGCAATGCAGGATTATGTGCAAGCACAGTTCAGTCATGTGAAACTATGTGTTGCCAAAGGCAGGAAAAAAATGCAGACCAGCAGATTCCCCAGCGGCAGAGAGTTAGCAGTTATACGATGGCTTTGCTTGTGGCTTACCCAGGAGAGCCTTCTCACTCCTGTTGCTTGCATTTTCCATCTCACCATAGGCACTGCCTGTAGTCTTAACCTGCACAGTCACAGAGACATAAGCAGAAGTTGTGGTGAATCTTGGGAAGAAAAAAATACTTGCACAAAATTTTTTTCAGGTACAAATACAGAGCTGACTGAGGCACAGTTTGCTGTGCTTGCAGCAGAAAAGATGTTGCTATGCAAAATGCGTGAGAAGCGCATAAAGCCTCTGGTAGTATTAAAGCGTTCTGTTATTTGGGGGGAGGGGGGAGAAGGAGATGGAGACAGAGAAACAGGAGCTCAGTAAGGCCTGAGCACCTAGTATTCCCACTTTAATTTAAAGAGAATTTACCTTATCTTCACTTCCCATTGAATTCATGCTCTGAACAGAGCTACTTGTTTCCAGTTGTTGCTCGCCATCAAAATTAGGTGGCTGACGATTGTAATCATCTTTTTCAGAGTGAATAAGGTCTTTAATCTTGACATCTTGGTAATCCTCAGTCTCTCTACGAACTGCAGTGTCATCTTCGGTGGTACCTTCCCCTTTGTGGTCAGTACTGGTTCTCTCCCGGTCATTACTCTGGATTGTCTCCTCTTCCTCATAGGCTGCTTCTTTCCAGGAATTGCTGAGATCTTCCTCACCATCAACATCACCACTGTCGTGACTATCATCATCAACATTACTGTTCTCCATACCTTGAGTTTTCACCACTGCGTCGTGATCACTTTGATAGTTTACTTGAATATTGTCTTTCCTCTCTTGGCTTTGCTGCTCGTCATCCTGATCTTCATTACGGGTTTTTTGAGAAAGGAGTATTTCTTCTTTATATGGCTTCTTCTGGCTCTTCTCCCTCTCTTCTTCTAGGTCAAATTTCTCACCATGTCTCTTGGTTATCCGGATTGGTTGACCAGAATCTCTCAGGATTTCATCAGATTGCATACTGTTTTCATTTTGCTGCCTTCTGTATTGGTTACCTTGATTTGACTGGTGGCCTTTGGGCTTCATATCTCTGTAATCAGTTTCTTCGCCCCATTCCTCATCCTCTTCTTCCACACCTTCTTCTTCCTCACTTTCACTGTTTGTTTCAGATAGGCCAACTGTATTTTTATTATATTTCCATGTGTTATGCTCATGATAAAGACTGAGTGCATCTGCCGGATTTTCTGCGCTGCCCAGAACATGTCGATTGGCTGTATTGCTGTGTTTCTCATGCCTGCTGGACTGGTAATGCTCAGAGCTGGACTGTTCTCTGCTGCTGCTTCCAGAGTCACCATCCTGGTTATCAGAAGCCAAACCTGGTTTATTGTGCAGCGCAAGGAAATTGATGCTTTTTAGGCTATTTTTCCCTTGGTGCTCGCTACCAGTTCTTCCTTGTTTTCTAGTGATCTGGGGCTCATCCCCATGCTCAGTGCCTGGTACTGATACCTCTGGTTTTAGGTTTTTGTGACTGGGCAGCAAATCACCCTTGTCTACATACCCTGCATTCTTTTCCTTTGGGGCTTCAGGATGGATATCTTCAGTCTTAAACAACAACAACAACAAGAAGAAGTTAAAAATTAACAAGTAGATTACTAAATCTTAGAATTTATTTGAAGTCAATGCAATGTTATTTTTGCTTTGTATTGCAAGGCATGACACTGACTTTATTTTTTTTTCTTTGTAAAGAAGCTCGCCCAGAGCATGAATTCACACCTGATGTCATCTCCGTTTCTCAGCAAAGTTGTTGATCTCTCCCTTCTTTTATTGCCAGAGTTTCTAAGAAGTCTATGCAACTCTGTTTAAGATCTCATAGGAGATAGATGCACATGGGTGTCTTGTGAAATCTTAAACGCTTAATTAGTAATTTAGTGTCATAACTTCAGGCACTTGTGGGCTGCAGTAATTATCAATTACCTCAGAGAAGGGGGATGTGATACTCGTCTTCCTACACAAATAAATGGGAGGCCTGGGAAAAGAGGGGCAGGGGGAGAGAGAGCATCTTTTGCAAGGTGTTGTGGTAGTAATTCCTGAGGAGCGCACTGCGTCTTAACTATTTCATAATCAACATATTAATCTACTTTAAGTCTGATACATTATTGTTTCCTAACTGAATTAATCAGGAACTATTGCATTTGGTGGAAACTACTGCATCATAAGCTCACTAGTAGGAATCATAGGTGTTTGAGTGGCTTTTTTTTTTTTGCATGCTGTCAAGCCAATAGCAAAATTTCAGTGGAAAAGGTTCAAATGCTCAAGGAAAAAGCAGATACTAAAATGACTGTTAGCTCTTGCTGCAGCAATTGCCTTTTTGCTGCTGTTAGCATCACAGCAGCTGCTGGCTGAGTACAGACACTTCCAATAGCAGCAATGTCTAAAGTATTTCTGAACAACACCTATGGATGTTCAGTGTTGCTAACTGCTTACTACAATACAGCACCTAATGCTGATTTTTCTTAAAGCTTTTGGGGGGTTCATTTATGAAAATAAGACCTTTCAAGTGCCCAAGTTGCTGGAATAGCATTTCCTTTAGTGTGGGCAGAGTCATGACTGCTTGGTAACAAACACTCCACTAACCAAATATTAAAAAAATGGTAGGTTTAGAAATATTAATTTGGCTCTTGGCAAATCAGCTATATTATATTTGCTAATGTCAAGGCGGTATCTGAATGTTTTACAAGTTTGTCTTTTGCCTGGTGTACTTGCTGATGCAGGAAGAGTACTAGGCAATATATATTCACTATGTCATTTCCAACTCAAATTTTGCCAGGGAAAGATTGTATATTTGCTCAAATCTAACAGAAATTCAGTGAAAAGTTTTTCCAGATTAAATACACATTTCTTGAAGACCTTATAAAAAGTGATCTACATGTTACGAAGCATCTTAAACTGATATTCAAACATGTGAAAATTAAGTTTCAGGAACAGGGTTTTTTCGCATGTGTTTTTGTGCACTGCTGCGTACGACATATTATATGGCTTCAGGTTTAAGCAAAAAGCAGTCTTCTGTGAAGGGTTTCCAGTTCTACAGAGTTAGAAAATATAAGGCCAAACAGTCATTAAGATTGTCTATTATGGGTGCCTGTATTTGAAGCAGTAGTTTGAGAAAGTTGGGGCTTGTGTCATGACAGGTAGCCTCGTTATGTGCCACAACCTCAATGCAGAGATGTGCTGGATGTGGCTTTTAGCAGCTGCTTTTTGTTATACCTTTGTCCCCAGGATAAAATAAACCTTTAGAACTCGGTTGCTTGTGAAGATGCTTGGGTCTCTTAATATGGTGGCAAATTTCAGTCAATGTAGCTGTAATTAGCTACTGTTAGGGGACAACTGGCCTTTGATAGATGTTGCATATTCACTTGGAACTGATGATTCATCGAGTATTGCAATGTTTTGTTTTGATGCAAGTGTCTTCTATGAGTTGTCTCTGGGGCTGTAGGCTGCAAGCAAGTGTTTATAACATAATTTGTTATGCTGGCTATTTCATTAGGAAAAGGTTGGGTTTGTTACTTTTCATAATGCAGATCACCATCCAGATTGACATGAAATGCATCTGGAAAGCTGCACAGAGTGTGATATAATTCATAATTTAAAAAAAGGTTAGCGTAAGACTTGGGATTTTGCATTTCTTACTACATTCATTGGTTTGGAGCCAAGGTCCATTGTGTCTGAACCACAAATGCTCACCAGAATAGTACAATCAAAAGGAATTTTGATTTGGGTCAACCATGAATACAAAATTGTGAGATCTGTCATTAGCATGTATATATGGCATAGGGCTGCTGAAGTCATCTGTATCATTACCATCAGGGCTGTGTATCTGGCTTGTCAGCCACAGTGTACTTTTCCAAGCTGAGTTGTAGCTAATGCTCTGTATTGTGAATAATAATACATATGCTGGATAAAATTCTTACATGTTTGAAACTGCATATGATCCCCTGGTGTGATAAATTGAGGATTGCATCCTCGTTGTTTACTGGAGCAGCAATAACCACAAGTTCAACTGTCAGTGGAGTTTATTGTCTGTAAGAATACAGGTGTAATGATCATATGTGGGGATTCATTTAAGGTAATTTTTTCAAATAAGTGAAACTTTGGTTGTGAGCTTTAGATTTTGGCCTGTTCTGTTTCTAGCTAAGTAAAATGCGAGGCATGAGATGCTTGGTACTAATTCTTGGTGTGAGGTGGCCTATTTTTTTTTAACCTAAATCAATTTGCCAGTCACTAGATATGTGCTGGTGTGTTTTATATATTTGAGATGAACAATGTAGGTTGCTTCTTAATGTTTAAAGAACAAGAAGAGTACCTTCTCTGGAGTTTTCTGGCCATGGGTTCCGAGTTTGTAGTTTAAGGGATGGGTCTAGAATAGACAAATATATTCAATATCTGCATGTAAATAAAAATCTTGTAAATCTTGTATAGGTCAATGGGATAACATAGAGTATTCACAGAATGGGAATTAAGTGCCCATTAATAAGGACAAGTCATGCCTGACAAATTTGATGGCCTTCTATGAAGGGGTTACAGCAGCAGTGGACAAGGGAAGATCATCTGATGTCATCTACCTGGACTTGTGCAAAGCGTTTGACACTGTCCCGTACAATATCCTGGTCTCTAAATTAAAGAGACATGGATTTGACAAATAGACCACTTGGTGGATAAAGAACTGCTGGGCGGTCGCACTCAAAGAGTTGCGGTCAACGGCTTGATGTCCATGTGGAGATCAGTGACAAGTGGCATTCCTCAGGGGTCGGTACTGGGACCTGTACTGTTCAACATCTTTGTTGGTGACATGGACAGTGGGGTTGAGTGCACCCTCAGCAAGTTTGCCGATAATACCAAGCTCTTTGACAAGGTAGACATGCTGGAGGGGAGGGATGCCATTCAGAGGGACCTGGACAGGCTGGAGAGGTGGGCCCAAGCCAACCTCATGCAGATCAACAAGGCCAAGTGCAAGGTCCTGCATGTGGGTCGGGGCAATCCCAAGCACCAATACAGGCTCGGTGGGGAATGGCTGGAGAGCAGCCCTGAGGAGAAGGACCTGGGTGTGCTGATTGACCAGAAGCTCAGCATGAGTCATCAATGTGCGATCGCAGCCCAGAAGGCCAACCGTATCCTGGGCTGCATCAAAAGAAGTGTGGCCAGTAGGTCAAAGGAGGTGATTCTGCCCCTCTACTCCACTCTTGTGAGACCCCACCTGGAGTACTGCATCCAGCTCTGGAGTCCCCAACATAAGAAGGACATGGACCTGCAGGACCGTGTCCAGAAGAGATCCACAAGGATGATCCGAGGACTGGAGCACCTCTCCTATGAGGAGAGGCTGAGAGAGTTGGGGCTGTTCAGCCTGGAGAAGAGAAGGCTCTGGGGAGATCTTATTGTGGCCTTCCAGTACCTAAAGGGGGCCTACAGGAGAGCTGGGGGAGGACTTTTTACTAGGGCATATAGTGATAGGACAAGGGGGAACGGCTTTAAACTGGAAGAGGGCAGGTTTAGATTAAACATTAGGAATAAATTTTTCACTTTCAGATTGTAAGGCACTGGAACAGGTTGCCCAGAGAGGTTGTTGAGGCCCCATCCCTGGAGGTGTTCAAGGCCAGGCTGGACGTGGCCTTGGGCAACCTGATCTAGTGGGAGGTGTCCCTGTCTATGGCAGGGGGGTGGAACTCGATGATCTTCAAGGTCCTTTCCAACCTAAACCATTCTATGATTCTATGAGGACTTACTGGAATAGCAACAGCTGATCCTAGAAGACAAATGAAGAGAGCTACAGCCTTCATGCTTTTCAGATCTCGTAGAGGACAACAGTTAATGGCACACTGGTAGGGTTTAGAGGTTTCCTTTCTGCAAGCAACATGAAAAGAAATAAAGTTAGGATTTGGGTAGAATGGTCTAGAAATGACTGTTCGAAGCAATGTTGTGGCTGCTACAGGAGATCTGAAGACCCACAAAATTTCTGTGCAATTCCAGTTGTATTTATACTCAGATGTTAGACCATCTCATCTAGAGGACACTTTAGTCTTAATTCTTTTACAGGATACACACCTGTATGCTGTGTTCATCAACTCTAGTGGTGTTACTGAAAGGCAGTTATGAATATACATAGGTTCAGCCCTGTAAATCTTTATCCACTTTTCTGAGATACTACTTTGTGAACAATGTCCCTTTTTATTTAGTTCTGAGACAATGCCTGTTTGTGGCATCTGTACAGCCAAGGTCTCTCCTGGCTGCTCTCCTTTGTGGCTGTAGTAGGAGGAATTAAGTGGTGAAGTTCTGCTCAGCAGGTCTCAAAGCCCAGAAATGCTGTCCAGGCTGCTTGACAGATGGGTGCAGTCCTGCTTTGGAAGCAACAAACCTATCTCTGCTGTGCAGTAGTATGTGAGATGGATGGCTGGAAGAACATGCTATGCATTAGGAATTTTTTCAGTCTATGCTAATATCCTCATGTGGATGAAAGACAGGCAACTCATTTTTCCTCAGATTGTCACCAGCAAATTTTCTCACTTTTGCAGTGCACATGAACTGGAAGTTTCTATGGATGTAGCTGTATCATTGGGAAAAGCAAAACTAAACAAGTCCTATTGTTTCTGTTTCCCCTTCTTTTTTTTTTTTTATTGTATTGCTTTCTTATTCTTTTTAATTTCCTTCTGTTTAATTTCCTTTTTTCTGGGTTCATACAGAATCAGTAGGATTTTCACTCTGCTTCTATTTCTGTTCTCATTCTACTGGCTGTTCTTCCTTGGAAATTGTCTTCTTGGTCTTCACCCCCCCTTGCCCTTTAAAATATTTTCACTTTCCACCTAACACGTGTCCTTTTTCATTGCTTCCCCCTTTCCAAATGAAACAGGTATGACTGTGTCCTTAATTGAAGAACATTGTGTCTTTTGCTGGTTGAACTCCCTGGTGTTATGAAAAAACTGGCAGTGGTTTCAGCCAGTTAAGTAAACTGTATTCAATCATGTGAGGCTCAATGTATGGTTTTAAAACGTCATTTACCCAGATGTTTTTTTCTTGGGAAGGAACCCAAAACCCCAAAAGGAGAATTCCAGGGGAGCTTGTGTTTATGGGAGCCAGAATGGTGAAGCACGAAGCAAGGACTTTGAGCACTATGTTGCTTTTTGGTGTAGAAGCTTGCAAAAGCATCCTGGCTACTCTTGCGCTTTGATCTGAAGTGTACACTTTGGAAGATCCCTGCATTATACGTTATTTAATGTCAATATTGTTTAGTTAATGAAGAGCAAAATACTTCATTAGTAGGGCATATCTAGTATGCAAACCACTTTTCTTGCAGTTAACTGATTTAGACCCCAAATTATCTCTTGTCTAGTTATCTGTTATCTCTTTGGCATCCAGAGTTAGTTGTTTAAGATGTTTTCAGAGGGAATGACAGAATACAACAAAAGCCATTAATGAGCATATACAGATTGCCTCACTGGACTGTATGGGCAGTCACTTCTGATCAAGGCAAGTTTTGTTGGACTGAGGGTCATGCAGGCAGCTTGCCAGAAGTGCAGGAGCAGAATCCAGTTTCACATATAACCCTAAAAACTATATACCGTGTTTTTGAAAGCCTGGCAAGTGACTGAGGAAAGAAGTATTTTAATTAGTCAGGTAGTCTTGATTTCTGTTTCTCTCTGCTCCTGGTGAGCATCACAGCTCTGGGCACGTCACTTAACTGAGTTTCTTTTTCTAAAAGTCTCATTTGTCATATTTGTTTCTGTAAACTAGTTTGAGAGCTATAAACAAAAACTCTGCATGTTATATTTTATTTATAATTACAGTTTTCAGATTTGGCTCTGTCTCTGGCTGTAAAAGTTGCCTCTGCCACCTTTGTCTAAATAACGAAAAAGTGGTTGGAATAAATCTGAGTTGAGGTGGCAGGACAGGGCTTTTGTATTTTTCTCTTGGTAACTAGCTCACAGTGGCCCATAGGAAGCATAAGGAGCATAGTCTAGTTGAGTATCTTTTTTTCTTTTTCTAGTCATGATAGTCTAAATGAGTCTCAAGGTTTTATAATATTTCTGCCAGTAGGATAATCTGCCCCAAACATTAAGTAGCACTTCAAAACACACTCTTAAACTGTAATGTGTGTGCGAGTATTGCCAGTGTTAATTTCTGGGGTTTGCCTTTCTGAATATGGAGCAACGCCAGTTCCTGTGCAATAAGTGTCTCCTCCCACTGTTTTCAGAGCAAGGCATTTTGGGGTTTAGATAGGGCGTCGTAGTGGACCTGGCTGTTCTAAGTTAACCATGTAATTCTATGTCTCCTTCCTGTGATACCAGTCCCACTGTGAAGGAAACTGCCACTGGCTGGAAACTGCCAGACAAGTTCCATAGCCATAGTCACACAAATTTTTTTCAATGCTGATGGTACTCATGAAGAGAGAGCAGCCAGGGAGGTTGCGATGACTGTTATAAAGCTGCAAAGTCAATCATAGAATCATTACAGCTGGAAAAGACCTTTAAGATCATCAAGTCCAACTGTTATCTAACTCTACTAGACCCACCTCTAAACCATGGCCCTGAGCACCATATCTAGATGGCTTCAACCACTTCCCCGGGCAGCCTGTTCCAGTCTTTGATAACCCTTTCAGTGTAGAAGTTTTTCCTAATGTCTAACCTAAACCTTCCCCGGCAGAACTTGACGCCATTTCCTCTTGTCCTATTGGTTGTAACTTGTGAGAAGAGACCAACACCCCTCTGACTACAGACTTCTTTCAGGTAGCTGCAGAGTGCAA
Source organism: Charadrius vociferus (assembly GCF_000708025.1). Classification (NCBI taxonomy): domain Eukaryota; kingdom Metazoa; phylum Chordata; class Aves; order Charadriiformes; family Charadriidae; genus Charadrius; species Charadrius vociferus. The sequence goes on along the minus strand of NW_009649717.1, from coordinate 3,645,186 downwards.
TAAGGTCTCCCCTGAGCCTCCTTTTCTACAGACCGAACAAACCCAAGTCCCTCAGCTGCTCCTCATAAGAGTTATTCTGAAGACCCTTCACCAGCTTTGTTGCCCTTCTCTGGACCCTCTCCCGCACCTCAATGTCCTTCTTATACTGTGATGCCCAAAACTGAATACAGTACTCAAGGTGCAGCCTCAGCAGTGCTGAGTACGGTGGGACAATCACTTCTCTAGGCCTGCTGGCTACACTATTCCTGATACAGGCCGGGATGCCCTTGCCACATGGCACTTCACAACAGGCACTTCAATAGGGAGAGAAAAAAAAAAAGAAAAAGAAATCTTTGTACAATGGACTGTAGTCCCTTCTGTCCTCCAGGGGTGAAAGGAATGTTTCTGTTGGTGTCACTCCGTGTTCGGTTAGGCTCCGGGGGCTTGGTTGTGTAATATGCCAAGATCGTTTGCCAGAATCCAGGAAAACCTTTTTGCTTGCTACACGTGATCCATGTGAAGGGTTTTAGGTGGTTTGCTGGAGTAGGAGCCAAGGGATTTGCAGCTTGAAGGGTAAAGCTCTTGGGGGCAAAAAACACAAGGAACTCTTCCTGCAAGCCTACAGCCCTTTTTGCTGCAAATGCTGTGGCTCATGGCAATGGGATTTTTGTACTGGCTCATTTAGTCTTTCAATGTTAAAAAAGTTATTTTTGCTGAAGTAATAGAATAGCCAGCCTGAGCAGGTGCAGAGATGAGAAAGCTCTTGTGGGTTGTATGTACTATGGCAAAAAAGATGATGGTGATGGAAGGAATTAGACAGTAGCTAATTGTCATATGATGCAAGGATCTGCAGTGTGACATTCACTTTTTTTTCGCACTGAAATCTAGGTGTGAAGACACTTTGTGCTTGCTTTAATTTCCAAATTTGTCCTACAGAACAGAATTTCTAAAAACATGCTTTTGTAACGTGTAAAATTAATAGACCTGTCAGTAAAGAACTATTACACAAGAAGGTATTCTAAAAGCAAGCAGACATCCCCCTGGAGAAATGCAGTCACTATATCCTGCAGGAAAATCTGTAGGAAAACTTAGCCAAAAGGTTAATATGAAATTTCTTGAAAAAAAATATATATTTTTTAACCAAGAAATGAGGAATTTAACAATACTTCAGATTGGGGTATTGAGAAAGCAATGCTAACTTAGGACCTCTACTGCTTTTTCAGGCTTGGAAAGAAGAATATGTTCTGCCTGAAACTTGGAGGCAGCAAAAGCTCAGAGTTGTTTATTCCATCACAGTGGGTTCCCAGCAGGATACACGCAGCAGAGCTTAAAATGAAAAAAAAAAAAAAAAAAACACATTTGTTTTCTTGATGTGTATGTGATAATTGCTCTGAGTAAACAACCCCTGAATTACTCTTTTTCAGAGGACAGTGCACAGATGCTGAGCTGAGATGGAGCTAAGGGTGCTTTGGGGCACTCAGTCTTACTGAACACAGATGCAATGGGCCATGTTAGACAGCTCTGAGGTAGGATCCTGCAGCTGCCGCACGGTGAAGTATGTCCAGCTCGTGACAGCCTCTGCCAGGATGTGAGCAGAGTTGCTTTAATGAAGAGGAGTTGCCTCTCTGAGTATGGGCTGCATGCAACAGCCCTGCATTGTCAGAGATCTGTATGAGTCTGAGGGCCTGTGCAGCATGGCGAATGTCAGTCCCAGCCTGTGATCAGGTGTACAGAAGCGTTTGGGGTAGCAGAAACCTCTGATACATCAGTAGGTTTCAAAAGATTGAGTGCTTATCCATATACTTGGTTTGCTGAACTTGCAAACAGTAATACTTTCTCCTCCAGTAAGAAGAGCTGGAAAAATGGATCACGAGTTAATTTATCCTTCAAATAAGTGTGTTAAAAAAGGTGCCATTTAAAGGTTCATGATTATGTGTCTTCTGTTTGGAAACCCAAAGGTTATAACTCAACAGTTCAAGTTTTAGCTGAGATGACTGCTCATGTCCTTCAGCCTTTACTTGTGGAGACTTTTCCTCGAGGGTTATTTCACTCCTGGTGGTTCTGCAGTTGCTGGCATCTTTGCTGAAACTCAAGCAATGCACTCTTGGGGATTAGAGAGACTACTTGTGAGCTCATCCCTGACAGGAAGACTGCACAAGGGCTGCCACTCTAATAGTGTGTCAGTAGTCACTTGAAGTACTGATCAATGACATTCTTTTTGTCTAGAGGGCTTGAAGTAATGGCATTTGGCATGCCTGATAGTCTTGCCTGTCCTTCTCAGCTATGCTGTACCACATGCATGTTGTACACCAGAGCAGCTGTCACCCAAGAATTCCACCAGTATTCACTCTTTCTCATTCCTCATAGCAGGAACTCTGCATCTTTAATCACAAATTACAGAGAATTTCAAGACTACATGAGATGCCAAGTGCAGTCTTTCCTGCTGTCTCTGTATTTTTTTTCTGATTCAGCATTGTCAGCCACTGAAATAGCAAACCTCATGCAGCTTCGAGGTAGTGGGTTCTCTTGCTTTTTGAAATGCCACCCAGAACTGATTAACTTGCAAAGGCTGTGACTGAAGGTGACAAATGCCTCATGTTTAACAAAAGAACTCATGCAGACTGACCTACTTTCAGCTCTAGCATGGGCAGAAAACTCTGCATAGGCTTTTGTCCTTAGAAGTAACTCTAGAGGATGAAGTTGCCCAATCCCCTGCTATCACTAATGAGTGTGGATGTTGTCTGGCATTTAGAAAAGACATCTGGAAGCCAACGGGTCAACTATGGAACTCCGTTTCTCATTGTGTAGAACGGGCATGAATGCTCATTTCATGAGGATGAGACTTGGGTAATAAGCTTTTGCATAACCTTGAGTCAGGTGAAATGTTTTAAGACACTATGATTTTCAAAATTATTAAAATGATAGAGAACTTTCAGAATTGAGCTTTCATTCATGTATCCCATACGTATCATTGAGAAACCATCTAATGTGATTTTTTTTTAAATCACCCCGTTGAAACTTATTTAGACTGCAATAAAATTGGATGTCTTGTCATTACTGTAAAAAGTATCTGCTTGGTGCTATGTTAAGCTTGTTAGCAAGAAACGCTGATGACCACACCCTCACTGATAAATGCTGTAAAGATGTAGCAAGGTGATGATTACAGCACTAATACTCTGAGTGGATGGAGTTTTGTGTAGAAGTATTTGTGTACAAGGGGAAATTCATGAGTGTGGAAATGGAGAATTCTCCATGCAACCTCTGTTCTTTCTGTAACCAAGATGTACACATGATAGTCTTAGATTGCAACTGGTACAGCACATTCTTATGTCTAGGTCTGCTTCAAAAGCACTTGTGAGAGTGTGTGTCTATACATGTTATATATGTGTATAAGCTGGTTCATGTGTATACATAGCTAAAAATAAAAGGCAGAGATATGATCTGAGTAAAAGAAGAGATTGTAATAAGAAAATAAATACTAAAGCATAAAACTGTTCTACTCATTCTGTAACCAATAAATAGCTGCTAATGAGAATTGATCCCTCTGATGTTACCAGTTTTACAGCTGCAAAAGCCATGAGCTATAAGTCCTTGATGGCTGAATGCAAAAAAAACCCCTCAGAACAATAGTATTTCAGGACATGTTAAAAACCAGTTTTTTAAATAAACCATTCACATGAACTTAATGTAATTGTCTGATCTGTTATGCTTCCCTTCTACTATTTTATTTTTATTTTCTACTTGTTGAGATCTGTTTTTCGGGTGGTTTGGTTTTGGTTTTTTTTCCAGAGCCCTCTGTAGTTTAACTCCAGTTCAAGCCAAAAAGAGCTGCTTTGATTTAATTGGAGAAGGGTCAAAATGAGACCTCTTTAGTAGCCAGAATTATTTTCTGTATTTGGTATCAATTGATGGGTTTTGTCCTCTCCCAGAATCTGTATTTCCTTCATGGATGCACTGTTTGCTACAGGTTTTTACCAGTTCTACCAACACCTTTGTGAAAGGTTCCTCTAAGACCAGCCACAGTTTCCAATACTCCTCTCTGTTATGGGAAAAGAGAAGGGTGAATCTGGATTTTGTGGCCTTGTCTATTGGATTTAGGTTCCTGAACTGATAGTACAGGACATGATTGTGAAAAGTGTTTGGGAAATCAGGTTGCACCGTGGCTTTCAGCTGGATGATTGTACGCATCTGCAAGAAGCATGTATTTTGCTTGACTGTTGTTGGCCATCGCATAATGCTTTATTGTTTTGCAGGATTACAGGGAAAATAATGGACCCAGCAGTAAGATAAAGGTCATCTTCCTCAACACAATAACTATACAGTGTTTTCTCTTATAAAGAACATTTCTTTCTGTTCTAGGCATAAATGTCTGAAATTATTTATCCTTAAAACAAACAACGATACTCTATGAAAGCTTCAGCTATTTCACAGTAAGTGGAAAAAAAAATTGCAGAGGGTTAGAGACAAGCCATTCTAAGGTTTTAACTAAAAATAAAGAAGAAACAGTACCACAGCAGTAGAGGTGCTCCTTCTTGATTAGCCACTGATGAACTGGAAATCCTTGAGCCTTGCAAAATCTTGCTGCTTTTCCTGTGATATGTTTTGGTGTCTGATATGGACTGTCTCAGCAGGCGTGTTTTGCTGTAAGCTTCAATGAAGGAAGATGATACTCTGTGGGTCTTGGTAAAACTAGAGGAAACAATCTCCTCGGCTTCCATGGGATGTGGGGTTGGGGGGGGAGGGTACTGGGCTAGTGTAATTCTGCTGAATTAATTGAATCGGAAAGATCATTCAGTGTTCACAGGCTCTGGGCCAGTGGAGCTCAGCCATTGCGTGGGAAGGACATATTTAATCTTTTGTGGGGAGAGGAGCGAGTACAATCATTTCTGCCACATTGGCTGGCCCCAGAAGAGCTGAACTAAGGGATCAGCCGGGGCAGTCACATTGTGGGCCTGGGGGAAAGTAAAGCAGTGTTGTTTCAATATACTGTACATGGTGCATGTAAGCCTGTAAAAAGGAAGAGGGTAGAGGAGTGAAAAGCGAAGCTCTAAATTAAAAATGTAAAAGTAGGATCAGTTGGAGAGTCTTGCATAACTGTTAGGAGTTAGCTATTTTGAAGCTGTTGCCATGGCTGTGCAGTCTGTTTGATAGTGACGGTACAGAGCAAGCTGGTGTAAGTGTGAAAACCTCTACAAGTGGTGCCTGCCTGCAACAGATGCTTTGTAGCTTTTGGTTTTGTAATGATTTGGTTTTAATGAGTTTGATCTTTCTTGTTTTCTTCTCATTTCCATAAAATGCACCTCCTGAACTGGAATACATTCTGAGAGGCTCTCAGATCAGAAATAGTGGAGCAGATGCACCAGTGTAAGAACAGAGGCACTTCCAGTGGTGTATGTGCTAAAGTCAGCAGATCAGGCCTCCAATTTGCCATTCGGCCAATGTCATGTCTTACTAACGAGGATGCTTTGCATATTATGCTTACAGGATTGGAAGAAAAGTCAAAGTAAAATGAAATAAAATGTGTGAATGGTAAGAACTGCTGAAAATTCTGTCATTTCAGATAATGTTTTAACATGGTTTTTTGAAGGTCACAGTTTTACTAGCTTCTACTCTGTTCACCCCAAAAGGTAACAGATATTGTGAAGGTGATTAGACAAGATACAGTGAGAAACGTATGAAATTTTACCATGTTTTATGTGGCCAACTGTGAAGTTTATTGTTAATAAAATTAATAATAATGAAAAAGAGAGACTTAAATCACAGCTGAGCCCTCTCTCTGTAGACCAAGCAGAAAATAAAACTGACAAAACCCCATGCAAAATTCTTTAAATCCCTTCCCCTTTTATCTCTGCTTCTTTGCCTGGAAGCTAATTCATGCCTATTGGAGTTGAAATTGTGCTGGTCTGTCCACCAGTCAGCGTCTGAAAGGAGCAGTGATATTTCAGAACGTCCCGATTATTTTTTCTTTTGTTGTGCATTACTAAAAGATGATTGGTTTTATCTATTCAAAACTTGTACTATCAGATTAGCTTTATTGGGGGACCAAAGATAAGTGTTTTTCTGTGATTTTTAAATATTCCAGGTATGGACAGATTCTTAGCTAATAGAAGAAAGATATTCAGGTGGCTCCCTAGAAATTAGAACAAATACACCAATGCTAGTATGACACTAGCTAAGTATTTAGCTCTTTTTCTCATAAGATTTTTCCAATAATGGCTATTAACATTGCCTTGAAATTGTTAATTCACAAAAAAAGTGCCAGACTGCAAAGAACTATGCAGGAAATTGAAGCTGAAATTTGTAGGGGTTTGAAGGTTACTGCTGGAAAACATGTATGGGATTTCTAAGCTTTGCCTGTTTCTGTGTTTAAACAGTTTTCTTGGGACTTACACAATGGTGGGGGAAGAAATGTTTTGGTTTTGAGGATGCTGAAGGATTATATATTGTTTATTAAAGCTGTTATGTATTTGCAAAATGTTTCATTAAATCAAAATTTCTGGGTTTGTGTTTGATCACAAAATGCTTTGGCTGAGAAAAGATCCCTGGCTGTTTTCTCAGTGTCATCAGATGGCTTGAGCTTGTCTCAGAGCCATCAGTACTAGCAAGGAAGTCTGTAGCCATTCCCACTGTGTCAGGTAGCATAATTTTTGGAAACCCTTTCATTGATGGATTAATAGTTGTCTCACCAGAAAGAGGTGCTGTACTATCGTGGTAAAGTATGGGGGCGGGGGGGAAAGCCAAGTAGTTGCTGTGCTGGAAAACTGCAAGCTAGAAATTAATTGTTGTGACTTAGTAGATGATTTCATTTGGAAACAAAAGAATTATATCCCGTCCCCACCTCTGTTTCACTCGGGAGGAAGGACTTGAGCACTAGTGCGTTTGACAGCTAGATGACCTTTTAATGAAGTATATGGCTGCGTCAATTCTGGCTCAACAATAGAAGGGCATGAATTCATTTAATACCTGTATTACGCCAGAAGTCCTGATATCCTGGCTTGATCTTTGCTTTGGTTTCCATTTGTGCTTCAGTGCTGTGCTTGCAGCTTGTGTGCTGGATACAAAAATGTGGGATGCATCTCAGCAGCTGTGTCAGTGAGGAGGCACTTTTGTATTTCAGTAGACTTTGGACTAAACCCCAATTTAATTAGTCGAGACCAGATATTCTCCGAATTGCCTGATCCATGCATGGCCATTAGACAGCAGTGAACATGACAGCTTCCATCAAACTGTGCTTGAGAAGCACTGATGTATCACTGTGATTGGAGCATCAGTGGGTTCCATTCTGGTTGTCTGCTGTACTATGCAATTATTGATGTACCTCACATGAAATATCTGGTTTCATTTTAGACTTCAGCTCTTTAGTTGCAGCCTACACTGTTATGGTGAAGTCCTACATTATCCAGCAGGAGGGTGGGAAAACTGGATATGCGGGGTTCTCCTTAAGAGTATTTTTGGGCAAAATGAGTGCTTATTGGTGAGTATTATGTGCTGGTCTTCAGTAAGTCTAACCTGCAGTAGGAGGAGTATGACTGTTGGAAGGAAAAAAACTACATGTAGAGGAAAGTGAAAGGGAGAATATGCAGCCAACAATAAAGAAACATTAAACACAGAAGAAGACAAATGAGACAAATGAGGAAGGTGAAAAAATTTTATTTATCCGTATCTCCCTATGACAGCTGCTTAAACAGGCACTTGAAGAAGAGGAAAAGCTTAGAGAAGTTTGCATTACATCTGCATACATATGCCTGTCTTGCATTGTATTCCCTGGCAGAAAAGGTCTGTGGGTATGACTGACTGTGAGGGAGAGGCAGTTTGGATGAAAAGATGTTTGTTTTTATTGGAGCTGTCTGCACATCTGCATGCCTGGTAAAGCCATGGGCCTTCAGATCTCTGCCCACAAGAGAGTGGTGTTGAGCCATCCACTTCCATACCAGGTATGAGGGTCAATTTACAGGATTTTTAAATGTAAAGTACCTTTTAACCTTGGTGCTAGTTCTGATTCACAAATAAAGTTTGACTTTTCCATCAGATTTACTTTACCCTGAAATGAAAAAGGGGTGTAAGCAAATTTGAATTCAAATGGGGTTTTTAGAGTAGATAAAGAAACTGTGCATGTACACTGGCTATTGTATCCATAATATCATACTGAGCTTATGTGTCCCTGCTTTTTCTCTTTTTACTGGAGAGGAAAAACAAGAACCACAAAACAACGGACAGACATGAAAGAGTTTGAGTCTGATTACAGCCAGGGCTGATCATGCCATGCTGATGTGCATGCGCCATGGCTTCCCAGGTTGTTGCAGATCATAGTCTGCCAGATGGTGTTGATAGGGCTCTAAGCATATCTGTGGTTGCCTGCTAGTTATTAATTAACAGCTGATCAGGAAATTAAGAGAAGTGTCTGTAACTTCCTTACCAAATGGTGCACCTGAAACCTTTCATGAGCCTGTGAAATGACCTTCATTTAGGATACCTATATAAACAGTTTAGATTCTCAAAAGACTGCAGCAGCTCCCATTGGAAATGCTGGCATGCACTGCTTGTCCTTTCCTATTGGAAATGATTGCTTGGGTTGGTGTGGACCATAGAGGCATTTCATAGGGAGTTTATTTATCTTGAGAGTTAGCCAGGTAGAAAAACTGGTTGGAGACAGTGGTGAGGAAAGGGGGCAACTGGTGCCCCTGACCAGCTCTGTTCAACCTCAGTTCAGTTGTGCTGCTCCAAAGGAACACCGTGAGGGGTTTCCTGTGTCTTATTCGTGAGGAGGCAGGAGAATATCTAGATATGTTGGTGTATGGCCAGTTGTGGCTCTTTAGGTCTCTTATGGTAGATATTCTAATAGGGAAGTTTGCCTGAGTATTTTTGCATACATTGTTTTCTAAATTAATTTATCTATCTACTGAAAATAAATCACTGATAATTATAGTGTTTATATAATATGTGTGTATATTTATGCATATGTATTACATCCGGTGGACTAAGTAATATTAGTACCTTACTCCTTCCTTCTATTTTACCTCGAAAGAAAGAAAACTTGACTGCTTTCTGAAAGCTCCTTGTACTGAATTTGGACTGAAATTTTTATACTCTGAAAAATTACCTTTCAGCGTGGCTTTTTTGATTCTAAAACCAGCCCTTCTCAAATAGAGATCAGCAATGTCCTGAGTCCTTTCAAGATTAACAAGCATCTCTTAAGACAGAACATAATAAATGTATATGAGCTGATGATGAGTATTTTGAAACTCAGCTATCTTCTAAGAGGTTTTTCAGTGAAAAATCTCAACAAATGTACATATCATTAAAATCATTTAAAAAAAATCACAGAGAGACTGAGTTAAAAGTCCTCTTATGTGTTCTATTTAGCCTGTTACTTGGTCAGTTCTGTATCTAAAACCAGGTTCAAGAGCCACACAGACTATGTGCTTTCACAGTTTATGTTATGCAGTAGTCCAGGAGCCCCCCATCATCAATGTTTTATTCCATATGGCGGGAGTGCTGTCTACTTCCACATTATAATTCCTTTATTTTATTACTTGGTGTTTTCCAATCCTTCAGCAATCTCAGTTTCTCAAAACTATACATTGCGTTTTTTAGATATTGCTGCTCTTTATTTCTTGATTTATCTTTATTAAATGCTGTCCTAAATGTATTTCTGTGTATGATTTTCATGATGCCTGAGAAGACAACAAGCACCAACCAGGACTCTGAACGTGTGGACACGAGTTGCACTTATAATGTGCGGGAACTGACTCCAAAATGGGCTGAGGTTCTGATGAGGCTGTCTGTGTGCTGCTGCTAAATCGGGCTTCTGTCTTTCGAGGCATGATGCAGTCAGTGTATTAGAGACTCTCATCCTGTCTCCTGTGAGCTGCTACACTGGGCTGTGTCATGTTTGACCACATTGCCTACATAAGCTGAAATTAAATGTTTAAAAAAGTGAGAGTATAAACATCTTTCCCAGCCCGGGAACATTTGACTCTCGTTGGGGAGGAGCTATTTTAAAGCTCAGACTGAGGGATGGCTATTTTTGCCCTTCAGCCAGACAGAGTCAGCTAATGGTCTATATTGTTCAAAATGTTTTGTTGACCAAATTCTTAAAAAGTAGAAGAAAATAAGAACAGGAAAACTCCTTAAACCAGCAAGAGGTAGACGTGGCTCTAAACTGAAAAGTTCTTATCTCTACCTGAACCCTTTTATAGTTTGGGACTGCGGAGGTGTGCTTTGTCTTGCCATATTATTCAAGTGTGCATTTGCTTTAATAATGAGACACAGAGATTGAGGTCAGCATGAGTATTTTAAGGGCAATTCTGCTGAAGGCACTCACGTTGCACAAGTTGTTCAATCTCCAAGTGTGGTGGTTATTTCACTTAATCATTTCAGACACGCAGTGCAGTTAGAGGCTTTTGGGGAAGCATAACGCAGAATCAGACAGTTACACAGTGGAGACTGCTGTCTTAATAGTGTCGGATGTTGTTGTGGTTCATCTACCTGGTTGCTGATATTCCACTGAGTATTTGCCTTAGGACTGCCTGTGTAGATGGATTTCAGTCTTGGGGTGGGGGGTCAAACACGTTTCATATTACGGATGGATGCCATTTCATTCAGTATTGAACCTGGCTGCCACGTGAAGAGGCTCTGCAGCTGTTTGGGAACACCATGAAACAAATGTAAGTGGAGAAAAAAGCCATATCCGCTTGTGATGGGGAAGTTGATGTAAAAAGCATGTCAAGACTCACAAAGGAGTTTGTCAAGACTGTTTATTTAATAAGTGCTGTGATCTTTGGTGATGACAAGCAGCAAAGCCTTTGTCCATAAGGAGACATAAAAATTGTGCAACATTGCACTTAATCCGTTCCTTGTTGATTCAGGAACAGCATGGCCTTAGCCCGGAGTATCAACATCTCCTGTCGTGATCTCGGTTCGGCTGCTAATATTCCATATAGCCTGTAAGTGGCTTATTGCAGCTCTAGTGCTGACTCCCTCTTGCTAAGGATTCGGCAGAACCCAGTTGTGGTTTTGTATAGCTAAACACCCCCTACCCTGCTCCTGGGCCCCTCTTACCCTGCCTCCAAGGCAGTGTTTCAGGGAGCTTCCCTTGTTGCTGGGAGCTCCAGGATGGCAGCTCTTGGGTTTTTTTTTCACTTGGCTGAGGGCAGCTAGGCATTGCCCTGGAGCGGGTAGCGGCTCTCAGGGGTTTGCAGGGCACAGGAGGGTTTCGGTATCCCCTGCAGCATTGTGCCCCCGACTTCTGCCCTGGGTGACTGCTGCTCTCTTCCCTCAGGTTTTTCACTTGCTGCGTGCACCTTCGACTTTGTGCAATTGCCTCTTCCTCAAACAGAAATAAATACTGAGTAATGTGTGTTATTTGTGACAGCATGAAGGTCAAGCTCCTATCAAATCTGCCATCTGCGTGTGTGATGTCTCACTGCCTCTCACAAAACAAAGAAAAAGTGTCTGTGGGTGGGTGTAATGTTTGTTGTTCAGCAAGCAATGGGTTTAAAAATACCACTTATGAATTACCTGACAGGAGCAGTTTTAGAAGGCAGTCCATGCCTGGCACATTTTAGTTCTCTAGTGGGAAAGGTATTTGAAGAGATGTTTATTTCAAAACAAAATTAACTAAACATGAAAGGAGCAGGATGCTGAGAGGAGATAAATATCTTGTGGACTCAGGCAGCATCAGTGTTACAGTGGCTGGTGGTTTTCATTACAGTCCCAATACCTCTTTGGGGTAGCTCAGGTCTCTGGATTCGTATTGGGGAGAGGGGAGGAAAGGGGCACTGAAATGGGGTGAGCTAGGAAGGGAATAAGCAGGCAGCTTGCTTTCCACAGGGTGGCAGGGGACCTTCTGGCAAGAAAGGAGGAGTTAGGAGATCGTATCTTGCCATATGATGTCCATCATCTCTATCTCCCCCAGCACCAGAAACACAGAAGGCATTTACATGGGCTTGTTCCCACTTTAAGCAATGGTTTGGGGGTTAGTGAAGGCTGGTTTAAGATGTGTGTCTGACTGATCCTGAGTCAATTCCTTGAATTTTTACACAAATCCATCTCGCCTCTTTTGTATGGGTTCTAAATTATTTTTTTGAGTGAAGGCTTCATGGAAAACTCCAGATAGTTGTGTTTACTCTGGACATTCAAGATGTGTCTCACACAGTAAAACTTTGATCTAATTTATTTAATTTTCTTGTTATTTACTTTTATTTAAAGAGCTTTGTTTGATCATTTCCTTGCCATTGCAGAAACTTCTTGGTAAATTATACAGTACTGTTATAATTATAAAAGTATTTCCATTGCCTTTTGCCTAAATGCAGTAAGGATAAGGGAGCAGAGCATTCTTTTGATAGGCCTTTTTTTTCATATGTCTGTTTCGGTGTGTTTTATTAAAAGGGCTTTAGACATCTAACTTTTAATCAAAGACTGGTATTCATTTCCGAGTACCCTTCTCTAGTGCTGTAGCAATGACTTCCTGTCTGAACGAGTTACACTAATTTCAGTGCTGAAAATGCAAAAATAGCTGTGGGGAGAGGAATCTAATTATAGATTTACCGTGGGATGAGGTGGTGGGAAGGAGAAGGATGCTGCACCTTCTCGCTGTGTGGGCACGGGTGCCTGTCTCCCTGTGCTCAGAGAGAAGCAGGACCCAAACCGGGAGCACACGGAGTGCCATGCGGAGGCACCACCTTGCAGGGAGCTGTGACTGTCACTTGCCTTCCCCCAGAAATTCACCTCCTGAAGTGCACAGCCAGAAAAAAACCAGCCTGTCAACAGCACCATGCATTGGAAAGCAAGATCTCCACAGCCATCACATCAGGATCTAATAGTTACAGGAAAGGAAAGAAAGAATAATAATTTAGAATATTTCTACATGTAAAATTCTCAATAATGCTATACATTTGCTAATTTCTTTGATACCCCTGAAGCCCAAAACTCCAGGCCCGAGCGTCAGTGAGCTGCGCATAGCCGAGGGGTCTGCAGTGCCCAGCACATCCCCATCTCTTGCCCCCCACACCTGTGCCCCTCCGTGCTGCATCCCACACCTCCATCACCGCAGCGTTTCCCTATGCTGCATCTCTGTGTTGGAGTCATGGCTGTAAGCACCTGGTCAGCTAGAGAAATGCCTGGCTCAGCCAAACCTAGTACAACACATGCTGCAGGTGGGTGAGGGAAAGCTCAGGCAGGGCAAGCCTGGCTGGTATCAGTCCCCAGCCCGTGCCAGCTCAGCAGAAAGCTTATGGCTGCCACCAGCAACAACGATGCTGGGCTGCCGGGCTGCCCTGGTACAGCACCCAGCTGGCATGGGCTGGTTTTGCTAATGGATCTACACTGGGAAATGGGGTTTCTTGAAAAGTTCATGAAAGTGAGTGTTTTTTGATGTTGCTTGTTTGAGTGGACCGTTTGCGTTAATGCTCAGCCAGCTCTCACTTATCTTTATTTTGGGTTTTGGTTTCATTAAAAGGAAAAAAAAAAAGGGAGAAGAATCAAACTGAAACCTCCCTTTATTCCATTTATTTTTCAGTTGTGTGACCAGGTGTTGGAGGGAATGGAAAGATTTAAGCTTACCCACTGGAGCACATTAGTCATATGAAGAGATGACGGCTGTGGGCATGGGCAAGATTTGAACGTGGGCTGGGTAGTGAAGTGCTTAAGCTCACAACGCTAAGAGGAGTACAGGTGAGATGGATCAGTTTTCGCAATTCTGGCCCAATTTCTTCAGCGAGGACTGCCTAGACCCTGCTGAAGGCAGAGGATGACCTAGCGTGTACGCCGGGGTGATGCTTCCAGGGATCCTCCTGCTCCCGCCCCGCGTGGCTGGGCGGACAGAGGAAGTCCTTTCACGGCTCTGCATTCCTGTTTGGGTTGCTTCTGGAGAGGTGCCTGGTGGAAGACAGAAGTGGTGATGCCACTTCCTTATAGAAAGCCACGAATGGTACTGTGCAATTACATCTGGGCAGAGCAGGGCTGCTCCCGCAGCACAGGCACCTCACAGTTAGCATACATGACTTGGGAAGGCAGGCAGAACTTGCAGACAGTTCAAGAGGAACAAATACTAGAAACCCTCATTTTGTCAATGACTTTAGCCCTAAGTTACTAAAAAAAAAAAAAAAAATTGCAGAGGAGTGTAGTGTACCTGCTCCAGCTGTGGGACTGCACAGGTTGGGAACAGGCTTCATGACCCTGCTTCCCCAGCCAGCACCTTGCCTGCATTTTTTTGCATCCGTCTTCCCTGCTTAGTTATGAAACGTATCTCTACATCTTTTTGTTTGTGTTATGCAAAAGTGTGAATTCTGTGCATAAGGATAATTGCTTTCTTACAAGCATTTTTTTTTAAGATTTCTGCTTTGTATTATCTCTTGTGCAATATTCTTCTATGCATTCAGCATGCAGAAAAAAACCCCATTGTGTGACAAGAGGGGTTTCCAGTAGGAATAGTGGGAAGAGGAAATAGCCTGAGTCAAAAGGTTGCGATTAGCACGTGCAGTCACACGTACGTAACCCCTTTGAGGTGTACCATTGAATTCAGCTGGAAGTTTAACAGAGTGTGAATATACTTGTCCAGCAGAATTAGTCTGTTGTGTAAGACTTCAGTCTGTCATTTACATCATGCTCATTTAAGTTGATTGGTACAGATGGTACAAAGAACAACTAGGGGGGAAAAAAAGCTTTATTCATGAATAGATCAAATGAGGAAGAGTGTTAAAGTCGTCATGTTGTTGAGAGTGAACAGCTGATCCAGCCCTATAACCACTATTTGAATCGGGTAAACTGATTCCTGGGGTGAATAAAGAGAAGATCTTCTAAATCTGGGCCTTAAAAGCAGTAAGATTCAATTCCTATTGCAGCCTGTGTGAATGTGGAGCAGAAATGCAGATTCCTGTCTCAGGGTTGGGGGTGGCTGCTGTTACGTGCTGGGGTGATGTTCCTGGGCTGCCCTTTAGTGCGCTGGCAGTGCGCTGTGCACAGCCTCCCTGGGAAATGCACACCTGCGCTTTGGCTGCTGGTGTAGCGCTCGTATGGGTTTGTCACCTACAACCCCACATGTTGTTTTCAGGAAAAGTATTTCCAGTTAATTATTCCAGGTTTTCCTTCATCCATCTGACATTCAAAGCACCATTTCCCTCCTGTCACACCCACCCCCCCATTTATATGCTTTTTTAGGAACTAAGGAAAGCAAATAAACATCTCATTGGATTTAATAGTTGTTTCTTACTGAAAGCAGTTTAACAAAAGCCTGTAGGTTGCTATAGAAGAAGAATAACTTCTATGTGACTTTTATTATATAGATTCTTATACAATATGCAATATCATGAAAGACGTGGCTATAGGACTCATGTAATAATAGTGAATGAAGAGTTAGATCATCAACTAAGTGAAGAGGATTTGCCAAAACATCTGTGAAATGCCTTTAGGGTTTGCTAAGCATTTTAGCACTGGAAATGAGGCTGTTCATGATGAATCCAATAGGAGAAGCACTGTGCCTTTCTGGCTAGCAAGGGTGGAAGGAAAGCGACAGGGCTCTTCAGCTATTGCAAAGCTGTGGGCTTCACGCCTGCCTGGAGTGTTTGTGAGTAAGCAAGAACACATCTGGATTCCTTCTTTTTCCTCCATCCCTCAAAGGCAACTTTGAAATTTTATTCTCCTGCCTTTTCTGCCCTGAGCATCTTTTCCTGGAAGGTTGGATTCCCTTCTCTGCCATGGGACAAGCAGTTCGGCTGTGCGCGGTGTGGATGCTTGGGCTGAATGAGCTCGGCTCAAAGGGAAGTTCACCTAGTGCATGATGCAGCCCTACAGTTGGGCTTGGGTTGGGTTTTGAACAATGAGGGTTTAATTACTTTGTAAGCACAGGAGGAAACTAGCATATAAAGAAATAGGTCTTCTTGACTGTTGGAAAGTGCTTCTGCTGTCCCAGGGGTTTAATATCTTCTGTCTTGCTTTTATTTTCTATGGCTGAATTGGTTAAGACTTCTCTGGTTTGTTTTTTTTTTAGGTTTTTGGGGTTTTGGTAGTGTTTCTTTTGTTGTTGTTGGGTGGGGGTTTTTTTGTTCTTTTTTGTTCTTCTAAAAAAGTTTTTAATATTTTGAAGATTAAAAAAAAAATGAGTAACACATGTTGTCAGTATTAGGCGAGAACATCTCAGGTCAAGCATTTCAGGATTTAGCTCATTGAAAACTGGACAAACTTGGATATACGATTTATCATCCCAAGCCAGACCAATGGTCTGGCAACCCTCTTTCCAATGGGGCCTGGCGCAGGACACATCTGCAAGGAGTGTGCAGACCTTGTCAAGACAGGTGATGCTTTGACTATGCGGCAGGATTTCCACTCATGGGGCTAGACAGGGGTGAAGATCATCTTCCTCTATTGTTCTCCAATGGAGTTGTGCACTCTGCACACCCAGAAGGCTGGGCTGCCCCAGATCACAGCTGCTCAGCAACTTCATGGGATGATGCTCATAGTGGAGAAAACGCTACAAACTGGCTTCTGTCTTTTGGAGGTATGAGTCAAATCGCTGCTGGTCACTTGCTCAGGGCTGCGTTGACAGTGTCTATCCAATTTTTCCTGGCTCCCAGGGGACTGTGGTAATGCTTCCTGCCCAGCTACTCTGAGCAGCAATAAATTTAGACCCAGTGAGTCATAATGACAGTATAGGAACCAGAGGAGGGCTGACCATCCTCCAGGAGGGGAGGGTCTGGTTCTCCGTCTTCATCCCTTGAGCTGCCAACCATGTTCTGACCTCTCTGCCCGCTCCTGGCAGCCTGTGCCTCCACATCACTCGTTTGCTCTCATGCAGTCCCCACTTCATACAATCATTTCAATCAGTCATTTCCTTCTGATGTTTTTTTTCCCTCCAACAAGAAATCAGAGTACTGTGAAACATTTACAGACATCTGATAGGCATGCGCAGTGCAGCTGGCCGTATATCAAACCCGAAACTTGGAGCAGGTCACCCCAAGCTGCCAGCTGATGCAAGGGCAAAGGTGGCCCCAGCTCACTGCTGTATTTTATTTCCCGAGAGCACTGACATTACACTGCTTTGCCAGTGTCTGGCACAGATCTCTGCAGTTCCAGTTGGAGTGGGGGTGAGCGCAGGGAGATGGCTGGAGAGGGCTTTTCACATGATAACAGAGCTCTGTTATCATTCCATTTCCAGCTTGTGACTGACAAATACTTATTGCTCCCACCTCCCAAGGGACTACCCTCTGAGCAGGGGATGATTGTAGAAGATATTGTACTCTGAATGAAATTTTAGGAGCCATAATTACCCATTGCTGTCGCTATGATTACTGCTGTCAGTGCTGAGCTATTGACAGCCCAGCCGCACATGGTGCCCATGCCAGCAGTGTCAATAGTGGTCCCCAATGCGGGACAGAGCTGGGTGTCTGTCCTTGCCTATTTTTTGACTGAGGGCAGAAAGCTGCAGTAGTGCCTGTGTGCAGGAAGAAATGTTAGATCTGACAGTGACCAGAGAGAAACTAGGCACCTGGTCCACAGCTGATGAAGTCAAGGACACGAATTAGTGAATTCAGCCAAGCTGGCTGATGAATATGGATTTATATGACCTGAGAATCTGGTCAAACACATCTGGCAGAGATGGCACTAGGTACCTGCCCAGACACGACTTCCAGCTGCAACGGGCACAATACAAATACCAATTATTGCTCTGGCAACAAGTAGAAGCACAAACTGCAAAGTAGCGCAGAACAAGTATAACACCTGTGAGTCTTCACCCAAGCAGACTGTCAGGGTGATGTGCTTGTTTTGTGTCTCCCCTGCCCAGAAGAGGCTGGAGCTGTGTGTGTGGAGATGGTGGTGAGGAATAGGAGCTGTGGAGGGACCAGACTTGTCCTGTCCCCAAAAATGTAGGTGCAAGGGGCTGAGCAGCCTCCATTTCTACTTCCCGGCTGCTGCAGGCATTTCACAGAATCACAGAATTTTCACAGAATCACGGAATTTTCAGAGTTGGAAGGGACCTCTAGAGATCATCTAGTCCAACTCCCCTGCTAAAGCAGGATTGCCCAGAGCACATTACTCAGGACTGCATCCAGGCGGGTTTTGAAAATCTCCAGAGAAGGGGACTCCACAACCTCCCTGGGCAGCCTGTGCCAGTGCTCTGTCACCCGAACTGTAAAGAAGTTTTTCCGTGTGTTGGAACGGAACTTCCTATGTTCCAACTTGCACCCATTGCCCCTCGTCCTGTCACTGGGAACCACCGAGAAGAGTGTGGCTCCATCCTCCTTCAACCCACCCTTTAGATATTTGTAAGTAGTAATAAGGTCTCCCCTCAGCCTTCTCTTCTCCAGGCTAAAGAGTCCCAGCTCTCTCAGCTTTCCTCATAAGGGAGATGCTCCAATCCCTCAATCATCTTGGTTGCCCTAAGGGAACCAATTTGGGAAGGGGCTTCTGCATGCGATGGTTGAGTGTGCCTGAAAACCAGGAGCTGGCAATAGAAGCATACCCAATTACTCCCTTTCGGCTCCTGTAAAAGAAATGGAGCTGGCACCTGTTAGGCAAGCACATCTTGCATCTGGAAAAAGTAATCATATCATTACTCCCACAGTTGTTTTTTAATTTTGGGAGTTAAAAGCTTCTCTCTGCATGGCTGCAGGGCTGGGTCCTTACTGTCCATCCCGTCTGCCTGCAGCCTCCAGGAGAGATGGGTGTGGCCACACAGGTCTGGGTTTTGACAAGTGCCTCTGCGTGCCATTTTCTTCTGAGGGAAAAGCATTTGCAAAGAGCCTGTAGCCTGTTGCTCAGAGGAGGGCAGTATGAAAATACTGTAAATGTAAGCGAAGGGAGTGTGGGGCTGGCATGGGAGGTGGGGAGAGAGGTTTCGGGAACTTGCTTTGCACATGTGTTGGGAAAGAACACAGTGCATCTTGTTGGTAGGATGAGATCAGCGTGCTGGTTGCCTTCCTTTGGCAGTGTCACGGAGATTTCAAACTGTCTGCGATGCGTTTCAGCCTGACATAGGTACATGAAATAGGGCAAATGATTGGTGCCTTAAAAGCGCTTCTTTTCTCTGGCTGTAAAGGAAATTCGATGGTAGGCCCACCTAATATAGGACAAGGGGCTTCAAACTGGAAGAGAGTAGATTTAGATTAGATATCAGGAAAAAACTTCACTCTGAGGGTGGTGAGGCACTGGAACAGGTTGCCGAGGGAAGCTGTGGATGCCCCATCCCTGGAAGTGTTCAAGGCCAGGTTGGATGGGGCTTGGAGCAACCTGGTCTGGTGGGAGGTGTCCCTGCCCATGGCAGGGGGGTTGGAACTAGATGATCTTCAAGGTCCCTTCCAACCTAAACCATTCTATGAATCTAAGGGTGGGTTAATGATCCTACCCCTGCTCTGTCAGGGGGCAAGGGGAGAGGGCTGTTGGTGTCGTGCAGGGGTCTAGCATTAGGGGGGCCCTGTGTTTGTCTGTAATTCAGGGCTCCAGGATGCAGGCTCCTATGATGTGGTTTTTTTCCTACTGAGGAGAAATAGCAAATCTTAAAGGCTTAGCAAACCAAACTTGTGCACACCTCTGCACTGTGAAAAACATGATGGTAACTTCCATCTGCCGTATATCACAGCATTTGTAACTTTGAGGCTTGCTGCTGGGAGGAGTTGAAGTATCAGTAACACCTAAAATGTTGTCGTTAGCTACTGCATTGCGTGTCACATTAATGCTATGAAACACAGGTAATATTTACTCAGACTTCAGAGAAGAGGCACGATGCCTTTGCTCAGATCCTTTGCATGTGCGGAGGAGCCCAAATCAGGCTGCTTCCCCCTCCTGCACCCGCAGCCACCAGCTGCGGTCTGTCCACCTGCAAAGCAGGTTGTGACGTGGGAACCTGACTGGTTTGCAAGGCTGAGCACCCTTTTTTAGAGGAGCAGTGTGGGAATGAATCCTTTGGGCACTGGGTAGTTCCTGGTGCTAACATGGCACGTATTGGGGAAATGAATATTTAGGAGGCAAGGTTTTTCCTTCTTCCTCCCAATTGGAAATGCAGCACTGCATTGTAGCACCTGTCACCAGTAAGTGCTCAGCAAAGGGATTTGGCTTTGGATCTGAACATAAGGCAGGAGCTGGTGTTGAGTGTTTGCGAAAGGGCTGAGGACGTGTGCCTTGAGCCCTGCTGTCATCCTGGTCTCTTCTGCTCCAGTTCGTTCATTGATGATCCTTTTACTTTTGATTCTGCTGTCAAAACCCATAGGTATAATTAGGAGGGAAGTGCACCAGCAACATAAATACTATGAAAATACCGTGAACTGGGGGAAAAAAAAAAAAAAGAGGGAATGGTGGGGTTTTTTTGAAAAATATCTATTTCGTGAGTTTTCAATACTGAGATATCTCAATTGCAGGAGGAGAGCAGCTGTTATGTGCCTCCACCGTCAGCTCGCTCTCTGCAGTGCCAACTTCTATCTTGGTTTTAGCGTCTCTGATCCCTCCTGCTGTCTGTGCTCATATGTTTTCTCTGTTCTCATGAACACCGCACAGCCCAACTTGTCAAACAGAAAAGTGATATTCCTGCATCTTTTTACCAGCCCTGCCAGTTGTCTCATCTCTGACTCAGCCACCTCCTCCCTGGTAGCCTGAGGGTGCCAGCTTTAGCCTGGCCAGGTTTCCCCTATCTACCTTGCCCTGCTGCTTCCCATCCCAGCCATCTCCAGGGACCAAGCATCTTGGGAGGGTGGGACTTGGGGAAATGCTCAGTGGCATTTAAAACACTGGTTAGACAGACATTTCCCCCACCCGCAGTCCATTTCTCACCTCTGGTTGTAACCTGTGTTATAAAAAAGCTGGGTATGCACAGCTTGGTGTTTATCCCCTTCTCGCAGAGCAGTGCTTGGACACGAGGCAGCACCAAGTCTTTGGGGACTGAGTTAAATGCAGGTTTGATGTAAAAAAACCCAAAACAACAAAACATGGTAATTGTTGAAGGTGCCTAAAAAAGGTTGGCAATGTGAACTCATATCTGGCTGGAGACAGAGGTATAATTTTGTTGCAGGTCAAGAGGAAAATACGTCCCACAGTATCTGCGGCAGGGGTGGGGTAGGGAAGATGAGGGAAAACATCTGCTGAAGGTGTGTGAGTGTGTGAGACTGAGCAACTTGATGGTGCCCATCCCAAGTCCAAGGAGCTGTGGGGAGAGCAGCAGGGCTGGCATGGCACCATGGTCTCCCTGCACGGGGGGCAGGAGGAAGGAGAGAAAAGATGCTGGCCGCACTTGACACCCGTGTGGCCCATGCACAGTCCTCACAGGGCAGACGCACATGGTCCCCTGGCTGGTAATCACGGAATCACAGAATTTTCAGAGTTGGAAGGGACCTCTAGAAATCACGTAGTCCAACTCCCCTGCTAAAGCAGGATTGCCCAGAGCACATTACTCAGGACTGCATCCAGGCGGGTCTTGAAAATGTCCAGAGAAGGGGACTCCACAACCTCCCTGGGCAGCCTGTGCCAGTGCTCTGTCACCCTAATAAAAGGCAGCAGATTTTGGAGGATGAAATTAAGCAGTTATCCACAACAGCAGACTGATGTCTGGTCTCACATGATGCTCTGTCAAGCCACGCTGGTGTCACAGCACGGAGAGATGCTTTCTGGATGCTCTTGTTTGCAGATGATACATCCTGGGCAAATTCACATAATGTGCAGTTTACAGAGCCCTGGCTCAATCCTGACCCTGCTCAAGTTTCCTTAAGTCACTTAAATTGCAGCACCAGCGTCTCCTGTGAATCCCTGTAAAAGTGCAGCCATCACCATATCCCCTGGGCTGTGCCCCCCACCTCTAGGAATTTGGGTCCCTGCACCAAGGGGCCATTGCCAGTGACTAGTTTGCCAGGCCTTTACAGCCGGGCAGGCCAGGAGCCATTTGCTGCTGAAGGCGAACTGTGTTTCACTGGCTTCCCCTGCCACGGCAGCTCCCCGGAGCGGGGCTCTGCTGTCTGAAGGCCTCTTTCTTCTACCCAGGGCAGCAGAAACATTTCCTCCCACCCAGGGAGGACGTGCAAATGCACTCCTCGCAGAGCATCAATGCCCTCATTTACACCTCCCCCCAGTGAAACACCCGTAGGCACCCTCCTCCCAACACCCTCACACCTCTCACCCCGTGGCCGTGTGCCCATCGGCCACAGCTTGGCTGTGGGGAGAACCCAGCTTGCAGAGCGGAGACACATTGCCTGCTTCAAGGCAACCTATTTGCACTTGCGGCGTGTTTTTATTAGCAGAGAAGGGATGCTGCGGGCACGGAGGACTTAGCAATGGCCAAAACCAGGCAAGGAAGTCGCCTTCCTTCTGCCCAGGCCAGGGCAGAGGGAAAAGCCAGGTGTAGGGCTGTGGCGTGCTGGTCCTGTCCTAAGCCGCACGGGCAGCGAGCTGCGGTGGCGGTGCGTCAGGGTGTGCGCACCTGGAGGTTTGCAAAGTCCCGCTCGTATTAGCTGTGAGCAAGCAGGGGCTATCTGAGCTGCTGGCTTACTGCCTTGGTTGGGGGGAATAATCCATGCTGCACCAAGAAACCCTGGGCTACATGTGGTGTGTGTATAAGTATTCATATATATAATTACAGGTACGTGCTCATGCATATACATGCCCATTCACATGTGCAGGTGTTGTTGCCTGTGTTTTCCTGAGCAGAGGTTTCCTCCCTGGCCAGGAGCTGGAAGAAGCATTGGGGGTGCTACACTCCCTCCATGCAGGGGGTGGGATCCTCCCTGCACACCTCCATTTAGCGTTTCCTTTCTCCCTTGCACTAGTGCGTGTGTGTCCATGGAAAAAGGCACGTCCTCTCCTTCTGGCATGGCGTTTTGTGCTCCTGCCCCAAGGCGCAGGGGAGGGCTGAGTCCCAGCAGGGGAATGATCCCACGTGGGTTTTGGCACCCTGGCCCATGGCACGGGGCAAATACTGCTCCCAAGTGCACCCGTTAGGAGGATGCCATCCTCAGGATGGGGTCTGGTGCTCAGCGTGGGCAACATCGTAGTTGTTTGTGTGTGTCATGGCGGGAAGTGTGTGAACGGAATAAATTTAGCAGTCAAAACACAGGGCCAGCGCAGTCGGTCATTAACTACCAGCCCATCTCGTCATCCTGCAACCACAAGGAGCTTTTTTAGGGCCAGCATCCCAGCGGAGGCCGGAGGAAGCGTGGGAGGCCAGTTCCCGGTGACACCTCCGCGCACGGCAGCACTGCCCGCCAGTGCCATTGGCTGCCCCCTGCCCGGGGCTGGCGCTGGCTAGCAGTTAAATGCCCGTGTGGCCACGCCAGGACACACAGCCCGGGGCATCCCAACACAGCCAGACAGCTCGCCCCATCCCAAGCACCAGAGGAGACACCGGCTTGCACCACGCCTCAAGGTAAATGTTTTAGTTTCTTTGGGTTGCTTTGGCATTGCCTGGGGTGAAAATGGCAACATTTAGGGACAAGGTTCGTAGATTTCTTTTTAATTTTTGGTAGAAAGCAGGAGACACTTGTAAGCTGGGATGTAGGTGTTGCTTCATAAGGGAAGAAATCAGGAGCGTGGCTCTTTGCTCCAGCGCGTGCCGGGTGCAGAGCGGTTAGCATGCCCCAGCGTCTTTCGGGTGCAGGGTAATGTGCAGTGCGGTTAGCATGCCACATGGGGATGTGGTGCTGGGTTGCTTGAGGGACTTGGAAAATGAGAGCAAAGCTGGAGGAAAGCCCCCTGCTGCTTTACCTGCCTGCGTAGGCAGCAGAGCCGCTGGGATGCCAGACTGACCCAGCGGCCACTGGGGATATAACTCTCTGCAGGGTTATCTTACTGGGGTGCTCCAAGTTGGGGTGGCAGGAGGTTTTATGGGGCTGTGGGGTCCGCACCGGGTGGAAAGCACAGCTTTGCAGCCCATGGTCTCATGGTGCTGCTCATCTGCTGTGCCAGCTCCCATCACGGCCACCGAGATTGGCTGGGTGGCAGGTGACGTTACCATGGGAACAGGGAATTCAGAGGAGCTTTCCCACTCTTTGATGATGCTCAGACAAAAAATCTGCAAGAACATGGCCAGGTATTTCAAATCCCAAACTAAAGGGAGGTTCCTGCACAGGAGATGCCAGGAGGTGGCACGAGGACAAATCCTTGGCTTGTTTGATGGCATGCCAGGCTGACCACCATGTGCTGGGACAGCAAGGTTGTATCAGTTGGAACAGCTTTGTGGGGCCAAGTTACAGCCAGGGGCATGTGCAAATGTGTTGCTCTAGTGTGCAAATACTTTGTTCCCTGTTGCAGCCACAGGGATCACAACCAACATGAGGGCTGCGTTCCTGGTGCTGCTCCTCTGGGCCGTAGCTTGTGCTCACCCGGTAAGTAACCACTGGACAGGTACTCAAACCCCAAACCCCAGTGGTTTTGCCCAGCCAAGGTGTACCGATCACTGATCAGATGTCTCCTGGCTGTGTTTAGGTGCCCGGCCATGAGCCCGCCCGCCCCCGCCGCAGCATCCAGCAGGAGGTAAGCTGAGGGGTGTCCCAGTCCCGCAGGTGGCAGCTGTTCGTGGAGCAAGTCTGGGATGGGGAGCCATCCCTGGGCAGGCATCCTTGGACCTGGCACCTGGGGAAAGAGCTGCTGCTTCTGTGGGTCTTTGAGCTTTGCCCATCTACTGAGTCTTTTCAAGCTGCGTTGGTTTAATCTCATTTCGCCTTGCCTCCCTGTGCATGTTCCCAATTCACCTGATGTGTTCTGCTGTGTTGGTCTTGAAAAGGGAGTTTCTGTGCTCTGAACCATCACAGTTTGGGATTTTCTGGGCTGCCTTTTTGTTGGGGGCTGCTTTTTTTTTTTTTTTTTGCAATAGCAAAAACAACTGAGGGGCTGAGGTGCAAGCAATAAAAAAGGCTTGAGCAGTCGCATGGCTTAGGAGCAATATATCATTCTGCAGCAGTAGCAGTGGACATGCAGTGGTGTTTAGTAAACCAAAGCACCATGTCATGTTTTGCCTCCAGGACACAGGAAGCGAAGATTACATCAGCAACCCGGGCAACCTCCTGGGTGGTGGAGATGGCAGACATCCTCCTGCCAGTGCGGAGAGGGGGGACAATGCCCTTGCCAGGGACCCAGCAGGGGGGAACGCCGTGGGCGAGGAGCTGAGCGAGCATGGTGGCCGAGACAAGGGAGGCAGAGTTGGGGAGGCTCAGCGCCTGAACCAGGTGGACTACAAGGACACGAGTGCCCGGGGTGGGAACAGCCTTGGTTTCCTGGTGAGTGAGTGGAGAGGGGTGTTTTGATCTGCCAGGAAAGCCCGCTTAGCCCCAGATCTGGTGTTGGTCAGGGTAGTGCTTGGCCTGTGCGGTGAGCAGTGCCGATAGCACCTGTGACCTGCAGGCTCTGCATTTGTCTCCATTTGTCACATCCATAGGAGGAAGATGCACACAATGCTGATGATGGTGACAACGGAGAGCACCACATCACTGGCATCAATGGGTTTCCCTCCCATGCCGGCGGGCTCCTGGATGAAGAAGATGACAGTGGGGATGACACCTTTGATGAGAATGGGGAAGAGGAGGGGGGCGAAGGTCCTACTTACGTGGCTGGTGCTGACGGAGCAGGTGAACACAGCCACAACGCTGGCCATGGGGACGCCGGGGCTGGCGGAGGGCATGCCGACAGCAGCAGCAGCAGCAGCAGCGAGAGCATTGGGGCGGACCACCGGACCGGCAGTACAGGAACTACCTCGGCAGCCGGTACGAGCAGACCTACAGGTGGGGAGGGGGCAGCAGCAGCAGCAGCCAGGAGGAGGAGAGCTATGACTTTGAGGACGAAGCCATGCAGGGCGATGATCCGTCTGTCTTCGACAACACAGGCAGCAGCTACAAGAGGCGCCGTGCTGGCCCCCGTGCCCCTGGGAGCAGCCGAGAGAGTGGCCGGGGGGCTGGCTCCCACCGCTGGGAAGAGGACGACAGCAGGTCCCCAGAGGTGGAGGATGCTGACTCAGAAGACAGCCTGTCCACGGAGGACAACAGTCAGTCAGAAGAGCCTGTCACCAGCCAGTCAGAAGAGAACAGCGCCAGCCGCTCTGAGGAGGATGTGGATGGGGAGGACAGCCCCTCCAGGGAGGGAGACAGCAGCGAGTCCAGGGAGGGCCCCACTGACCAGTCAGATGAAAAGCTGGGAGAGTCCCCGGAGGACATCTCCCAGGAGATGGTGAGCACATCTAGCGAGCGCAGCAGCAGCCAGTCCCAGGAAGGGCAGGACGACCAGGAGTCTGCTGAGGACAGGAGTGCTCTGTCTGAACCTGACAGCAAGTCTGGAGAAGACGAGGGTGACCAGAGCAAGTCCGAGGAAGATGATGACGACCAGACCCAGTCCACAGAGGACACTGTGGAGGAGTCAAAGGAGGATGAGAATGACTCCGACCCTGATGGAGACATGCCAAACACATCAGCCGAGAGCCAGAGTGCATCCCCAGAGGATGGTGGCAGCCAAGAGAACAATGCAGGCGAGGACAGCAGATCCACAGAGAGCAACAACAGCGAGTCCCTGGAGGATGATGATGATGATGAGAGCCACTCCCAGGAGGATGCCACCCGTGAGTCCAGCAGCCACGGGGATGACAGCTCGCTGCAGAGCCTGGAGAGTGGGAGCCGCAAACGGCGGCCGGGTGCCTACCGCAACAAGCCTGCTGCCGACTACGATGACAATGACTGCCAGGATGGGTACTGACGCGTGTCTCACAGCTTCATCGGTGCTGGGGGGTATAAGGGGAGGAGGGGTTTAATTTATTTGCTATATATCCTGGCTAACTTCTTCCTGAGAAGATGCTGTGGATAAAATGGAGGCGAGTTAGCCAGGGCTCGACCTCGGCATGCTACCCAGGGCACTAAGTGGGAGGTGATGCCAGACACAGGGAAAACGCCAAACCGCAGCAAGAAAAGGCACTTCCTATACCAAACCAGAGAGCAGTCAAGAGCTGTGGGTGCCAGCAGGGTGATGCTGCCCGCTTGCCACAAAGGCACAGTGGCGGCTCGGCACTCCAGGAGCTGTGCCTGTGCATGCTGGGCAGAAAGGTGTCTGTGTTTACCCCTTGTAGTCTGTGTTTACCCCTTGTATTTACCTACCACTGCCCTAAAAGCATCTGCCCAGACTCCAACGGGAGCCTTCCATTAGCTCCACGTCCTGCACATAAGGAGGAAAAGCTACAGCTGGTGTGCACATGCTGTGCGTGGGCTCAGCGGTGTGTGAAGTACCACTTCAGTATGGGATGTATGTAATATTTTGTAAGAAATGTACAGAAAGCATTATATTGGATCCTTTTTGCACTTGTATTTCAAAGCTGAAATGTACCCTGTTGATCTCTTTAATTGCCATTAAAACCATCAAACTCCACAGGGGTGTGATTTTGAGGTGTTGCTGGTTTTCTTTCCCAGGGGAGTCGGGTGCTGCGATTTGGGGTCTGGCTGGAGCGATTGGGGAGAAAAGGGCAGGCTGCATGGGGAACCACAGCATGCTTGGGTGAGGGGGAAAGCAGAGGCTGAGGGATGTTCCCACCCCCCTCTTTCCAGGCGCCCCAAGGCTCACCCCTGCCTCTAAGTAGGGTGGAAAAGCTGGCTAATGATCTCAACAAGCTGGACCTGGGGCTTTGATATATTATAGCCAACACCTGCTGCAACTTGAGTAGGGGTTGTTCTGTTCTTCCTGAGATGCTGAGAAGGGGATGCTCTAGGGCATGGGGGTCTCTTCTGGACCGCTGGCTCTAGGTGCCCATGATGTGGCCCCTGGCACCAGGTTCCCTGCAGCAGAGACACAGGTGAGCAGGGTAAAAGGGGTTATCATGGGCTGGTAGATGATGGGTAAAGCCTCTTTTACTCAGTGTGCCTTTTATTATTTTTTCTCCTACCAGCAAGCAAGTAAACAG
Source organism: Charadrius vociferus (assembly GCF_000708025.1). Taxonomy (NCBI): domain Eukaryota; kingdom Metazoa; phylum Chordata; class Aves; order Charadriiformes; family Charadriidae; genus Charadrius; species Charadrius vociferus. Next base: position 3,617,369 of record NW_009649717.1, on the reverse strand, counting down.
CACATTATTTGCTTAAAATCCCATCCAGGCCCTTCTTAACTTGTTCACGTGTGTATGACAAGCTGTACAGCACGGGTATTGACGCTGACGGAGGAAGTTGTGGGCTGCTGTGTAGCTGCACAGTTTTACGGCATGGAGTTGTGGCTCTGCAGCAGACAGTCTCCAAGGTGGCGGTGTGAGTGGGTGCGTGCCTTTCAGCTGCTTTGGGTCAGCAGTGTCATAGCTGGGCATTGCAATACCGAATTCAAGAACCAGTAAAGAAATGAAATAACTTTTTAGTACTTATGGCAAAACCGCCCTTAATTTGTAGACTCTTTCCATCACTACAAAAGCTGGGAGCTGAACAGCTCCTGGTTTTAGTGGAATTTATGTTTCAATTTACACTCTGTGTAAGCTTTTTCTACTTCTGTATGAGATCAGCTCTGAAAAGTGCAGCTTCTGCCCCACTGGTCCCCACTTCACAGTGAATACCTCTGCTATGGCTTGCCCCTTATTTCTTGGACCCCTTGCATTAGCTGCGTGAGGAGCTGGGGATGCTGGGACGGTGATGGTACCTGTCAGGGTTGTGGGTACCAAAATGCTGGTGCACAGCCCCGTCGCTCGGGTGAGAGACAGCAAGCATGGGTTTGGCTGCAGCCCAGAGGTACAAAAAGGGCTGTCGCTTTGGTTTAAAATTGTAGTAATGATGTGTTTGCTGGCTCCTCAGCGAGGCTGTGAACTCTCTCGTGTCCAGCAAGCGGTGCTGCCGCTCCGGCAGTGACAACATTCGGGTGCCGGCTCTGCTGCCCAGCTGGGTCGCATCCCCAGGGCCATCAGAGGTGGTGTTTGCGTGGGGACAACTGGTGGGGATGGGGACTAAGAGTTTTTTTCCCGGGTCCCTCCAGGGAAGTGAGGGCTCCCCCACAGGTCTGCAGTGAGGCCAGCCCGTGAGCAGGACAGCCAAGACATTGTGAGGGTGGGCTGAAACAGGCTCTGTGAAACTGCTTCGTGCAGTTTGTGCGTGACCCTCTGTCTGTCCTCATCCTTGGGTGAGTGGCACTGGGGCGAGCAGCAGCATGGCACATCTGGGGAAGGGGACAGTGAGCGCACATCTTCCTCTTGTTTCATGCACAAAGAGGAGAAACTGAGCTGACTTGGCTTTTGTTTGAGCAGGAGGGCTATGTGCCTTGCAAACAGAGCAGGCAGCACTCTGTGCTGGAGGGGCAGCCGGCTGCGCTCTCCCTGCACGTGGATCCCCGTCGCGTGCCTTCCCAGGGACGTGCTGCATTTGCATGCACATCCCCGCCAGCAAGACCCAAAATTTGCCTCCCACTGGCTGGCTGCTCCCCAAAGGCCAGGGAGCTGCTGCCAGAGCTGGCTGCTGCCTGCCAGTCCTGCCGGAATGGCTTCCCACGGGACCGTCCCTCCTGGGCAACATGGCGGGGGGGGGCGGGGAACTCAGCCCTTTGCTGGGGAAACTTCCTGCCTGGCCACAGCGAGGGAGCTGCTCATGTTGGCCCCATGAAGGGACGTGACCAGAACCTGGCAGCACATATTTGCGGGGATGGGCAGGTTTTTGTGGATGCTAATGGTAATTGGGCTATCCCCATCAAATGCTGTTCATCCCTGTGTGAGCGGGGCCACCCCGCTTGCCATCTGGAGGGACTTGGTGGCGGGCAGTTCTTCATGGGGTGAGGTTTTGGATGGCCAGAGACAGCATGGCCAAAAGATGCTCACTTTGAGCATTTTAAGGCATTTTTAGCAGCAGCCCTTGTGTTCGGTTTTCACAGCACATGCTTGTGCACAGTGAGCATCCGAGGGGAGTGCTCCCGCTCGCTGCTGTCAGGGAGACAGGAAAAGCAGCTGGGAAGGTTGGCCACTGGCTCTGCCGTCACTGGAGGTGTTCCTGCATCCCGTTTTGGGCTGATTGTGCCATGACGTTGTAAGGGCCAGCTTTCCCAGTGGGTTAGGCAAGGATATAAAATGTCCACGTCAATGTATGCATTTTTCTTATCCACCCACATGGCATTTTTTGTACATTGGGGGTGGCCCCCAGGAATCAGCATTGGGGTTTAAAGCAGATATTTTTGGTTGCGTTTTGGTTTGTGAAAACATGAGTCTGCATCATCTTAAAAGAAGGCTTTCTTGTTTATTTTTTTGTCCTTTCCAAGAAGAAAAAAGTCTATTTTTAAGAAGTAGCTGGTGTGGCCAAAGCGGTGGGAGGCAGCAGTGCTGAGTGGCTGTAGCAGCTGGACTTGGGGTGGCCACGGCATGCAAACTGCATTTATTCAACCCCTTTATTTTCCTGGCTTTGGTGGGAGAAACAGAGACTCTTCGAACGGGCAGAGCACGGGTCCTCCATCCAGCAGTGTCTTTTTTGGCAGCACAGCCAAGCGCCCTGGGCTTCCCATGGTGGGCTGAGTGCCACAGCTGGCTGCAGGGCTTCAACTCTTTGGCCCCTATTTGTCTTTAGCAAAATGGCAATATCTGTGGAAGAAGCAATCCGATGGGATTGTCTCTTCTGTGCCCCCTGTGATGGATTTCAGTGACAGGAATCACTCCTTGCCAAGTGCGTGGTGAGGCTGGGAGAGTTTGATTGTGTTTCTCTGCCTTTTTCAGCAGGGAGGAAAAACCTGTGACGGAATTGCTGCTGTCGTCAATCTGAACAAAAGAAACATTTTAGCCATGGGAAAACAGCCTCTGACATCAGTAAAACTCCCAAATATTACAAACCTTTTGAATGCTCTAAGGAAATTTTTCTTCCAGGCCCCTTTACTGCCATGCACTTCAGTGGCAAATAGCTTTCCTCTCCCCAGCTCACCTGTGTCCTGGGAGTTTCGTGATCCCAACAGCACTGCCCCAAGGAGTTGGGCACCATGGAAAGTGCAAGGGTTAGCATCCACCTGTACTGCACCCCCAAACTCACTATGGACACCTTAAAGTTGCAAGAGTGAGCAAGTGGTTTGCAGTTCAGGGTTTTCTCTTTTCACACTCTGAAATACGAAGCTGCAAAGAGTTGGTGTTTTGTTTTAGCAGAAGGCACCAGGTTTCTGAAAACAGGAGCTGAACCTGCGACTGAGGATTGGAGGCAGCACCTGCCCTCTCCTGTCCCAGACCTGATGCTGTTTCACCTGCAGAGCACAAAGTAGGTTCATCATAGTGTGAAAAATTTCAAAGCCTTCTTTTTCAAAAATAAAAGGAGTGCCTGAGTGTTAAGGTACTTAGTGCAACAGACATGTACTTATCTGTGTATATATGGATGCATATACAAGTGTTGTGCAATTCCTGCCATACAAATAACCAGTGCA
>NW_009649717.1:3599891-3613740 GCF_000708025.1 Charadrius vociferus | reverse complement strand
TCTGCTGCAAATGGTATTTTTTTAAGCCCAAACACAGGGGTTTTTGCAGATTCAAGCAGGGCGTGCTGTGATGGGGAGGTAGGCAGCCATCACCAGCATGGCACAGGGAGCAACGTTCTTCCATGCCATCCGGGTATCTGACTGTCCAGGGACACTGATTTGACTTTGGCAGAGAGCTCAATTTCTGAGCTGGGTGCGCAGGTTGTCAGTGGGTACCTCTGCAATGATCCAGGGCTCTCTGCCTGCTCTCCTGAAAATGGGCCCTCTTTGTGGGTTTATTGATTTTTTATTTTATTTTATTTTTTTTTTTACTCCTGTTTCTGTCATGTGGCTGTGAGGGCTCTCACACGTGGATGGGGGCAGCAGATCTGGAAATGAAGCGCGTTGCATTCAGCGCGGGATACTCAGTACAGGGGGAAGGAAAAAAAAAAAAAAAAAAAGGGGGGGGGGGGCAAAAAAGCAAAGGAAATATGATATACAGATATTGTTCAAACACGTGAGGACCTGGGTGGTGGCAAGTGCTGGAATTTGTGATAATGCTGTGACCTTGCCTCAGTGATTTGCTGGGTTTCTGTTCCCCAGAGTTCAAGCTGCCTCAAAGTGCTCACGTTACAGACCTTCTCATGGCCCACGTTTTGCGTAAATAGAATTAATGTCCTTTACCTGGTTTCCTGCCCCAGAGAAAAAGGAAAATCATATGAAATGTTTAGTTGCAGAGGGCCAATATATAAAGGTTGTGTACTGATAACTGAAGTTGATACGTGGTCCATTTTAGGTGCTCTCCCCTCCCGCTTTTATTCTAAAATTGACTGCTTGCAAAAAAAAAAAAAAAAACAACACAAAAAACCAAGCCCTGTGGCCAGCTGATATTGGTTTGCGTTTGGGTTTGTGTCATGAGAGGTGAGAGGGATGAGCAAGGGATCCCTTATTCTTGTGCTGGTGCACCCTCTCCTTGCTCATCACTTGGCTCCCCGGTTCGCAGCCATGGCACACACTTTCCTGTCCCTTGAGAGCATGTGGGGAGAGGTGGGAGCTGGGGCAAGCTCTCTCTTGGGTGATTCCCACGCACGTTTCAGAGGTGGCCTGGCCATGGTGCTGCATGGCAGGGGTGCCCCTCTCCCTGGTGGCAGCAGCACCTTGGCCTCTCCCCACCATGCTCAAAGTGTACTTCTGGTTTTGTTTTCTTTATTTAATTCTGGCCCTGAGGTTTCCTTCCAGAATAGCTCCAGGGTGTGGAAATAGGACGGTGCAGCCCCGACCACAGCCTCGGCCCTGCGGTGGACCTGGGCAGGATGGGAGCACGCTGCTCCGCTCATTCACCGCCCTGCAAAAATAATAATTAAATTTGGACACGGGAGGCCCATGTCAGCCTGTGCCAGACAGGGACGCTTTGACCATGAGGTCTCTACGGGTTCGAGCAAATACATCAAAGCCGTATGTGGTGCCCTTGCCAGACCGTGCCGGGTGCAAGCCCACCCCGGTGCAGCACAAAGCTGGTGCCAGCGGCTGGTGCAAACACCACTGGTGCTGGGTGACGGGACCAGCAGGGGGGCTTGGGTGCCGCAGCAGCTGCCTGGGGGGGTTCATCATCAACTGTGCGAGGGCAGTGATGCCCTCAGCTCACCCACCAAAGCATGTAATGAGCAACACAGCAGAGTAACTGTACATGTTAAAAAACTGGTGGGAGTGCAGGAGGGAAACCATTGCATTTGCACACGTGGGCTGCACGCTGCCTCATCCCCTCAAAGTGCTCCCGAAAAATGGGGTTTTGCTGCTCTTACCTGTTGGCACATCCCCTGGAGGCAGACGAGCTGTTCAGTGTTTTGTTTCCAGCTGTTTATCTACAAAGACGAGATTATTTTCATGAAGCTGTCAGATCCTGCAATTTTAAAAAAGGATACCAAATACTGCCTCTTGGCGGATGAGTGATCTCTCTAAGCCCTACTGCCTTGGAGAGCCAGAGGTGTTGCAAAAGCATTAAGACACCAATGCTCCAACCCTGAGATGTGATGCTTTTTAAAATGTAATTATTATTGTTATTATTTTAAATGGAAACGTTTTGGATGCGTTTGGCCAGCTTCCCTGCTGGTGTCCCTGCATAGTGCTGTGAGGTTGCTGATGTCGGTGGCCTGCCCAGGCAGCACCCGCTCCCTGGCCCAGGAGCTAAACATAGGTGCTATCCGCGCGAGGCACTTCAGCACACATTAATTATCCTGGTGCTTTTTAAGGATCTTGGGTGAAATATGTGTTTTTATAGACAGTTTTCTTTTTTTAAGCAGCCTGGAGCAGCAGCCCTTTAATTACATTAAGAATTGCCTCCCACCAGGACTCTCTGTTCCCCAGCCCTGATGAAATTTAAGCTCAAAGCTGGGCACATGCTCGCTGCTCTCCTGTGCAGGGTAGCCCGTGACGGCGTGGGGCAATGGGAAGCAGGGCTGTCTCTGTCCTGTGCCCTCCGCATCATCCCGCAACAGGGCAGCCCCTCCAGCCACCCCAGCCCCACGGGATGCTCTTTTCTCTCTCCTCACGATGCTCTCTTCATTGATGGCTGCTGCGTTGGCATTGGAAAATTGCCTGACTTTTTTTTTTACTTTTTTTTTTTCTTTTACTTTTTTTTTTTTTTTTCCCCTCTGTGTGTGGGTTTTCCTGGCCCGAGGCGCCAGCTGAAAGCCACGGCCAGCTTCAGGCCTCCCTTGTAATTACGGCTCTTCACAGTGACACAACGGCTTTGAAGCCCATGGGGCAGGCGCAGCTGTGTCCTGCAGCCCCCAGGGTTTGCACGGTGGGCAGGCGGCCCAGCTTGCTGCCAGGGCTGCCGGACCCCCAGGGGGCTGCAAGGGACCTCTCCCTCCCCAAAAGCATGTGATGTACGTGGCATTTAGTCAGCAGTTAGTAACTTCCCACGAGGTACCTGTTGAGGTAGTGATGAGCAAGACGACAAAATAATGACAACAACAACAAAAAGCTTTGTCTTACCGTTCTAACCTGCGAATTTGGTTAACTGGAAATCCTTTGCTTCCCAATCACATTCAGACTCAAACTGGGCTCCCCTGGATGTGGGTGAGGCTTTCGGCAAACATATTCCTTGGTTTTCAGCAGAAACATGAGTGTTCAGGTCTTTCACTGCAAAGCAGATTTTTTCTGCCCTAAATAACCATAGTTTTATCACTGGCTAACCTGCGCGTCATCGACCTGCTTGAAGGTGTGTATTTTCCAGCTCCACTGTTCCCTCTCTGATGGTTATAGGGTTGAAGGCATCATGTGGGATTTGCAATTCTCCTTGCCACTGTGGAAGCAAACCTGCATTTGGCGAGGGGTCGTTCCCCTGAGCTGCTCCAGCGCGGGCACCTGCAGGAGTGGCAAGGGGACTGAGCAAGAAAAATCTGGGAAAGGAGAAGCAGAGGTGCACTGGAGAGCTGGGAGGCTGAAATCCCATTAGGAAATGATAAATATAGGGACAGGAGAAAGGATGTCCCTGCAGAGGTGGGTGCTGGAGGGTGGTAGCAGCAGCATCCACGTGCCTCCATCCCCTGCCATCAGGTGTGGGTCAGGATAGGTGGGTACCGACCACTGGCCATACCCTGCCACCAAGGTCCCCACTGAGCTTTGGATGTCCGTGAGGGTGGGGTTCTTTTTCATTGCCCCTAGGAGTTATTCTGCTTTGCTGGGGACATGTACAGAGCTGCCAGATTTCAGCTGGGGAATAGCAGAATACAGAGCAGGGGGCTGGGCTGGCACCTGCGTGGGTCCATGTGGTTTGGGGGGCACGAGAAATGAAGCCGACATGTATTTTGTGGCATCACTGTGGCAGAAATGGCTCTCAAAGGGGGACTGGCAACACCTGTATCCGAGTCCCCTTTTCTTTCCTTGCCCTTCCCAAGGCCCGTTTTACCTCTGCAGGCAGCCTGGAGAGGAACTTGTTTGGATTTAGCCTTTTTTTGGCTAATGGCTGTGCCTGAGTGACTGTGAAGCCAGGCCTTTGAGGTTAGTCTTTTTTGTCCTCTTGAAAAAACAGTGACAGAATTTCCCAAAAAGGGAGGTAGGCACCCCCCGAGAACAGATTTCCCAATATTTATTTTAAATTAAACCCAGAGTGTTATTATACCCTCCGGCCTCTCGGCCGTTCCTCTGAGGCCAGACCCTCAATTAAGTGGTGCGGTGCAAACCTCCCCGGGTTTGGCAGCAGCGCGGGGTGCTATGTTTGTGCACCAAATCTGCCGGCGTTGAAGTTTGGGGGTTTTCTGGCACACGCTGGCGGGCTGGCGTCACTCCGGGAAGGGCGGCGACTAGGTTGGGGGGGCCAAAATAGACCTTATATCCCAGCAGGGCAGCAGCAGGAGGAAATCTGTGCCGGTCGACTCTGCGAGTAGCCATCGGTGCTGTCGTGGGGTAAGCTTGCTGCTGCTTTTCCCAACCAGGGAGTGCATCGCCGTCTGCTTTTTGCAGGGGGGTGGGAGGGGTCAGCTTGCTGGTGGGGACGGATGCTTCTTTTAGACCTTTCCTGGGTCTGCGGCTTCATGAAGGTCTTGGGTGGAGGGGATGAGCATCCAGAGCCTTGCTGCATGGCCAGGGAAGCTAGCATGTGGTCGGTTGTTTTCTAGCCTGAGTTAAACAAAGATGGGAAAACTTCAGGTGCAGATAAATACAATAACAACTCCCCCCAAACCTCAGCACAGCTGATGGTGGGTTTAGCCAGAGAAAGGGTAGGAAAAAGGAAGGTAAGGAAGGTTAGTGGGCCTGACTGAGCCCAGCAGGAGCATCTCTCCCTGGAGGGAGGCTGGGGCACTGCAGGAAGGATCCGGTGTGCTCCTTGCTGGGGACTGGATGGAGGAGGGCAGGCTGGGTTTTGATGGTTAGTGGGTGCAGGTTGGACCTGCCCAGAGCCAAGCCCTCCCGGCCCCCCCAGCCCCGATATGCCTACAGGGGTGCTCCTGGCATTGGTGCCTTGCCACTACTGTTTTTGTCAATGGCAAACTGTAGAAGCCGATTATATTCATTTGTTTGTTTGCTTATTTATTTGTCCTTGATGAGGTTAAACTCTCTGTGGTGTAATTCCTGGGGGAGTTGCTCCCTAGGCAGAGCCCAAGCAGGGCTGTGGGAGGGTGGCCGCAGCAGGCAGCGCTCTCGCCGGCTACTCCTGCCACATCTCTGGTGGTGGGTTGGTGTTCCCCACTCACTTGCAGGCAATGGGGAAACAGGAGCAAGTACTCCTACTCAGGGAAAGCAATGGTGAAACCCACCAGGTGAAACTTACTTTTCTGGTACTTTGCGGCTTCTTGCAAAACCAAAACATATTCATGGAAATTGAGGCAGATCTGTTCAAATGAAAAAAAAAAAAAAAAAAAAAGGACTTGGGTCTCTGGAGGGGTTGGGTGACCCCATCAAGAGGTGGCTGGAGGTCAGCCTTCTCCCTTGCTCACCCATGTGGACACAAACACCCGTATGGTTTTGGGTAGCGACGGCGCTTTCTAGCTGAAAAGCAAACCCTTGCTGTGTTCTGCTCTCCTAGAGAAAGCAGCCATGAGGACTGCCTTGGTCTTCGCCTGCCTGGTGGGGATGGCGTGCGCCTTCTCGGTGAGTGCTGGGCAGTGGGGGGGCCCCTCGGCCTCGCCGGGGCTGGTGTGGGGTATGTGCCAACCCAGCCTTTCCCCCAGGTCAAGAGCTGGCTGCGGAGAGCCAAGTCAGACGACTCGGAAGAAAATGCGGTAGAGTCTCCCCCACCCTGCGTGCCCAGCCCCACGTGGTGCTGGCCTTGAGGACAAGGATGTTTTGGTCAGTCCTGTACCCAAGCCCCTAGACTTATGGGATTTACCCCCCTTCTTCTCCTGGTAGGTGTTCAAGAACAGGCACCGGTATTACCTGTACAGATACGCCTATGTGCATCCCCCGCAGCGACGGTACCAGGTGGGTGTTTTGGAGGGGTTGCTGATGCTTCGCCACCCACCAAATGCAGAGGTAGTGGCCCAAAGGAGACGGGTGCAAGGTCTGCGCCCTGTCTGTCACTGGCCTGCAGGGCTGGGCTGAGACAGTCGCACTCGTAACACCAATGGAGACCTGCCAGCACCGCTACGACTTGCTTTTCCCTCTCCTTAGGGCAGTGACTCATCGGAGGAAGAGGGGGATGGCTCAGAGGAGGAGGAAGGAGGGGTGAGTGTGGCAAACCAGCAGTCTGCAAAACAAATACGGGAATTTGGGAACCTTCTTTGGTTTTGTAGTCTCCGCTCATCAGCATTTGTGGCCACTGACCGCCCACGGCCTTGCACTCTGGATGCGACTGGATTTTCTACTCTGGGCTTTATTTTATTATTTTTTGTATTATTTTTTCCTTTTCTTCTTCTTCTTCTTTTTCTTTTTTTTTTTCCAAGAAGATGGGTGGGGAATGCACCAAACAACCCTGAGACAAACTTTCCAGGTTTCCATTTTCAGTGGCTCAGAAAGGAGCAGGGAGACTCACCCGCAAGGCAAAAGGCGCTGTTAGGGACTCCTCTTTCCTTCCCCTTTCAGGGTGTGTTGCCCCCAGAGTGCTGATAAAATTGCTATGGAAAATACAGTTATGCTCCACACGCACCTGTGTGGAGGGATGCAAACTGACGCTATATTGGTAACGCTGTTCCTGTCTGCTGGGTCAATATGAGCTTGGGCACCGCTACATTTGCGAGAGTCATCCAGGTCCAAAATTAAATGCCAGTGATTACAAAGGTCTGTTGTGCTTCACTGGGCTGTAGATGCCCAAAAATAATCCAGTGGTCTCAGGCACACGGGTGCTTTGAGAAAGGCATCCGGCATGCTTGAAAACCTGTGTGAGGTCTAATCACATCTTTTTCTTTCTTTATTGTTTTTTTAATTCAATGATCTGAATGCTAATTTCAGGGGTCTTTTTAAAAGGATTGTGAGCCTGGACATCTGGTCTTAAAACCTCCTTTGGAGGCCCGTCTGGGGCTGGGGTGCAGCACGGGGTGGCCCCCAATACCCAGGCACTTCTGCCAGCGTTGGCGCCTGCCTGCAATTTACCCCTTTCTGCCTGTTCCTCTCGGCTACCGCTACAATCACTAGGGATAACTTTGAGTAGTGGCATGAGACAGCCAAAGGGGCTCATTCCCCAGGAAAAAATAGGAATGCAGCTGCTGTTTGGGGCTGCCCCTTTCATTTCAGGAGCACCAGAGCAGTGGCCATTCCTGGGCAGGGATGCTGTATGCCTTCACTGGCAGGGGGTGGTCAGCAAAGTAAATCATGATGATAGGTCCCAAAGTCAGTTACAGATATGTAAAGAGCACCATTATATCATTGCTCCCATCGGCACAGCCAGCTGCGCTATGCAACTTGGTGGCTCTTCCAGTGGAGAGGAAAATAGCTTGGGTTTTATCTGGCATCAGATGCACCTATATTTTAAGTGTCTGAGTTGACCCAAAACACCAGGTTGAGTGTCTTTAGTCTTGGCACACGAGCAGTGAGGATTGCCCAGGGCAGGGATGGCAGTGACCCCGCGTCTCCCCACCACAAGTGGGTTCGTCTGCTGGTGGCAAAGTTCTCCTCCTCCCAGGCTGGGAACAGGGAGAGCTGCCCCACCAGTTCCCCAGTGGTTGCTCCAGGCTCTGCTTGCTTTTGGGCTATTCATTCCCTTTTTTAGTGCATTGGGACAGCCATGCACCCCACTGAGTCCTGCTCCGCTGTGTGGTCTCTGTGGCCAGGTGGTGCTGATGGTTTATTGCTGGTGGGGTTCGGGTTATGCCTGGCTCTGAGCCATCATGCTCTTGCCAGCTATCTGCACGTGGTATGTAGCGTGTCCGCATGTAGTGTGCATGTGGCCTTCTTTGTTTATTGGAAACTGGGAGAGGTAACTTCAAAAGCAAACTTTTAGATGCTTTGTAAAGCAAAATGTGGAGCCAGAATGGGAACACATGGCTCCAGCCACCACCACTTAATTGCATGGCTTGCGCTGCTCTGCTGCAGCTTCTCAATTTCAGCCTGGGGCGAGACCCGTGGGAAAGCAGGAAACTCGGAGCAGAGCCCAAACACCATGCAGGGATGCTGCATGCCCCACTCACTGCGCGAGGGCTGTGCTCTGCTCCCACTGCTGACCACCTGCCCCATCCTCTCCCTGTCCCTGCAGGAGCCATCCTATGCCGGCACCGAGGCAGCTAGCCACCCTGCCAGAGCAGCCCCTGGGGACAGCCAGGGCGGGCTGGGAGAAGATGTCGCATCCCTCCAGCAGGTGTGGTTTGGGGGGCTGGAGGGGAGCACCCAAGGAGGGAGGGGGATGTTCACTGCATGCTTGCTTGCACCCATGGGATGCCCTGCACCCCAGTTCTGCTTGGGAGTCTGCTGTGTAAGATGCCCAAGGCTGGGTCAAGCTCTGGGCATTAACCTGATGGGAGGGTTGGAAGGGGCACTCCAAAAAGGCAGCCTTGCTATCAAGGTGCACGGGGGACGCTCAGCTGTGCCCACGCCTGCCTCATGCCATGCGGCACTGAAAAGCTGTGACATCCCAACACCCAACTAATGCTTTGTTGTTCTTTCCCCCCCACCCCGCCAGGGCAAGGACTGCCAAGGGCCCCTGAAGGAGGGCAGAAACAGCGCTGCTGGCAAGGGTGGCGACTCCGAAAATGAAGACAGTGATGAGAATGAGGAGGAGGAAGAGGAGGAGGAGGAGGAAGAAGAGGTAGCCGAGAATGAGAATGGCGTCAACGGCACAAGCACCAACACCACCGAGGGGGCAGATGGGCCTCGAGAATGAGGAGGAGGAGTGGCTGAGGAGGGCACTGGTGTGGCCGAGGAGGAGGAAGAGGAGGAAGAAGAAGAAGAAGAAGAGGAAGAGGAGGAGGAAGAGGAGGAGGAAACTGAAGCCACCACCATTGCCAGCACCACCGGCGAAGAGGGGCTGTCCCAGGCAACCACCATGGGAGATGTGGGACCCACGGACGCCACCACAGCCGGAGAGCAGTGGGAATATGAGGTGACGGCCGGGAGCCATGGCCGGGGGGATGAGGGCACCACTGATGGCAGCTACGTGGAGCAGGATGAGTATGCCCGCGGGGACAGCTACCGGGCCTATGAGGATGAGTACGGCTACTACAAGGGGCATGGCTATGATGTGTATGGCCAGGATTACTACTACAGCCAGTGAGTGGGCAGGGGCGCCACCCTGGTGCTGCCCCCCACCTGCCCCATCCCACTCAGGAACATGCATCCGAAGGCTCACTGCAGCCACCGTATGCCTTAAGGGACGCCAGGCGGCTTGCTGTGTGCGCTGGCTCCATGTCAGGCTTTCTTTTTTTGTATCTCGCAAAGCGAAATGAAATAAAGCAACTGAACTGAGTTTTTTGGTGATGAAGAGTTTGCCACCAAATTTCCTGGGGTCAGCACGGCGGCACGGTGCTTGGTGGGCTGAGGGGCTACAGGTGCTCATGCTGCCCAGGGTTAAATCTCTTTATTCCAGCTCAGATGCTCACAACAGGACGGAGGAACAGAAAAGCTAAGTAGGAAAGCCTCTGTAGAGTCACGTCTGAAAAATGGAAGGGCATTTTTAGGGTCACTGCTGTGGGATTACTGCCACATCTTATGTAGAGTTGACGTGGATTTGCAATATGTGGGCAATAACTTTACCGCATCTTCCACTCCTTGGTAGCATGCCCACCATGGCCTGACCACACACCAGGCATTCTTAATAAAGGTAAAGACACTAATTTCTCTTTCTGTGCATGACTAGCTGTGGATGCACACCCCTGGAATGAGAGCTTTGCTTCTGCATTCCTGTGCCAGGCATGTGGGTCCCACCAAGGCGGGCACCTCAGGCGTGTTTCAGACATTGGTGCTGCAGCTCAAAATGGTCTGCATCTTTCCCCACCACACAGCCTTGTCCCCAAGGCAAGATAGGGCTGTCACAGTAGCAGTGGTGCATCTACTTGACTCCTGCATCGGGGATGAGGGATGAGAATCCCTGCCCAGAGTCACCTCCCCACAGAAGCGTGGCCTCAGCCAACTGGACATCAGCACCAGGGATTAGGAAGGATAAAATCCTGCTGGGGTCCAGGCAGGTGCCCCCATTTAGGAAAAGCAATGGCCCTCGCACACAGCTTATGGCAGCTACTGCGCTGCCCTTGCATTCACAGAAAGGAAACCTGTGATGGAGGAGGAGCTCCTCATATAGGTCCAACTGCAAAACGAGTTTCTGTTCTCACAGCAGCAAGCTGCTGGCTGCTGTACAAAACTACCTCTGTGTGCCAAAGCAGGGCTGCAGCTGCCGGGGTGACATGGGGTGCTGCCTGCAGGGTGGGCACCCCCAGGGCCAAATCCCTATGGTGGCACTGGGGAGCCCTGCACATACTCACGGCCGGCAGCGGGGGGGGACATGAGAGCCCCATCATACACATCCCCAGGGGGTGCCCAAAGACGTCAGGGAACCAGCACAGACAAAGGGCCCTGGCGTTGCCGGGGGCCAGGTCCTGCTCCCATGGGGTGCCCAGCCTGGTCCTGTGTGCGTCAGGTCCCCCGGGAATGTGGCCAAAGCTCTGCCTCCCTGAGCCAAGGCGCACTGGCTGGCTGCTCCAGTACTCGTGAGGCAGCATCCGACCGGGGCTGCCCGGCCAGGGGGAAAGGGCAAGTTTTCTTCTGGCTCCGAGATTTGCTCCTGCCTGAGGATGGATGATGATGGTTTAAACATTTCTGGTGTTAATGCAGTGGTGATCTCCACTCCTAGGGTTTGGATCAGAGGAGGATGGTGGGTGGGATGGGAGCTGTTGTCACCATCAGTGGAGTGAGTGACTGAGCCAGGCTGGCCACAGGGGGACCAGCAATACCACCAAAACTAGATGGGGGCAGGAGGAGAGTACATATGTTGTGTGTATCCTCGTAGCACTTTCCCACGGCAAAGGTGGGCTCAGAGGAACCTGTGCAAGCAGTGCATGAAAAAAACTCCTTTTTTTGGTTTGTTTGTTTGTTTTTGTTTTTGTTTTTTTTACCCAGTCTTCTATTTTGCACTTGCACTGGCCTTAGCTCAGGGCGCTTGAGGCTGAAACCTCAAAGTCAAGTGTCAGTGGCTACGGTGTGGTGGCATCTCTCAGCTTGGCCAGGGCTGCCTCATGGTGCTGGTCGTGGTCGTGAGCAGGCTGGGATCAGCGTAGCACCCTTCCCTTTCTGCAGCCCTGCTGGCTTTCCCATGTCAGTCACGGTGAACACGCTATGACCCACTACACCTCCCCTTATCAATAACCTGGCTGGATGTGTGCCACACTAAGATCTGCACTAATCATCGAGCAATTTCGCCTTCAGAACAGATATTTATAAACCATGCTTTCTGTTTATGCAGCCAGGTGGAACATTTGATAGCTGTCTTCCACCACAAACACATTTTTAGCTGGAAATTACTCCCCCTGGTTATCTGCGGGTGCTGCCAGTCCTGACAAATGTCCCTAGGCAGGAGCTGATTGGCTCCACGCGGCCGGGGCCAACTTTAAATTTCAGCAAAGTGGGCACAGCCTCCACGGTCTGCCACTGGGACGTGCTTCTGACAGCAAAAGGTAATCTTACCTAGTTTGCCTTCCCTGTCTCCTCAGCTCTTTGTCTCTGTCTTCCCTGAGTAGGGCATCTCCTGCTTTCACTCTGGGCAAGTGGTGGTGGGGATGGGGAGACGGCCCAAGCCTCGGCCGTGCGCATCTCTGCATCACGCTCTCTTGAGCTTATGTTGCTTTGTGCTGCTGATCCTTGTGCATGAGTTTCCTTCTGATGTTTTCTGTATCAAGGCTTGCATGGCTGAAAACAGTCACTGGGTTGGACCAACAAGCCCAAGCCAGGTTGGATGGGTGAAATGAGAATTATTAGCCAACAGAGCTTTTGTCTCCTGCTGTTTATCAGTGCTGTTGAAAACAGCATGCAAGTTTCTTAATTTGGCCTTACGACTATATGGATCAGCCTGCAGTTCTGGTGGCCATTATATCCACCCAAGCTGCTTTGACAGAGTGAGTTAAGAAGCGTTAATGCCTGGTGTCACAGCGCCCATGTGGTGCTGGCCATGCACGTGTCCTTGCCTCGCCACCGTATGCACATGACAAAAGCATTGCCTTTGCTGTGAGGGGTGCAGAGAGGCAGAGCGATGCCATGAGCCACCGCAAATCTTGGGGAATGCCAGGGGTCGCTGGATAGTCCCACTGCCATGGGGGTTTTTGAGTTGCTGCTGACCAGGACTGTTGGGGACCACAAGCCCTGGGAAGACAAACTCCGGTGATGCTTTGCTTTGTGCCCCCAGGAGCTGCCCAAGATGCAAACAGCCCTTCTGTGCCTGTGCCTGTGCCTGCTCAGCACGGCCCTCTCGACACCCGTGAGTATGGCTCTCCCTGGCTTCCCAGCGTGCTGCCAAAAGGGTGGGGTGTACCACCCAGTGTGCCCCAGCACGCTTTCAGCAGCAGGAAAGCATGCGCTGTACTTGCATGTAGTTGCGGGGGAAGAAGGGGGGTGTGTTGAGGTACTGGCGCAGAGATGAACCCAGCAAGAAAAATATATATTAGCACTGAGGTGCCTGAGCATGTCCCTTTAATTTAGCAGTTAGGGCATTGTACAAGGGCCGGTCTAGGTTGTTATAACTCATCCTCTGGATTTTTCTGTGGATTTGGGATCTGCCCAGAGCTTTTGGCCTGAGAACAGCCTGAAGGGATGTGTGGGAGGATGGGACGGGAGGTGTGGGAAGGATGCTAACCTTACCCATGTGGGTAACAGGGGTCGGAGGGGTGCCTGCAATTATATTCCAGCTCTCCTAATGTGAAATTCAGACAGGTGCAACTGAAACAAAGGGCAAACTAAGATAAATATAATAGCAGCCATTTTTGTCCTGCATAACTGTTGCCCAACAGCTAGAGTGAAAATCTGCTCCTAGCAAAGGCTTGCTTTTCCGGCAGGGTAAGGAGGAGGGAAGCCACATCTCCCCTGAGGGCTGGGCCGCTGCTGGCCGTGTGTCCTTTAGCCCCCAGGGCAAGCTTGCACAACCAGTCTGTCATAGGGCAGCATGTGGGAAGGTAATAAATCAGTGCAGATTTGCTTTTCAGATAGGGGCACAGAAGAGAGCCACTTCATACTCTACTGCATAACCAGGGCTGTAATCCAGCCTTTGACGTTCACAAACCATGGAATAACCTGGGAATATTTAATACTCTGGGGTGCATTTCTGCCCCTTTCAGCTAGCTTGGGGCACTTCAGTGGTTGATTTTGCTGAGACAGGAGGGTGCTCCCCTCCATGGGACCGTCTCCCCCTCTGACACATAAGGAATGCCCCTAAATGGCTTGGTGGGTCTCACAGGATGCTCCCACCTCCAGGTCCCCCATCCCTGAGGGAGGCACTGGCCAATACATCCCAAAAGATGCCAGGATAATCAGGGGAAGCCAGAAGCTTGCAAGCATGTACAGAAACCTGGCTGTGAGGGCACAAGCACTGCTGCTCAGTTGCCCAGTAAACACTGGGAATCACTACCAGTTGACCAGCTCCAGGCTCCCATCACAGTCAGACCCCAGCCATAAGTTGGAGCATTGTGATGTGAGCAGTGGTGCCATGCATTAAAATTGCACTGCAATAAAAATACACTGCAGCAGAATCCACTAAAAGGGCATTTGAAGACCAACAATATCCTCTTAAAAGTAGCATGTAATGCAAGAGTGCTGTAGCAGAATCTGCAATAATTTTCAGACCCTGGAAATGTTTTTTTTGACCTTGTCTACTACGGCTGGCTTTAAGCCAGCACCCCAGGTAGCGCGCAGGAATTTATTGGCTTGTCAACACAGTTCCCACCCTTTCCTGGACACTATGGCATGTCCATCACTCTGGGCAGAGTGGGCCGCCGGCACCGGGGCATTGGGAGGCACCTGG
>NW_009649717.1:3597773-3599842 GCF_000708025.1 Charadrius vociferus | reverse complement strand
CCCCCCGCCCCACTCAGACCCCATGGGTTACCCTGCACTGCTGGCACAGGGAAAAAAAGCTGCTTTTGGAGGGCAGCCCCAGTGAGCTGCAGAAAAAGAGACTGGTGGTCCCCTCGCATCTGAGCAGCCCTTATAAAGAGCAGGGGAATAAAATGCCTGTTTTTTCCTATTATTAGCCAGCTGCTGTCCTTCCAGAGCTTCGGTCGCCATCAGTCCCATCACTCATGTCTGATGGGACCATAAACCAGGCTGTTTATTCAAGCCATAAGCTACCTTGCAAAAAAATCCAAACCCACAGCTCCTGAAAGCAAGCAAAGGCAGAAAATGAGTCCAAGGGAAAGCCCAACCCCGGAACCCAGGAGGCGAGCACATGCATCCTGCCTGGGTCCCTGCCTACACTGCTGGCCATGAGATGGTGGGAGCTACTGCCCATCCTGGGGCTCCAGACTTCTGGTGGGACCCTGCTGCAGTGCCAGGCACAGCAAGGGTAGCTCCTGCCACCACATCTAATAAGAAAATTGTGGGGTTTATCTTCTTCCCCACCAGATACTGCTGAAAGGCTGCAATGCCAAGCATGGTTTCTACATTTTCAAATATGTCTACTCATTTTCAACGCGGAGGAACCAGACACAGATAAAGGTGAGGAGACAGCCAGGCAGAATGGCAGGACCTTGGCTTGGCTGCGGTGCCCCACGCAGCAGGCAGGCACCAGGGCTGACCCTGACCTCTCTCTTGTGTCTACTGCACAGAAGGAAGAGGCCGATAGCCAGAGAGTCATCCCTGGCCACCAGCTGGGTGAGGACAATGCCAGGCTGGGGCCAATGGAGCATGGGGCAGCCCCGGAGCAAGGTGACAATGACAGCACTGATGTGATGGAGAACAGGATCAGCCTCAAACCTGAAAACCGCAGCACCCCAGGTGGTGGTGATGCTCACAGTCCTCACCCAGTCACTGGCACGCGAGCGCGCGGTGGTGTTGGCATCGCAAGTCCCACCCCAGCCAGCTCAGAGGGCAGCGGTGACTTGGATTTAGTGGTTGAAGTCAATGGTGGTGTTTCCATTCTCCTGCAGGGCCCCAGAGAGGTTGTGGCAGGGAACAGATCTGATGTCAGAAGTGAGGACAGGGACGATGGTGCCCCTGGGGGGATTCCAATGGAGGGGGCCATGACAGACGGGAGGGAGAGGGACCCTGCCACTGGAGGAGCTGTGGACGAGGGTAGCGGTGAGGCCACTGTCCCTGGCCAAGGGCAGGAAGGCATCATGCGGGGCACAGGGGCAGGAGGCGCTGCTCTCACCTCTGTCACCGAGAATATGGAGGACATACAAGTTGACACCAAAGGTGTGGATGAATATGCTTACATCCCCGACTCAGGCAGTGTCACCATCACTCGTGGGAAGGTGGGCAGCACCAGCTTAACCCAAATATCTCCAGACAAGGATGACGAAGTCAACATTTTCATTGGGAGGGCGAACATCCACGTGGGGGAGCAAGAAACTACCCAGGCCAGTGCCACTGTTGGCAGTGAGGATGACAGCATCTCTACTGCAGGAACCAGCAGCCCCCTACCCAAGCTGGGCATCACTGCGGCATACGATAGTGTCGATGATGATGGTATCTCTGCTCGCAAGCAGCCTGAAGGACTGGCCACCACAGCCACCTCGAGCCATGGGGACAGTGTCACCAGCAGCCCCGGGGATGACCATCCCACAGGAGACAATGAAGATGGTGCTACCACCGTTGGTGATGGAGAAGGACCAGTGGCCCCCAGCTCCTGGAGGGTTGCTGGTGGGGGCATTACTATCCCAGCGGGGGCTGGCATCCGTGAGAAAGGCGATGATGAGGCAAGAGGTGAGGGGCAGAGGTTCGAGGGGAGGCCGGGCCGCCCGGCTGCCACCACCCCCCGACAGGGGGGTGACAAGGAGGCTGCTGCCACTGTCCCAGACAAGGAGGCCAGCATCCGCCTGGGCATCACCGTGGCCTCCCCCGGGGTGGGTGAGGGGGACTGCACCACTGCTCTGGGGATGGCCAGTGGCCGCAAGGCAGAGGAGAGTGCCATGGCGGGGAGAGGT
>NW_009649717.1:3594057-3597213 GCF_000708025.1 Charadrius vociferus | reverse complement strand
GGCGGGCCCTCTGAGGGGTTGCCGGTGTCTGCCCCGGTGGGCTCCAGTGGTGGAGTTGGGGGGTCCCACATGTCATGTTGTCTGTGTCCCCCCGCCCAGCATCCCTGCTGCGGGCACTGCTTCAGCCTGGTTGAGGGGTGCCCTGCACATTGGTGGGGGTCGCACGGTGCTTTGCAGCCCAGGCACCAAAAATCACTGGTTCATGCAATCCTGATGTTAATTTGAGGGGGGCTGCAACAGCGATGCATGTGTTTGCTGTGCTAGACAGCCATGTAACAGCAATCATGCTACACGGCATAGGGTAGCGTTCATGCACTGATGCGAAGCGAGTAAATAAACAGTGAGAAAAAGCCTCTGTCTTCACGGTTTCACTTCCAACCTAACGGAGGAATAAAGGCATTTCCATACCTAAGACTCTGCTGACTTTGGTATTTGCAGCAGGACTTCAGGCAACTGCTTTGCCATGAGCAGTGTACTGGTGGGGGGCTGGTCCCTGGGCATGGGGGGATTTCTGGCCCCAGTACATCCCTGGCCCAGCCATTGCCTCTGGGGCTGCAATTTGGTCAAGCAGCCCTGCAAATTCCTCCCTTGGGGTACTAAACCCTACCGGCTCCTGCCCAGGTTCTCTGGCCTCCCCGGGCAGTTTCTCCTTGCTGGGGAGCCCCACAGAGCATCCACCCCCTTCAGCTCGTCCATGTCCTGCAGCAAGAAATCCCCATTGTGCCCTCAAGCATGCTGCCAGGGCACTTGCTGGCCCCACTGCCCTTCCAGGAGCACTGTAACACCCTGGCCATGCTGCCGCCATTCCCACCGCTGGCCCCTGCACGTGAGCCAGGCTGGCTTTCGACAGGCTGGAGCCGTGCCGCCAGTGGTGCCCAAAGTTAACCACTGTTTATGCAATTGCAGGTTGCTTTTTCTGTCTGAGAAGCTGCTAAAACGGGTGTGCTCGGCAACGCGCCGGAGCAAATGGTGCAGTGGGAGCAGCGTCGAGCCTCACAGGGAGAGGGGCCGCTCTTAGCATGCTGGGGGGGGACTCCCAGCTGGCGCTTGTGCCCATGCTGGGAGAAGGGGGTGAGAGCAGCTACGATGTCAGCAATGCACCTGCAGGGCACCTGCTCCCCTGCGTTCTGCGCAGCCGCATGTGGGGAAGGGACAGGTCCCGTTTTGGGCCATAGACTTAGTTCTCAGGTATTGTCCGTGGGTGATTGATGCTGGGACCTCCAGGACAAGGATAACACCGTGTACCTCACTGGTGCTATCAGTAGCACCAGCTGTTGGGGCTCTGTCTTGCTTAGAGCTCGTGCTCCCCAGCAGGAAGGATCAAAAATTGCATGTGTCCACTACATCCCACACCAGGGCATCAGGCCCCAGTGTCCCCAGGGGAGCTGTGCCAGGCAGCCTGGTGCTGGTGCTGCAGGGACGTGGAGGTTTAAGCAGCCTGGGATAGGGGTTTGCCTGCAGCTTCCCAGGCATGGGGCAGCATCCACAAGACCCCCAAAGACTCAGGGACCACCCAGCCCAGAGAGAAACGCCTGGGCTGGGCGAATGGCCCTCGGAACTGCCATGGCATGTCACACCCCAAGTCTGACAGACCATGGTGATGATCCAGGGAGGTCGGGCTCGGTGTATGCCATCACCTGGCAAATGAAGGGGGTGGGTTTGGGAGCTCACCGCTGGGACTGGCAGATTTGCAGCCCCATGAGGACTCCGATGTAGCGCCCAGCCAATTCCATCCCCAATCCTGACCGCATCCTTCTTGTCCGTGCCGTTAAGCAACATCCATAGGCAAGGCCTGAGCACCATCTAGTGGAATAAAAAGCCTTTTGCTGGGAATATTTCAAGCCTGTTGAACGATGCCCAGCTCCACCTGGTGCCTGGATGGGCACTGCTGCCCTCGCCCCTCTGTTTCCCTGAGCTCCCGGGGAACCCTGCTTGAACGGCAAGGCCAGGTATAAAACTGGCTAGCTCAGGTATAAATGACATACTTTTATAAAACAGCACTACCTCCTTGCACAGCTGCTGTTACAGCACCTGGAATTTTTGTGCAGTGACTCTGGCTCTACACCCTCGGGCATACAGCATTTTGGGATGCTCACCCCAAGCCCGCTCCTCACCCACCACTGAGGTGCCTGCCTCCGCTCTTTTTTCCAAAACTCGATTGTCAAATAGCACAAGCGGCCACTGAAAGGGTAAACTGCAAGTTTCCTGAGGAAAGGGTTTTCCTGGAGCATTGGAGCAAAGCAGGGAGCTGTTTTTTCCTCGCAGTGAAGGCTGGGCTGATGAGCGCTGGCAAGGTGGGAGCTGGCAGGGCAGCCCACTGCCCCCTTTTTCCCCAATGCCCACAGCAAGCTTACAGCCGGGCAGAGGTGGCCATCAGGTCTGGGAGGTGTTCCTCTGTGGCTCTTTGGTCTTTGGCTCTGCTGAGTTGCGTATTTTTGGGAAAAAAACTTTAATTTAGACCCTTAATATATATGTGTTTGCATCCTGTTGCCATGTGTTGTTTTTGTTTTGTTTTGTTTTTTACTGAAGGGCAGCAGTGATTCATCAACAGGTGTTTCTTCACGTTGGGACAGCAGAGGCTGTTGCTGAAGTGCTTTAGGATCTCTCATCCCACCCTGTAACAGAGCGAAGCCAAGTGAAGAGTGATATGTACACTAGAGTACTTTCTGGGGGTACCGAAGCAGAAAGAAATTGTCCCTACAAGTCCCAGCTTCCCTTACAAATACTAATTGTGGGGATGTGGCCAGGTGACTATGGGTGGTTGTTTATTCACGTAAATGTTGTGCCTAGACGAGAAACATCTGCTGTTGTGGCCTATCACCAATTTCTAGAGCCTAAAAGCCCTCATGCGTGAGGTGCGGAGGGTTTCCTGCAGCAGCTGTGGCAATGGCAACCCTTCAGATTCTGCAAAAGTAGATTTCTGTTACCATTGCTTTTGCACACAGGCCAGTACGTGCAGCAGTACTGGGAATAGCAGGCAGGGGGTCTAAAAGGGGTCAGTGCCCCCATGAGCCAAGTGAGCCAGATGAGGGGAGGGTTCACTGTAGCCCCTAATTGGGGATTGCCACAGCAGGCCAGCTGGGCAAGGCTCAGGTAGGGTCCTTTCCCCAAAGCACACACACCTGCAAAGGTTTTCCAGTGATGTATCTTGCTGCA
>NW_009649717.1:3571197-3593988 GCF_000708025.1 Charadrius vociferus | reverse complement strand
CCCCTTGGGGAAGCCTCCTTATCTCTTCCAGGAGGGCAGCAGCTGCCTGTGAGTTGCTCCTTGTCTTAAGCACTGGTACCAGCCCCTTTACAAACCCACAGCTCTGCCTGGGGACCCATGGGTGCCAAGGCTACTGGAACAGGATGGGACCAGCATCTTATGCTCCAGGCTGTGGGGCTGGCAGCACTGCAGGTACCAACACCAGCAGTGGGTTGTGGAGCGGGGCTGTTGTTTTACTGACCCAGCTCAGTGCTGTGGCTTGTGGACTGTAGTATGCAGGGCAGCTGTGTGAAGCTGCAGAGTCCCTGGAAAGGTGTTTTCTTCTGTGGTGACAACTGAGGTCCTCCTGGGTGGGACGATGGGTGTGCTTTCTGGGAGGAAAGCCACAATGCAGGTGCACCAAATCCACTTAGGTTGTCTTAGGTATATCAGAGCTCAGCTGTGGAGAAGCCCTCCCACGCACACCTGCATTTCACCTTTTGGTAGATGTGCTGGAGAAGCCTGCTGTCTGCAGGTCCTGCACACATGGCTGCTTTACACGCTCATCACACCAAAAACCCGATCCAAGGGCAGCTTCTGGGCACAAAAAGTACGTGTTGAAGGAAACCTGGAGGACAGCAGTCTTACTTGGCTTGCTTTGTAAATAAACACCAGGGGTGTGTAATGCAATAGCACGTATACTTGGCTCCATCTGGGCTGTTTTTCTATAGCGTGTTGTTTTGGTGTGTGTTCTGGATCAGAAATCTGTAGGTTTGTTTTTGTACCAGCGACTCAACCACTAAACTGCTTAACCTTCTCCGCAGTCAGTGCCTTGGAAAAGCCAAATGAGAGCAACTCAGACTGTATGAAAACATGAGCTGCAGACTGGCCTGAAAGCCAAAAGAAAGCTGTAATTTACTGGAAGGGAAGGTCCTCTTTAAATTTACAGAAAAGAACATATATAGAAATCTAACAAAAGCATGTAATGATTGTCTGGCAGGGACCAGGGGACGCTGCTGCGGGAAGCGATGATGTGGATCAGCCACTGCGTGTTGAACAGATAGTTTTGGTCAGGTTATGATCCCACATCCTTGCTGAGGAGCATCTCTTCCTGCTACTAAAACTGCAGAGATGCAGTTAGAAAAGCAAAAGCTTAGCTTGAATTGAAATTGGCCAGAGATGTCAAAAACCGCAAGAAAGGGTTCTTCAGGTATGGAAACAACAAGCAGAAACAGAAGGAAAATATTGGCCTGCTGTTAAACAGGAGGAATGAGTTAGTCACCAACAATGCTGAAAAGGTGGAAGTTCTCAACACTTTCTTCACCTGTCTTTACCAGCAGTGTTGGGCCCCAGGCCTTGGGAACAAAAATCCAGGTTGATGCAAACACAGACCCACCACCAGTGAAGGAAGAGTTGCTATGTGATCTATTACAGGAGCTTGACCCCTACAAATTGATGAGCCCTGACAATATCCACCCCAGCGGGTTAAGAGAACTGGCTGAGAGAATTGTGAGGCCACTCTCCATAATCTTTGAGAAGTTGTGGAGAACAGGCAAAGTTCCAGAAGACTGGAAGAAGGCTAATGTCACCCCCATCTACACAAAGGGCTTAAAAGGAGGATCCAGGAAATTACAGGCCCATCAGTCTTACTTCAGTCCCGGGGAAGGTTATGGAATGAATCCTCCATGGGGGCTATCCCAAGTCAAATGAAGCAGGTGATTGGGAAAAGGCAGCACGGATTCACCAAGGGCAAATGGTGCTTGACAAACCTGACCTAGGACAAAGTAACCTGCTTGGCTGATGTGGGGTGAGCAGTGGACATTGTCTACCTGGATTTCTCCAAGGCTTTCAATACGGTTCCCCACAGCCTCCTCCTAGAGAAACTGATGCGCTATGGTCTGGACAAGCGGGCTGTTTAATATCTTCATAAGTGATCTGGATGATGGGATCAAGCGTACCCTGATGAAGTTTGCTGATAACACCACAGTGAGTGGGGAAGTGGACACTTTGGAAGGGAGAGCCACCCTGCAGGAAGACCCGGATGGACTGGAAGAGTGGGCTAACAAGAACCCTATGAAGTCCAGCAAAGACAAGTGTAAGGTCTTGCACCTGGGAACACATAATCCAGGAGTGCAGCACAGTGCAGACCCGGCTGGGGAGCAGCTCTGTGGAAAAGGACCTGGGGGTCCTGGTGGGCAACAAGCTTAATACGTGTGAACATTGTGCTGCTGCGGCAAAGAAAGCCAACAGGATGCTGGGTTGCATCAACAAGGGCATCACCAGCAGAGATAAAGAAGTCATTATCCCACTCTACTCAGCGCTCATCAGGCCACACCTGGAATACTGTGTGCAGTTTTGGTCCCTGCTATGCAAAAAAGATGTGGACAGGCTGGAGAGGGGCCAGAAGAGGGCCACCAAGATGATCAAAGGACTGGGAAGCCTGCCATATGAGGAAAGGCTGAGAGAACTGGGTTTGTTCAGCTTTGAGAAAAGAAGACCTAGGGGAGACCTTATCACCACATTTCAGTATTTAAAGGGTGGCTACAAAGAAGATGGAGACTCCCTGTTCACAAGGAGTCACATGGAAAAGGTGAGGGGTAATGGGTACGAGTTACTCCTGGGGAGATTCCAACTGGACACAAGAAGAAAATTTTTCACAATGAGAACAATCAGCCATTGGAGTAATCTCCCCAGGGAAGTGGTCGATTCCCCAACATTGGACACTTTTAAGATTCATCTGGACAGGGTGCTGGGCCATCTTGCCTAGACCGTGCTTTTGCCAGGAAAGGATGGACCAGATGATCCTTGAGGTCCCTTCCAACCTGGTATTCTATGATACTTCTGTCGCCTGCCTTATGCTCCCTGTAGGGACAGAGGAGTTAGTGTTGCTGGCTGCAACATACTGCATTGACATGCCTGCAGCTGCTAATTCCTGCATTAAACACCTGACTTCTGTCTGAGCTGTAGAGCTTGCTTTGGGAATATATATTAAACATATATATGGTTTTCAGTTGGAGTGTTAACTCTTGAAGGCCAACGATTTAGCAGTGCAAAGCAGCACTGTAAAAAGCATCTTGCTCAACTGAAAGTAAAGAGGGGGTTGAATCTGTAGGGCTGGAAGTAGAGACTTGGCTGGAAAGGAGATGCTTATGCTCAGGCAGGATCAGTCACGTAGCTGAGGAACACACTGGCTTTTGACTCTTTCCTGTTTATTTTCTGTTAGAGCAGCTGAATGCATACACTAATGACAGCTAAGTGTTGATCACTACTGTCCTCTGAGCAAAGTGGGGCTGGGTGGCCTCCCTACAGGCAGGTGAGGGCAGCTGGGGGCACCCAGGAGGGCTTGTAGGAGGTGGCACATCTCCAAGAGGCTGTGCAGAAATATGGTGATGCTCCAACACAAGGTTTGCTGACTGTCATGGTTTAAGTCCAGCTGGCAACTAGGGCCAGGCTGCTCACTCACTCCCCCGCCCACCCCC
Organism: Charadrius vociferus; assembly: GCF_000708025.1. Lineage (NCBI taxonomy): Eukaryota > Metazoa > Chordata > Aves > Charadriiformes > Charadriidae > Charadrius > Charadrius vociferus. Next base: position 3,590,530 of record NW_009649717.1, on the reverse strand, counting down.
GGTGGGATCAGTGAGACAATCTGAAGAGTAAAAGTGAGGAAAAACTTGTGGGTTGAGATAAAAACAGTTTAATAGGTAGGGCAAAAGCCACAAAGGCAAGCAAAGCAAAACAAGGAATTCATTCACTGCTTCCCATAGGCAGGCAGGTGTTCAGCCGTCTCTAGGAAAGCAGGGCTCCATCACACGTAATGGTTGCCTGGGAAGACAAAACACCATAATTCTGAACCTCCCCCCATTCCTTCTTCTTCCCCCAGCTTTATATACTGATGTTGTATAGTATGGAATATCCCTTTGGTCAGTCAGGGTCAGCTGTCCCAGCTGTGTTTCCTCCCAACTCTTTGTGCACTCCCAGCCTGCTCACTGACTGGGCAGTATGAGAAGCAGAAAAGGCCTTGACTGCTTAGCAACAACCAAAAACATTAGTGCATTATTGAAATTATTCTCATTCCAAATCCAAAACATAGGACTATATTGGCTGCTAGTGAGAAAGTCAACTCGATCCCAGCCAAAACCGTGACATGCTCCACCCCTTATTCCATATCATTTACATCATGCTTGGGTCCCACACTATCCAATCTATCCTTATTAACCACCACCCCTTTTCCCATCCTTTGGTATAATACACAGGTATTATTCCCCTTGTTTATGGACCACCCCTGTAAAATGTCCACAAATGTCCGCTGAGTTCATTTAGTCCATGACTTTGGGCTCCATCTGTTATGTATGGCAGAGGAGCAGCATAGGCAGTGCTGATATGTGTGGAAAATGCCTTGGGAGAAATGGGATAAAATAGTTGCTGTTGGCAGCATATTTGAGTGGAGTCCTGCTGACTGCGTATGCTGTACATGCCAGCAATAGCAGGGACACCTTTAGGCAAGCTATAGAAATTCAGAGCACTGTGTGAGCACCAAATGCACAAACTGCAGTTAAGTTTACACTCTAAATTTTTTATGCAGATCACACCAAGCTGTGAGGCAGAGGATAATATATTCCTGCGGATAATATATAATTAAGTGATCAGGCTGATCAAAGTAGAGCTGGTGCAGGAGTATAGATGCTGGTGGACCTGCCCCAGCAGGGACGATTGCCACAGACTTGGACAGAAGGCTGTGTAGTGCTGGTGGGGACAGGGTGGATTGGGACCATGCTCTTTTCCTCTGCTTCAGCTCTGCCTCTGACTAACCAGGTCTGCCTTTTGGAGTGGATTCTTCTTTCTTATTTGGCTTTCCCTCCCCCCTTTCCAGCTCAGGTTCATGAGCTACCTGTGCTTCAAGCCTTCTCCCCTGCCAGCCTTCTGACTTTTCTATTTGCGTTTTTCCCCTTTGGCCTTTTTTTTCACTCCTGTTTCTCCAGCCTGGCCTTTTCCGCTCTGCATTTCCACCCTGGTGTTTCGTTTCTGCCTGCTCTGCCCTCTGTCAGTGCTCAGCTCCTCTGCTTCATCCTGAGTAAACTGGTGCTCGCTTCTTGCTCTGACTATCCAAAATCCCCAGCCAAACAGAAGTCAAGGCATTACTTAATGAAATTCGTTAGATACCATTTTTGAGGAATGGTGTCCTGCTTATTCAGTGTACCTGGTTCTTCTATGCTTCCAAACTTCATTTTCTGCTTTTTGAAATGAGCTGAAACAGGAGTGAAGGAAAGATGCCGTGGGGAAAGCTTTGGGGGACACTCAAGAGACCCAGCGCTGCCGTGGCCTGGCAGAGTCTCATTTGCTGCCTGGAAAATCTTTGCCTGTATTCCTGTTTGTAATTAATGCATCTGAATCAAGATCATTAGTGCAAAGGAACTGTTCTTGCTGTGAAATGGTCACCTGTAAAAAAGGAATTAACTGTTATGCTGGTGATGAGAGAAGTTGAATATTGAAGACCGGTAGGTTAGTTTGCACAGGTCCCATCTCCACTGAGCAGGAGGAGGCTTGTGCTGCAGATCACGAGGACTTCTCAGGCTGGGTTTCCCCCAGTGGGCTCCCTGGGTTTTCACAGACAGCTTCCATGCACAGAGGTTAAGGTATTGTGAATGTAAATCACTAACAGGCAGGTATGTTGGTCTCCAAGTTAATTGCCCAAAGCAAAGTTGCTTGGGATGTGTCACAAGCAGCTGATGATTTTGTCACCTCATTTGAACCCAGTGACTGCCCTGTTGCCTCCCAGCTTTCGTGGGCCTCCTTCGGTCACTGGAAACCAGCTCTGACACACTCCTGGGGGCAAGATAGGATTTGCTGTGCAAGAACTGGGGAGGGAACAGCTGCTGCTCTCAGCACTTCCCAGCAATGAGTAAGTCATCCTGGAAACCAGTGGCAGGAAACTCTGCTTTTCTCCTGGGGAAAAAATTACCTCTGTCCCCTCTGTGTTCCCTCTCTCTTGTCACCAGCTATGGCTGTGGCAGGTACCAAATGTGTTTAAGGGGAGATGCTGTGATACATGTTCTCACCCTCTCGCAGCTCCCCGCTCAGGAGGATGTCTCCGCTCCCTGTTGCCACCCTGCACTGCTCCTCTCTGTAACCCCTGGATGCTTCCCCCCCCCGCCCCCGTGTTGTCCTGTCTGCCCTTACCGGTGTGCTCTACAAAAGGGGGTTTTGTGGAGGCATGCTCGAGGGAGGTAGTTCATTTTTAGTTTCCTGGTCCCTGAGCCAGGAGTAAGATTTTAACAGAGACTGTGCTACACCAGAACTATTTTGCTATTGCTTAACTAGTGCTGCCTGGCTCTGGGCCACTTAAAACAAAAGGCCAGACCCCAGAAAAGAGCAGAGTATCGCTACAGTCACGGGAAAAACAAAACCAGGCCCTTTCTCCATGCGGCTCAAACGGTGCCCAGGCCTGGGGTTTCAGAGCTAAAGAAACATCCCCTGAGTTGGTAGGTGGAGGCGTTTGTTGGGATGGGGGCTTGTGTTTCTTCCTTGAGGGATGTGGAGGGGAACTGGGGGGCGTCTGTGTCATCCGGCAGAGTTTTGTGGGGAGGGAGTTTTCATCTTCTCTGCCGCAACCCATGGCCACTGCATCCGCTTCTCGGGCGGCAAAACCGAGGTGCCAATGCCCCAGGGACTGAGCTCTGTGGCCAGGCACTGTCCTGGGTTGTGCTAGCTGGGCAGCCTGCTCTGGCACACCTAATAGGAGGGGAAGGTACTAGCTGGGTTTGGCAGCAGCAAGCTATGCACCACACCTCATGCCTGAAAGTCCTGCTTATTTAAAGGCATGAATGCAGTTTGAGAGTTCATGACTAACTAGAAAATGAGATTAAGTTAATAAAGTATGCATTAGGACACCAGTGAGATTCCATCTCTGGGGTTTTAATGACAGCAATAAAATACTGGTACAAAAGCCTCACCAAAAAGCTGATGTTAGCGTCGGTTTCTCTCCTGTTCAAAAAGGACACCGTCAGGGACAAAGCGACTAGTACACAACTTCATGTCAGGGCCTTATCCAGTAAAGGGGAAAGCAAGGGGGCCCTTTCCCAGGAATGCTGGGCTCAGGAGCCAGAGCTGTGCAGGGCTCTGGCATGGACTTGCTCTGTCAGGCTGTTTCAAAACACCTGTTCTGCTTCTCTGTGTTTGCAGATTTCCAATAGCCATGAGGACCATGGAAAAGGTTTTGAAGTGCTCAGAGATGTAAGAGGTGCAAGGGCACAGGTCAAAAGCACAGGTCCCTCTTCAAAGGGAGATAAAGCCCTGTGGCTGTAAATGGCTCAGCGTGGGACAGCTGGGTCTGTGTGCAGGTGACAACCCAAGTACCTAGAGCAGCTACTGTGATGTGTTTTTCCAGGATATGAGAAACAGCTGAAAAAAAAAAGCTATTTTACTTGTCTTCTTTGTCGTTGATCCTCCACTGTTGCTAACCAGTCCTTCAGTGTGATTTGTATCAGAAGGGGAATGGTGATGTTGAACATTTCTTACCCTTTCTGTATTGGGGATCTGTATTTCCAGAGCCTGCCACCGGCTCTGACCCTCAGCAAGGGCTGATGACCAGTCAGCATGCCAGGCACAAGGGGAAGGTTTTGCTCTAGGTATGTATCATGACATGCTCTTTTTACCTCCCCTTCTTGCAGAAACCATAAAGGAATTAATTGGCAGTATAGGTAGCAAAGAGCTGGTATAATTCAATTCAGTTCACATACAAGTGCCTACTGATAGCTACTTGTGTTTTCCTAACACTGCTGGATATTCAGTGTTTGTGTGCTTGAGAGAGACTTTTATTTTAGGTTGTTCTTCTCTTGTAATTGTGTGCTGTCACTAAAGACCCCCCAGGAAGGCAAAGCTTGTATTGGAGAGATGTTCTGTGGCTGATGCGAGCATCTTCCTCTTAAAGAGAGTAAAGTACTGCTCAGCCTGGAGCCTGCTCTCATTAGGCTGAGCAACAGAGAGCTTTAATTGCTTTTGCTGCAGGAATTGACACACTTGGCTTGCTGATGTGACAGGCAAAACATGATTCATAAGCCACCAGCCTGGCACTAGAAGGCTGCCAGAAAATCCGGTTTGAAAGCTTTACATGTTACTGAAACAAAGCAGTCTGTCACACCTCTAGAGGTGCCCAGAATTGATTTGTATTTCTTTGTGTTTGATATATAAAGGGGTAATTTGAACGTCAGCTCCTCCTGATGGTCAGGTTGTTTCTCCAAAGCCTGCAGGTGTGCCAGGTGTCTGGTGTGAGTGACGTATACCTGCCACAGACTTAAAAAGCAAACAAATGCACACAACGGTTGGCTTAAAACACCTCCCCATGAGTTGGCTGATTCTGTGATTTGCCCGACAAATTTTCTATGCCTTTCCCTGCTTGTTTTTCCTTAAGAAACCTCCAAGCCTTTTTGTACACCCTGACAGGCCACGGGGAGATGTGCTTGTGATTGTTACCCTGCGGCAATCCCAGTGATCACTGTCAGTGTCAGATGAATGCTAAATCCATGCTGTGCGTGGCATCCCTACCCTCCTCAGACCTGCTTGCCTGTGTTATCCCCTTGGCCAGACGAGGACTATCTGGGCCACCATGGCCCTGGGTGTAATGGATGCATCCTCTGCTGTCAGCACCCTGCTTGAGTTATTGCAAAACGCAGCAGGACCTCAAAGCCTTGCCAAGTAATGGGGCTGGTTTAGACTTGGTGCCTCATGCATGTTGCTAGGGAAGGAAGTGACTTATGTGCTTGTGACTGGATTTTCCTTGCAGGTTTGTGCTGGCAGGCAAGAGTGAAATGCATCTGATGCCTCAGGCTGCATGCCCTGGCACTTGTCCAGCTGTAGGTGGCCAGAATTGGGGTGGGCAGGAGGGCAGCTGCTCACAGCAGCACCCTGATGGTGTTTTGGGAGGGTAGGGGTGTGCATTGGCTGTCTCAGCATCTCTCTCCTTGACATCTGCTCCTGCCACAAGGCTGGATCTGTCACAAGCTCCACAAAAAGAGCTGGAAGAGAAATTTGGTACTAAATGCTTGCCGGAAGTGTCAGGTCTCTGGGAAAACCCTTGCTGAGCCATAGCCATCGATGTTGTGTTGTGACAGAGTAAGTCACCAGACCGAACGGGCCAAAACATTGTAAAACATGTGTGAGGGGACACATTTCAGGTTCCTGACTTTCAATAGGAATTTGATTCAAGAAGCGTTTCAGGTTTTGTCCAGTGGCCTTTGTGCAATTACCTGGAAATAAAAATATTTAGACTTCTTTCCACCTTCCCTTCTTTCTCCTGTGTTGCTCCTCTTGTCTTGGAAAATGTGGTTAAGATCTTAACAAACACCTTCCAGGTGTTCCAGGTAGGATGGGGATACCTTCTCATAGATAGCTAAATATCTTCTGATATCTAGAAAATTAGTTTTAAAAATATATGCTGTGTCCATACACTGCTTCTTCTTAGTCACATGCACTCCTATAGCCTTCTCACACATGCCTTGACTGTTGGGAGAAGCACCCCTCCATGTTGCTTTGCCAACTCCCTGGGCAGTGGCAGTGATGCCGCTGCTGAAGGTTCAGCACATTTCTCACCAAGATGTGCAAGTCTGCCTGGAGCCCCCAGACCCTGACAGTACGGAGGGATGTCCAGACTGAGGGAGAAGAGGGCAACAGCAGTGCACTCCTGTGTTCAAGTGTCAGGGGAGAGCAGCTCTCAGGCAAATAGGTATTGCTGCCATGTGGGCCTTGTCAGACCATGGATGGAGGCCAGGATATTTACTTTTAAATTCCTGCAGTGACTTAAGAAAATAAGATAGGAAGCAGCTGATATTTTTTTTAAGGTAATCTCGCTCAGAAAGATTTATAGTAATGACTATTGAGCCCAGACACAAACAAGTTCAGTAAGTGTATACCCACTTATACTAGTGACGCCTTTCACTGACAGAACGTAATTTTTCATTTTTTGTTTAATGATTGACCTTGTTTGGAGAGCAGGGGCAAGCAAGTAAACCATTTGTTATTTCAGTCCTCTGTTTCCGTCTTGGATTATACGTTTCGCATGTGGGGACACATTGCAGGGAGTTACCCATCTGGGTAAAATGACCTCTGGCCAGGAGGTGCCTTACCACTGCTTTCCTAGGCTGCGACCGCTGGGCCACGTCGTGCTACACTCTGCTTCTCTCAACAGCTCCTCGGGCTCAGCTGTACGCAGGTTTAAATGCTGTGCCACCTCAACAGCAATTGCAAATACACAGTGAAACGTCAAAATGGTCCCATGTCTGGTCAAGTTCCTCCACGGTTAGGAAATACTTTGCAAATGAAAGTTTGACTTATTTCTTTGACTTTGAAGGAGTGTTCCACAACTTCATGTGAGCTGTGTATGAGAAAGTATATGTATCAGGTTTGTCAGAACTGAGTATTTCTATGTAAATTTTAATATTATGGGACATCAGAACAGGATTTGCCATGTCAAACAGGATCACAAAGCATGTGCATGTTGTGGCATATGTTCAATCTTTGGAAAACTGCATTTATAGACCAGGGGAAACAAGTTGCTTTCAGCAAGCTAACCGTCATTATAGGTTACGGCAGCCCTTCCCAGACCACTGGCTTAAACAGGAAGGGGGACAGACGTCTGCCCTGTCTTCAGTTTGACAAACAAAACTCTTCACAGTATTTTGAAATGCGCAAACCACTGCCCAAAATAACACCATTCTTGTGTTTCAGTTTATATTTGCGATTATACTTTGAAACAGGAAGAAAACTATGTTAATTACATTTCACAGAAGAAACATTTCTCTTGTGCTTTCCTAGAACGTTCTGCAGGGAGATTACTATGTTGAAATAAAAAACCAAACAAATAAACCAATAGCTGTTTTCATTGGAGAGCCTAATTTCCGCCTTGCTGCTCATTAGAGTAGGGCCTATGCTGACAAAGAGATTTCCTGGAGAGTAATAGATGAATAACCTACACAAAGAATTGCTCCTGCAGGGCACAGGCCCTGCATGATGACAACATACAGAAGTATTGGTAGACCCAGCATGACAGATGCTGACCCTACCAGGCACTTGCTGAGAGGGGACATCTGTATGGATGAGATCCCACTGAGTTGGACACCTTGCACAGAGCGGTTGGGTTACACCACACTGAGTAACCTGAAAAGCTGGGACATTGCTTCCTACGTACAGAGATGCTGAACTGGTGTCGGGTAGGAAGGATCGTCCACTTGGGGATTTTAATTCCATCAAATCCAGAAAAGTTATTCCTCTGGATTTCTATGACAAAAACTTGGAGTGGGATAAAAAGACAGTGGACAAAAGGGAGTCTATATTGCATTGAGAGAAGAATGGAGACATACTGTCACTGGTCACTTCCAGAACTAATTTCTAGGGGTTTTTAATACCTGTGTGTTTCTAATCCCTTTTCCATCAGTGGCTCAGCTACTTTGACCATCTTGCTGTCTTTCAGAGTTGATCACTGGGAGGAGAAACCTAATTTCCAGAAAGCCAGGAGATGTGCATGCAGCCTAAGGGAGTTGGAGGAGCTCCTGTTTCCCTAGAGGGCACAGACCTGTTTACCGTACAGTAAAACAAAGAATTCTTGGGCAGAAAAGTCTGAAATGGGAGTAGGGCAAGAAGCCAGTGCTCTGGGGAGGCTTTGTCAACTGTGAGCAGAAAAGTGCTAGAAAAAACTCACCAGCATTGCTATGAGGGTTATCTCTGTTAAAACCAGAATATAACTTGTTAATACCAGTACTGGAAGGGCTGGAATACAACTGGTAATTGTGAGCCAGGCTGCTGTGTTTTTACATGGCTGAATTGTGTAAATGGCATGAATAATCTCTCACCCACAAAAAACAATGGGAAAGCCTATGCATAATTTAATTCTTAGAGTTACAGATGGGCGGTGTAGTTAGAGCTCATCAGTGTGACTTTATGGAAAATTCCAGTTCAGGAGAAATAATTGCATTTGGCCAAATGCAAGCTGTTAGGCTCAGTAGTATCTGGAGTTGTTCCTTCAGTCTCATTTGTGCAGGGATTCAAAGTAGAAGATGGTCTGGGTCAGCTTTAAGAATCCACAAATCCTCATCCTCACTATGTATCATCTGTACACTGTGGTAATTGACTCTTTTAGTCTGTCCATATTATAAATTCAGGCCTGGAAGAGTTGTCAGCTTTCCAGGAAAGATCTTCTGGGTATTCACCTGAACCCCCTGGATAGCTCAAGCAGCTGCTTCAACATGTAACAAGGGAGCGCGCAGGCTTGCTTTCACCCCTGTTAATTGCTATGCAGGGATTGGATAGGGAAGAAGAGCAGCCCAAGCAGACAGGCTAATCGTCAGCAGGCCATATCGTGGGGAAACAGGAGCAACCCTGCTGTCTCAAGCTTCAATTTGCAGTGTCTGTGTAGCCCACGTAATAAAAAGCCACCATCTTTCCCTGCCTCCAATGTGCAACCTGTGTATGTGTGAACATAGCTGTTTTCCACTGAAATCTATGGGGAAGACTTCCTGTTAAAGAAAGATACTTAAAACCTACAGCCAGAGGATGAAATCACGTGGCTAGGTTAATTATTTTTTTTCTATTTTGCCTTTGTATTGTTCTTTGCTTTACATGACAGTAATGATGGGAAACCAATGTGTTAAAAATGCTAATATAGTTGTGTGTTCAGAGTGAGATTTTTAGTATCTCTTGGGCATCTATGCCTTGTCTGATGTATTGGCAATGTCAAGCCAGGAGCTGATAAACAAAATGGGCAAATTATTATTGCATCAAGTCTTATAGTTGCCCCCTTTTTAAAAATATATTTAATAGACTTTACCCACTAACCAGACCCAATAACTGTATGATCAATAAGAGAAGGCTTGTGCCCATACAATAGCTTTGCAAGATCAGAGCCATAATGAATATTACTTTTGCTGAAAATTATTTGTCACATGCTATAACATCAGCATGCGAAGGGCAGGTATGGAGACATGAAGTTAAAGGAAAGGCTACTTCAAAAAAACCTTGCCACGATAGTTTGCATTTCTTAATATTTTGATGCTACTGTTTTTTTAGTGATAATTGGAAAATCGACATAATTCCGGTCATCGTAAGACCCCAGACAAACCAGCAAGCATGCCTTGTAACTTGCCTGTAAAAGCAGCAGTGTTATATCCCAGCAATGACACTCATGGCACTGGCCAAAAAAAGCCATGGTGAGTGTTCCCTGGACAGCCCACCTCCTCTCGCCCTCGCTTGGAGACTTGGTCCTGCATTTCCTCTTGTAGAAATCTGTGTTAAATGGGACTGCCGCTGTGTTACACTGCTCCCTCCCATGATAGCAGCCACCTAGCAAAGAGGTAGGATGAACGAATCAACTGATCTGAAAGATTGAAAGGTATACCTAAAAATGCCCACTGCATCAGCCTGGCTTCTTTGCCTGAGGCAAAGGAGACACCTGTGGCTGTGAATATTTGTTGAAATTAAGTTCTTCTCATTCTGTCTTTACTCAAGCCTGAAACAAGGGGCTCAGATTAGTCTCACTGGGACTTGCCATGATCCAGTGCTCTCTTTTGCTGTTGATTTTTGGTTTTTTTGTGTTACTTCCATGTGACTAGAATTCCAGAATTTCATTTGGTCCAGAAAGTGGAATTTAAAGTATTAACTACATGTGCGTATGTACATATATGTATATATATATATGCACCTCTGGGTGCGTGTATTGCCATGGCTGAGCCAAAGCGAAGCAGTGCTGCAGGAAGCCTATTCTGATCCGACTTTCAGCCTGGGATGTAATGATGCCTCCAATTTTCAATCAGTAAAATTCTAGCCAGTTTGTGCATGGAGGCCAACACTGGGGTGTCTCTCTGTACCCTCTCTGTTCCAGGGGCTTCTTTAGCTTCTTTTTGCAAAAGGTGAATATAGAAGAACCCATTCTGGAGAAGCCATTTATCTAGGGAGCTTTGCTAGCTGAATGCTGACCTGCAGCCAGTTCTGGTTTTTTGCTGTAGCCACCACACTACTTCTTTTCCTCTGTTTAGCATACTCAGGTAGCCCAGGTAGCATAGCTGAGTCAATACACAGTTGCCTGTACTATTAGGTTAGTGCAGGAGGAGGAAGTGTCAGGGATACAGGCAGCAGCATGGTCCTGCAGGGCTCAGACAAACAGATTCCCATGGGCTGCGACTTTGTTGGTGCCAATAAAGGTGCAAGTGCCAGAGTTTCTATAGTGCTTCCTTCAGAGACCTGGTGCCATAATAAATGCTTTTCAGCAGCCTGCTGAGGGCACAGAGTTATCTGTTGACAACCCGCCTCCTTAGATCTGCGATTTCTATGATTTCCCGTCTATCTTAGCCCATGTGTCTCTGCCCTGTTACTACCCTGCTGCCTGAGGTGAGACCAACACGGCTCCAACAGGCAGTTGTGCTTCCTCATTTTGTCTAATCGATTGCTTAGATGAGATTTAGTCTGTGTTTCAACATCAGTTATTTTGGGTATAGCAGATTAAGTTTCTCCATACAGAACGGATGTTGCTTCCCAAAATTGCTTGTCATCCTCTGTGTTCACATTTTCCATGGGTGAGGAGAAGTCATTTGACTTCTTTGTGATAAACAAGACTCAGTGAGCAAAACAGAAGATCTGGCTTGTTATTTATTGACTGGTAATGTTCCTCCTAATGCAAAGAGCTGCACACTCTCCTCAAGAGTTACTTGCCCTGTCAGCTGCCCCTTCTTACTGTTTGCTTCAGAGCCTGCTGATTAACCCAGTTTCTTAGTCTTTCCTTTCCTCTAGTTAATGTATAGCTGCAGTTTGCTTCCTGCTTTGCATCCATATGCCAACCACAGTTTGCCATTTATTCTGCCAAATTTATAGTTGTATGCTCAACCAATAATCTGTCTAGGTAGCCAGTATGAATTATGTGCAAAATGTTATTTCCTAAATCTGGATGTGATTATCTCTCAACTGTGTATTTCCATAAAACCATCTCCCTTGCAAAGAGAGCTGGTAAGCAAGGAAGGAGAGCAGGGGCTTGCCAAAAGTGTTTGTGCTGCTGTGCTCCCGTACCTAGTAGGCTGTCTGCCCTCCTGGCAAGCCAAAATCAATGTTCCTCTCCACAGCCGCCTCATATCGCAGGCTGCTGGGCTCCTGGTCCTTGGTGCTGGGCAGGGTCAGGGACTGGCTGGTCCAGAAGGTGACAAATCTGGGGAGTAAGGGCACCTTACGGACATGAGCTGCCAGTTCAGCAGATAGTACACAGGTACTTTCCAAATGAAAATATTTTTGCATTCCAGTCCTGCTAAAAGGGAGGCAGGAAGGAAAAGAAAATTTACTGAACAAGAGAGGAGCAGGGGGAGGGGAAGGTACTTCTCTAATGAAAAGAAACCTTTTCACTTTTCTCCTAGACACTTGTATTACCCATTATCTGAACTATTCAGTGTATCAATTTATCCTATTTACTTGAAAAATTATAGTTAGGAAAATTAACATTTTCTTGCTGATGGTAATACCTGTCAGGTGTGAGTTACTACTTCCCATTCCATCCCCCAAAAAACCCCAATTTTTAAAAACTGAAAGCATTAATACAATTTCAATATGCAAAACACAAGGAGAAATTGCTGGGTCTGAGTGATGTTCTCTATTGGCACACTGACTGCTTGTTGTATAAGAGGTGGCTACCTCAATACCAATTAAGATGAAGTATCCTGACATGCAGGAGATGCCCTGACTTTCCAAGCCAGAACCAAAATGATCCATTGCTGCAGTGAAGCCTGGTTCCTGCAGAGCTCATGCCTGGATGTTCTTCGAGGGAAAACAGTCTCATCGCCTCCGAGTTTGAACAAGCTGTGGGGAACCTCTCTGTGAGTCAGGCAGGCAGCAGAGGCCTTGACCCTATCCTGCTGGTTTTTGGTTCCCCCACAAAATCAAATCAGCTTCTCAGCCAAACAACTTCCTCCCTAAATCCAGTCCCCAACTCTTTAATTTCCCTTCATCAGGCCCACAGATGTTTTTTTCCTCCCACTCCACCGGCAGGGGCTCCACGCCCTGGTGCACAGTGCCCGGGAGATATTTGCTTTCATACTGACTCAGTTCTGCATCCGTCCCACCTCAGACCACAGCAGCCCTGGACCGAGAGTTAAGAAAACTGCTCACAACAAAACCTGAAGCCACGTGAAATCCAAAGGATTTCTGGTGCAGATCCCAGCCTGGGTCTGAGGCCAGGTTTACTGACAGGGTCACAACCTGTCCTAGCAGTCCTGCACTGCTTGTGCAGCACATGCTTCACCTTCCCCAGACCTTCTGGAGATAGAAAAGTCATGGCAGGCTGCAGAAAAGATGCCTTGTGTACCAATAACCACAGATATGCAGGCTGTGGTCCTGTGTTGCGTAATGCCCGGCATCTCTCCAAATTATCTGTTTTGCACTGGCCCCTTCCAGGAGGAACTCAGAAAGTGTGCCTTGTAAAAGGTTTGCCTCTAGGATTGGTAGCAACATCTTTTGGACTCTCTGCTCCTCTGCCTTGGGTAGTTGCGTGTGCAAAAATGATGTGAGCTCAACACAGTGTATGTAGAATGCAAAACCAAGGCTGTTGTGTGATAAAGATTGCCAGGGCGGTTAGGACTCTCCCTCTGTCGTGCAGTATAGGGTTGCAGTGCTCATCTCAGTTATGCACAGAAGCAGTGCGTGGGTGACTGAGAAGGAGGAGTTGACCCATCATCTTCCCTGTCCGCCTCTTTTCTGGCATGCTGTGCTGTAATCTGTTCTGTTTCTTGCAGCGAGGGGGTGACTCTTCATGCTTTGCCAGTGGAGCTTAGTGAAGATGCAAGCAGAGGGGTGCTGGGTGTGCAGAATCATTCCCTGTGGTGCCCTGCCAAAATTCCCTGCACTAGGTGGAACAGGCATCTTGTGACTTTCCAACAGTTTCACAATGCAGAGAAAGAAGATGATGTTCTTTCCATACCCATTCTGCATTTTCAGATGTTTCCATTAGTGCCCTTTCTCACTGGGAGGAGAATTTTTTTTCTGTAGGACAGGAAACAAGGAACTAAGATAGCAAGGGGGAGAGAGAGGGAAACAACTTGTCACAAAGGTTTTGCAATGTTTGTCCACAAAGCAATCTTCGGTGAAGCTATTTCCTACCATCAAATTCCACTCAGTACTCAGACTGTGAGCCCTGAGCTGGCAAACTGAGGGTGACTTTCTTATGAGCATATAGAGGATTTCAGCACACTTGCATGCTTTCCTTCATCCTGGAGCGTTATCTCTGCAGCAGTGGTCAGGCTTCAGAGCCAGCATCTTAAGAAAGCGGATTGAGCTCAGCTCCCATTGACATGCTGAAAGTTTCATCCTCCCATTCTCAAACAATTGCTTTTTGAGGGTTACATACATCACAAAATGGCACAGTCATGAAAACATGATGTACACCATATATACTTTCATTGGTTGGTTGCTTTTGTTTCTAATAGTAGTTCAGACTATTACTGTGTTTATTAAATTTCTCAACTGAAACAAATGCAATTCTTTTTCTGTCAATTCAGAGCTGAAACACAGACACAAAACCAGCACTGGAATATCTGGTGTTTTGCTCTTCACACTGGTAACTACAATGACCTGAAAATAATATAATGTTTCTGTGCTGGTTTAATTCCCGCTGCTGCTGCTCCATGGACTTCAGTATTAAAATACATGAGTTTCAACAGGAAAAAAAGATCTGGAATAATTTGTTTTTTCTAGCTGGCTGTAAAAGTCAAGCAAGGAAACGTCAGTAGGGCTCCATTTTAGGAAGCTACAGACAGCTGGACTGTATTTATGCTGTAGTAGGAGCAGCCACTTGGATCTGTGAAAGCTGGGATCTGACTGACGCTATTCAGCTTCCAGGATTTGTGGGCCACAGCTGTATGGCAGTTTCTCAAATATTTATTTTTTTTCTTCAGTTTCCAAAGCTATTCCTAAAAAGGCATTTGAAAATGGGAATAGGTAGCAACTAGTCTCAGAAGTCAGAGGAGACAAGCAAGTGGGCTCACTTTATGCAGAGGAAGATAAGGACAGACCAGAAGACTGTGCTATCTGTCAAAGACGGGCACCTTCTAATATGCTGGCCACTTATGGTGGGGATGTTCTCCAGAAAGTCTCTGTTCTGTCCTGATTAATCACCTACTGCAGCTCTAGGTCAGTGTTGTGTCTAGTTCTGCAACCCACCCAGGAACAGCTAGGGCTGACCCTAGGAAAGCAAGATACCATAACACCCTTTATTGCCTGAATGAGGGTTAAATAGAGCTTGCCTTGCCAACTAGTCGTCTGAGCTGCATTGCAGATAAGAAGTGGGAGACTGGAAGGTCATGGACCCTGCATTGTTCTGAACTGCCCTGCCACTCCACAAGAGATCTTTCTTGGGAGAAACTTGCTGCTGCTTGTTTGATTGCTGCTCTGTTTTGGAAATGCTCTAAGTGGTGTAAAGCAAGAGATACACAGCTGTGCTGCACAGCATGTGTTATTGGCGTGCCCTGCTCACATATCTAAGGAGCAAATCTCTTGTTATTTCTTTATCAAACAAATCTGACACCTGTATCCCTTTTGCATACCAAGTACTCTCCTAGGCCTGGACACAAATGTTGTGGTGGTCTGTGTAGTCTGTTTAAGAAGCAGAAGGTTTTTTGAAGCCTACCAACTGCTGAATGTAAGTTTTTCCCCACTTTTGAAGCTTTAATTGGGAAAATTTAAGGACTTTTGGGGATATATTATATTGGCTGACATGCTGAGTTTCCAAGGTACTTTTCAGGAGTATTTTACGGTAGCAATGCAAGAAAGTTTGGGTTTTCATCTGTTTTTCACAGAAACCACTGTTTCCTAAGTCTGCTTTTCTTTGGGACATTCTAGTTGCAAACCAGTTGTTTCTAAGAACACTGCCAAGCTGGGGTCTCTTGGGGCTTTTACTTGGCAGCATTCTTAATTCTGCTGAAGAAATCAATCTCTCTCTCCCAGTCTTAGTGTTCGCCACCTAGAAGATGCTGCTCTGGTCTCTCCCAAGACTTGGTTTTTGGTGAACAAATCTGAACAAAAGCCAGCTCTTCTGAAAGACTGGACATTACAGCTCACTGCAGGCAAGCTGGGATTTCCCACGCCAGCCAGAGATATTGCCGAGCATTGCGCTGATATCTCAACTCAGTATCTTAGGTACATATTGCAGGTTGCACAGGCAGGCACTGATAGTGCTTCTCGGTGACATGAAACAGCAGCCTAACCACATGTTCCTAACATAACCTAAGATGGAAGAAATTGTGGTGAAAAGCTTTGTTTGACAGGATAGCCAAGTAGAAAATTTCACTTACATGCAACAAATTACAGCCTGTCTCAGTCGTGCTCCGCACAGACCCTGACAGCTCTTGAAAGCTAAAATCATGTACCCTCCCACTTGTACAAATGTGGGCAAGTTGCTTCTGCTGTGCCACTAGCAGCGAAGTGCTCTCTCCAGAATTAGGCATTTTAATGGGGGAAGTGAAAATGGTGAAAGTTCACCCCTTTCTGCCCTGCTTTTTATTCATCTCTGAGAAGACAAGAAGCACTACCTCCTACCAAGGCAAAGGATTTCTCAGCTAGACGAAATGATTTACAGGATGAATAACCACATAATGACGGGTATGAGACAAGTGCTAAATTTACTACAGCTCTGTACTGGCTGATCTTGCATAAAATGAAGCCATTTAGTAATAACGGTCGCTTCATGTCCTGCTTCTAGATTACTGCAAAACATCACTGTTGTTCCTTTGTTCATACAAAATCAACCATATAACTTTGGCAACAGTACTCAGAAACACTGCCATCTCCCAGCACACTGGAGTTGTTTGCCAGAAACAGTTCCCCAGGGGTCACATAGTGTCTCTGCTAGGAGACAAGTGTTCCAGGTACCTGGAAAACATTTGCCTTGAGAAGCCACAGCAATAATTGGCCTGTACAGGAAGGTCTTTAACAAACTGCAGGAAGACTGTGTTTCTAATGGCATGACTGATAACTGCTGCTGAATTTGGTGAAACGGGTTGTTTACGAGTCCCAACATAATATGTATTTTCCTTAAAGTCTGATAGACAGTAATATGCCATTATGCAGATTGCAGGAGCTATAAGGTTCTTGTTTTGGCCAGACAACAGCTTTAGGGGATTTTTCAGTATAATGTTGTTTTTCAATTCTGTGTCTCTTGATGAATGGTTTGTAGATAATGTAGTTTCTTGCAGGCTTAAAATTTGATCCAGTGTATGTGGACAGGAGAGCAGGACTCAGCGTACACAGTCTCACATTCAGTGGTGTGAGCCACCAAGCTTCTGTCCGTCTCAGTTTCTTGCTCTGTCAGATGGATGTAGTTTTTTCTTACCAGTCAGGGGAGCTGCAAGATGCACTGTTCATTTGTATTGGTGTTTGGAATCAAAGGTATTTGGCTACCAAAGAGCCTGGTTTGCCGTTCCCTGAAGTGAACAACAGTGGCCTTTTGAAGCGGTCCTAGTTACTAAGTAATAGTGATGTATTATAATCTGGGTGTATCAGCTACTACATAAGGCTCAAGTTGAAACTTCTAAATAGCATCTGCTTAGAGCTCAAGTACTGCATCTGCATTCAAGGGCTTCAGTATACTGTCTGGTTTCCAGAAGCACTGAGCTGCAGATATGATGGAAGGTGATACAAGCTATCTAAATCTGAAGAAGATCACACAGCTGAAAACCTAGGCTTTTTTGCTTGAAAAGTCTTCCCTGAGTTAGTAAATAATAATGGTCACATAGCTCCAAAAATAAAAGTCAGGATAGTCTTCATTCAGGTGGATGCATACCTGGATTTATGGACATGCAGAACTATTCATGACTGACATTTTATCCAGTTCTCCTCCTAGGATATTAGAATATTCTGTTCAAAGTTCTAGCTGTTGCTGCTCTCAGCTCAAAAATACAATTAGTTAGATGTGAAGATGTGAGGGACAGTTGCTGAGCTAGCTT
This sequence comes from Charadrius vociferus, assembly GCF_000708025.1. NCBI lineage: Eukaryota > Metazoa > Chordata > Aves > Charadriiformes > Charadriidae > Charadrius > Charadrius vociferus. The sequence goes on along the minus strand of NW_009649717.1, from coordinate 3,573,202 downwards.
GGGTATGTTTCTCACAGTGTTTCTAAACATGCCACAGAAGTGTTAGTAAGCACAGGATAATTAGTAACATGGACTGGGACAACAAAGTCTCTATTTTGTTGCTGCTTGACTAAGGTCACATCAAACATTAGCAGGGTATCTGAAAGGAGGAGAAAGATAACCACTTTGAAACAGTTATAAACATTCTGTCTTCCAAAAGGGCTGTTTTGGAATGTTTTCCTGTGTTTGAATAACACCTCATTGTCATTTTAAAGAAACGTGAGAGGGAAGAGGGTCTGAGAGTCTTAGAGCACATCACAGATGAGGCAGACTCTATCCAAAGCTATGGTTGTCCAAGTGAGGTGCTGCTGGAATAGATCTGTCACCCATCAGCAGGGCCGATGCACTGCTCGGTAGCAGACGTGGAATTTCATCCCATGATGTCCCTTGCTTCCCGATGCTAGTCATGGCACTTCTCATAGTGGAGCTATAGCCCCCCCCCCCCCCCCTCTTTTTTTTTTTTTTTTTTTTTTTTTTTTTTCTTATCAGAGCTCGAATAGGCTTATGAAACTAAATTTTGATTTTTCCCTTTTTTTTTTTCCTTTTTCTTTTTTTAGCTTGAAAAATATCTGGCATCTGGTCCCTGAAAATGGTTCTGGAGCAGATTTGGACCCACAAGAGATACAAATTAATGGAAAAGGAGTAAGAATTTCTGACAATGGTGCACAACCCCTTTTTAATTAGACTATCAGTGGCTCTTGTATGCCTTTTCAAACAAGTTTCTGGATGCAGAATGCATATTGAGACACACTAATATTAGATTTTTTTTTGACCCAGTTCAGACCAAAAAGGCAAAAGGCCATATTCTGCACCCTGTTTTTGTAACTCCTGTTGCAACATGTATACCCTGGAGAGCAAACCTACAACTTTGTGGAAGCATTAACACCTTTTTTAGGGAGTTTTATGTTCAGATGTCTTTCTTTCTGTGAACATTAGATATTCTCTACCCCCTACAGAACAGGGCATGAAAGGTTTCTGGGAAACTGGGCTCTGCTTTTTCACAAAAGGAGGACAAACATGCCCTGAAGCCCTCCTACACGATACCAAATGCTGTGCATTCAACAGACCTGCTGGTTAATGATCTTGCCCATAAGTAATGTTTTAACCATAGAGTAGCTTTTGTTTGCTTCAAAAGCCACAAAGCCAAAGAGGAAGTGTAGGAGAACGTGGGCAGGATGGTGGCCAGGAGCCTCATGACCTCATCTTTTTCCGCCACACGGGGATTGGTGGCTGTGCCTGGGACAGGGTTTAAATTCCCTGAAGTCGGAGATGTCAGGCAGTCAGGGGACAAGGGGACAAAGCCAGAGCTGCTGGGAGCCAACTGGCTGGAGCTGCTGCTGGGATCACTGAGGGCGCTCTCGTCACAGCTGACTCCTCCAGCATCAGAAAAGGTAATTTTCTGCTTTTTTACCTGACTTGTGCCATTCTGTCTGCAACTTTAGTCAAGGAAGTGTTGGGCAGGAGATCTTTGAAAACTGCTTCACTGCACAGGGATGTTTGATATTTCTCTGTGGACAAAGATGCGCTTTTATAGGAGCAGGGTTGCTTTAGCGATGCAAGGTATTACACATAATCACAATTTAAACCTTTGTGCTGAAAGGTGTCAGCAGTAGGTTACTGTAAACCTGCCACTGAATCAAGTGCTGGAAACTCAAAGCTGGTACTTGAACACAGAAAGCTTCCTCCCTCATGTAACCATTGCCTGGCAGTGTCCTTGTTGCTCCTGGCAGGCTTGCAGTTTGTGCTGCATGCTACTGAATGGATGGGACACGCACTCTTCTCTGTGTAACTTTTGAAATTGCAATACCTCTAACAGAGTCTCCTGTCTCAGGGCCAGCTGTATTTTAAATGTGCCCTTAGCAGCCTTTCTTTCCTGCTATGATTTACTAAAGTTTTAAATGCCTCTTGTTCATCAATAAATCAGTTTAATTTCTCAGGAATGTTCCTTACCCTGGGAATTGGTCTC
>NW_009649717.1:3567194-3571160 GCF_000708025.1 Charadrius vociferus | reverse complement strand
CACTCATTTTTTAAATTGCTAAAACTGCAATGTGAGCAAATATTTCACTGCATCTCTCACTTGGAAACGCAGGTTACTCTGTTCAAACTTCTGGAGAGGGAAATAAAGGTCTAAAATAAATAAAATATTTAAAATAAATAAATAAAAGCAGTTTATGTTCATATAAACTGAGTTTACTCCCAGTGACTCCAGTTAATAACCCTGGAAACTAGTTCTAAAATAACTGAAAAGAGAATCCGAGCTGAGTTTGTCTTGTCCTATCTCTTCTGACAAAATGATGATAAATGAACGAAGATAAACCAAAGCTGATCTTTATAGCACTTTGTTTTGCACAAAGCTTTTCCTTTGCTAGTGCAAGTCAGTAGATGACAGGAGTCTGCTCGCCTTGTCAGTGTGGCTACTCTCACCACTGCTCAGCACTTCTCAGTACCTGGTTTTAAAATTCTAGTACCTTTTGAGTTGCTAAGTCATTACAAAAGGAAAAAGATTGGCATGGGTAGGCTGAATCCTTAGCAGAGAGCTGGTCTCAGCACAGGGAAGTACCGAGGAGAAAGAAAAAGCCTATGGTATTTTTGTGGTATTTTACCTTGTTGACCTACTGTTCCAAAATATTTTCTAGGTAAAACATCACCATGAAGGTGGCAGTTCTGTGTTTATGCCTTATCAGCATCACTGCTGCATGGCCAGTGAGTAAATCACAAAGTTTTCTTTGCTGCATATTTTTTTGCATATTAGCAAGAAATTAATACTGATGAATGCTTTTTCTCTTTTCTCCCTTCAAGGTGAGTAAATCCAAGCAGCATGCCATTTCTGCCAGCTCTGAAGAAAAATATGTAAGCTCCTTTTGTCTTTCTATTAATTTTCTTTAATAAATCCTTTTTGATTTTTTTTTCCTCTCTAATACATGTTGTCTCATACTTGTTTTATGGTTGTAGCTGCTTGCGGAACATGTCCTCACCTGGCTGTTATGAGCCAGTTTCACAGGTAGCCAAAGCAGAGAGCCGCTGATGTCAGTAGACTTTTGCCATGTTCGGCATTCTAACTTTTTGTTAGTTGTATCTCTGGACCAGCACTGGAAACCTTTTTTCTTAATGAAACATGTGTAAGCTGTCAAAAAAAGATAAAAGGACTTTAGCGTGGCACAACTACTATAACCCACATTCATTACTGTGGATCAGATGGTGTAGGAAGAGCACTTTAATCCCATTTCCATGATTTTTTTGAGTGGCATGAGTGAACACTATTAGTCTTGTACATATCTATTTGATTTATACTCCATAGCCATCTACTACCCATGTAAAATCAATTCTTTGCTCTGAGAATCAGTTACTGCATTTAGTTTGGAGTCTTCATGATGTGGGAGATAGATAAACCACTCTTGGGAAAAGGACCTGAGAATGAGCCAAAACAATGGTCATTAGGTATAACTCCAAATTTCAGTCGATAAAAACAAGCTGGAGAAACTGATCTGAAATTCCCCAGGCTCTGCCAGTGGGAGAGGCACATCTTCTGTATTATATTGTTTGAGTATAATGTTCATCTGGGATCATGGCTTGTTCTGAGTTCTCTTCCTGCTGCAATGAATTGCTGAGGACACATCCTGTACAGAAGGAGTATGTATTGTATGTATTTTTTTTTTTTCTCTCGAAGCACCCCAGGGGCCATCACTCACACAGGTATCAACACCACCACCACCATGTGAATTCTCAGTCCTGGGAGAGTCTGAAGCACCCACAGAATGACCTGGCATCGCCTCAGCAGGTACGGGAAACTAACTGGAAGAGAAAGCAGAATATCTTTCAATGCCAAGACTAGGATTAAGTTAGGATTAAGTGCTTAAACAATAGCCAACATGCTGATTAGCTCTACTGTATATGCCTTTGCGTGCTAATAGTGAGTTTTATGTTGTTTCAGACTCTCTACTCTTCAGAAGAAAGCATGGATGTTCCAGTACAACCGGTAAGTGTTTTGAACAGCAAAATGTCACTTGAGTGCTGTAGGGCAGCCAGTGTGTAGTAGCACTCATTTTCCTCAATCATCAAATGCAGTTCTTGTGGTAACATCTCTCCCTAAATAAAACAAAGTTTCAGGGAGGGTGAGGCAAATTCAGAGCAATTTGTGCACGTAGCTCCTCAACAGTCCATAAGCCCTGTGTGAGCAGGACAGATACGAGTCTGCACATCTCACATATATTTTCACTTGCCTGATGCATAATATATGTTTTCCAGCACTTCCCTGATGTGTCAAGCAAGAGCCATGAAGATGTGGATGATGATGATGACGATAATGATTCCAATGACACAGATGAATCCGATGAGGTTGTCACGAATTTTCCCACAGACATTCCAGTAACTGTACCCTTCCCTCCTTTCCCTTTCACCCGGGGAGACAACATCGGCAGAGGCGACAGCGTAGCCTACAGGGTGAGGGCAAAAGCTGCAGTGGTGAAGCCTAGCAAACTCCGCAAAGCTGCAAAAAAGGTAAATAGCGCTGAGCAGTGGTAAACAGGTTTTTGGAAAAGGGTAGTGAACTTGAAAATGGAGGTTATTTTATGGGACTCAGTTTTGAAAAGGATTGGCAGGAGGAAAGTAGGTATAACTGAAGGAATGTATTTCCTTTCTCTGGAAAGAGAAACCCAAATGAGGGGGTATCAATGGCCAGAGGGCTGTCAATGTGTCAAGGCAGGAGTGTAGCCTGCTGCTGCGAGCTATGCAACACTGCAATTTGCACTAGCATGAGGTACTTGCAGACATGAAATCTGAGGCCAGAATCAAACTTGAGTTTCTCGTAATGTGAAAAGTTCATGTAACTCCATAAAAGACCCCATTGTCTCCAGGCAGAGATGCATCATGCTGGCTTTGAGTGTCCCCACAGCCTACACAGCTTACTTTGGTGAAGTACGGCAGCATCTGTAGACAGATCAGTTCCTCTGGAGTGACAGTGGCTCTTTCTTTTGCTCTCTAACACAGCTCATTGTGTATGATGCCACCGAGGATGATGACAGTGCCCTGGATGCAGACAGCCAGCAGGCAGGGCTCTCCTGGGACGATCCTGCTGCCCGCCGCTCCCTGGGGAAACACGCCATCAGTGGGGAATGGGCTGACAAGAGCCACGGGCAGGACAGCAGCGAGCTGGACAGCAAGCAGCATGACCAGAGCATGGAAAACGACAGCCGGCAAAAATTTGATAGCCATGAGGCGGAAAGAGATGACAGCAAGGCTGGTGTCAGAGGGGACAGCCACCAGAGCATGGAAAGCAGAGAGAGCCAGGTCCGCGTTTCAGCTGAGATCCCTGACGATAACAGCAACCAAACATTGGAGAGTGCCGAGGATGCTCAAGATCATCACAGCATTGAAAATAACGAAGTCACCCTTTAAAGGGAGACAAATGTAATGTTTCCCTTCTTTTTCAATTCCTGGCTAAGGGGAGGGGGGAGTAGCTTCATTTCGGGTAACTGTTTGTAAATGTAGAGCGCGTGGTGACTTTTCAGGTTTGGGGCAGCTTCTTTACCCGGTGGCCTCCCCTCAGCCGCCAGCAGTGCCAGCCCTCTGCACTGCTCGTCTTGCCGGCCTCGCAGGGTGCAGGCGGCAAAGGCATGGGGAAGCGAGGGGAACGCCGTCGGACGCTCGGAACCCCCGTTACCTCTCTGGCACGCTGCTCTCTGTACTGCCAGCCTGTATTTTGCTGTAACTGGATTTAAATAAAAACACAAACCTCTGTACCTGCGGGCTGCATTACTTTTTGCTGGGTTGCGGTGGGGGAAGTTTTCTGTCTGCATGAGGAGCTTTAATACCGCTGCTTCTTAAAATTATGCGAGATAGCTGTTCCCCCACGACTTATAAAGTGGCTAAAACCCCTCTGCGGGGCGTTCTTCTGCTTTTACCGAGGGTGAGCGGCGAGCTGGCCTGAAACAACCGGGCGCACCGCTTACCACAGAGGCGCCCCAGGGCTCCCCGCCTCACGGCT
>NW_009649717.1:3525013-3566643 GCF_000708025.1 Charadrius vociferus | reverse complement strand
CTGCGAGGTGAGAGCCTCTGCCCCCCTCCCCTCAACCTCCCTGGCCGGGGCCCTCCTGCCGGAGCGGGGCTTCCAGTCGCTGGGCTTCTAGCTCGGCTGCCTTTTCCTCCAGTCTGTCGTCGAGAGGAACGTTTATGAGTTGTTTGTAGTCCTTTTGCCTTTTGTTCCACTCACGCCTCTGCTGCCTGTCGTCTTTTTTCCCTTCCCATGTTCTTTTCCACTTTCCCGTCTGTCTATCCGTGCTTGCTCCTGTCTGTGTCCCTACCTCTTAAGGTACGTCCTTATTCTGATCTCCGTCCTGGTTATGCCCCCCAGCACACATACCTCTTGCCTTCCTTTCTTCTGGAGCACAGAGCTCTCTGCCCCCCAGTTCTGGCAGCTTTCGGTGCAAGAGACTCTCCTGAGTAGATTCTGGATACGTGTGGCTTTTCTGATCAGGTCTTTGGAGAGTTGGAGCAGAACACTTGTCTTTCTCTTCTTTTCAGCATTCTCTGTCTGATAGAAGAAGTGGTTAGGATGGCATTCACACTTAGAGTGGGGCTGTTGGGAGGGTGTTTTATTTGATGTTGCTTTTCTACGATATTGCACTGTGCCTTGGAGCTGCCCTTGATTGCTAAGAGCTGCCTGTTGATGCAGAACTGGTGACCAGGGCCATAGTTTGAAGCATAAGCAGGAGCACATCAGATGAGCATTTGGAGTGTCGCTCTAAGCTTACCGTGTTAAATCTGTGCTGAGCTGGCCCTGTATAGGGGTGATTTGACACAGCAGAGAAAATGGATGGGGACTTGTTTGGATCCAAGGTTGTGGGAGCACATGCGAGAAATCCCCCTTCCTTTTCAGAGGAGCTTAAAATGTCAGCATGAAATTGTGAGGATTTTAAACGTAGGATTTGTTTGAGTGTCAGACAAAATCTTTATCCTTATAAAGCTGCAGGAAAAGTAAACCATATTTAGAAAATAATGCTGCTTCTAAAATGGGAATTTTCTGAAGTGCTAGTACTGTTACTGGCTGGCACAGCATCAGCAGAGGTGTCAAAATGAACTTGATTTTAAGGAGGGACTTGTAAACTAGGCTATTGTGTGTCCTGTATGTCTTCACTCTGATTTTCATGTGCATTCAAAAATCATTTGCTATAATGATTTCACTATCTTCAGCTGTCTTGCACCAAAATAAATCCCTCTAGATCATCACAGTGTTTTACTTGGATGCAAGTCAGACTTGCAGAGATTATGGAATAGAGCATGTTTTCTTTTCAGCAGATTTTATTGGGAGAGTGTTCAATGAAATAAGTCACTTCATAATGAGACCAGAATGGGCAGGAAAAAATATCAATTATAATTACGTGTTATGCGTGAGCTGGCACTGCTCTGTTTTGAGTCTTCAGTGGTGTGTTTAGTTGTCCATTGCTGAGATATGTAAATTCCTAGGAAAGGAACTGCTTCACATGAAGAAGGTTGAGTCCTTTTATAAAAATTCTTATCTAATAGACTGTTCAGATGCTCCCTTCATAGTAGTTCTTGCCAAGAAGGAACCTCCTGCATGCACTTTTAACTGTCGTGAAAAATAGTGGTGTTTGAACATGAGGTGAATGTGAGAGCGACTTTGTCGTGACCTGACATAAGTTGCTAACTGTTTTATCTCCATCATGGTTTATGCAATAGTACTCAAAACGGATTATCCACACTAGGACTGATTTTGGTGCTGGTTTCTGATCCATTTTGAACCTGAAGGCAGAGCTTAATAAGATGTGATTTGTGTAAGGTCATAGTATTCGCAAATGGAAAGAAGGTCCATCAGACGCGCTTTTTTTTTTTTTTGTAGGATTGATTTTGGGTGGAGAAATGTTGCTTATTATTATTCTTTTTTCTAGCCTTTTTTTTTTTTTTTGCTTTTAAGCCTATATATGTATTTTCACCTTGTTCAGCTGAGCAAGGAGCTGAACCAAGAGGAATTGGCTTTTGGTGAAGCTGCAGGCTGTGCTGGGCAGAACAAGTGCAGCTGAGCCTTTAGTGGCTTTAGCGTCAGGCAGATGTTGCCAGAGAAGATGTTCTGGCCCCGCTCTGATATGCGGATCCCTTGCTTGTCCTGCTGCCTAAAAGCAATGTATGGTGGGCTAGAATAACCAGTTTGGGAGCTGCTGCACATCCATAGCTTGAACTTTTAATTTCTGCTTTCAGGCTGAAAGATCAGGCACACCTTTGACATGGTAACTTTATGCATCCTTTCAACTAGTGTGGTTCTCTTTACACTACTGGGTGTGAGCTTATTAAGTGTGCACTGTATGGAGAATGGTGCAAAGTTACACGTTCTTGTGGTGCGAGAAAACAAAAAGAAATATTTTCAATAATGGCTATGGACCAAGCTGCCTCTTGCTGTTTGAGACTGTCGGTGTACACTGGTAGTATTCTATTTTTAGCTGTAAAATGAAAAGACTTGGTTTCATGTTCTAGGAATGTTCGGAGTGGATTTATCCCTGTGGTTACTATTCACAGTTTCTGTTGATTTCTGACCTGCTTACATTTAGTGTTTATAGGTAAGCGTAGCTAAAGTTACTATAGTAGACAGATACTTTTCTGTCTTTTTCATGAGAATTTTGCCATTAATTCATAGGCACAGTAGATGCCTAGGTGTGACTTTTGTGCTGTGGAGGTACTGCAGGGTGCTGTACTTGCCTGCTGCAGGTAACCAACCTTCTCTGAAGAATGCGATTGCTTCAGGCTGCACAGCAAAAGGGCAGATTTCAAGCCTGAAATTAATATAGGGCACTAGACGGACTACTGGGGTTTTAATACTGGAAAGAGCACTCAATAGTTCTTTTGACCTTTCACGGATAACCATGAGGATGTTTTAAGACTAGAAAATGGAATACTCGGTTTTATTTCAAGATGACTAGAGGAAAGTTGGCATAGATTTATTTAATGAAATGCCATTTTACTAGACAGTATTCAACAAGAGGGATTAATCCTTTGGTTATCAAAAGTGGTAGTGTTACCGTGGCTAAAGAAGTTGCCATTCATCCACTGAGGGCTATTGAATGACAGCTTACGCTTTTCTTGCTGTCAGTTGTGAAATAAAAATGCAGAGAGTATTTAAGGTAATGAATTTTGGTAATTGCAACTATCGGGGAGACTGTAACTGCAGTTACTAAGTGAATAGAAAGTCAGTTAATTCAGGCTATCTGTATTTTAGGTTCTTCTTAGTGGCTTCTTTTCAGATTCTACCATGAGTCTCTGTGAAGTAGCTTTAGGCCCTCTTGTAGATCTCTTCAGCAAACATCCCAGATGCTGAGGGGAGAGGAAGGAATGAATATTCAACTCTGTTAAGAAGAAAGTCATCAAAAGTTTTTACAGTTAAGAGCAAAGTCCATTTCCAGAGCCAGGCTGGAAACGTAATCTGCCCCTTAGAGCTGTCACCTGGTCACTCATGTGCATCAATACTAAGGAGTGTGTGGGATCTTTTGTGAAAGATTTTCTTAGCTATCGTTAAACGGAAGTATCAAATATCATTTCCAGTCACTCATTAATTGTTAACGTTCACAAAGAATGCATGATATTTTTACTGAGTTAAACTAGTGCAGGCTCCGATTGTAACTTACTAATAAATGTGAACTAAGGATTTTGAGACTGTGTTTTGTCATTCTTTTGGGATAAAGCATCTTTGCTTGTGGGTCTCTCCTTCCAGCCCCATTTTTTGCCCAGCATCTAAATTTCTGTGAGGGCAGAACTGTTAGTGATATGTATCTTGACTTCAGCACTTTCAGAACTTAAGACTTTTGCATAAATCTCAATGACTTTATCAACATTCTGTACCTTATAAACTTGGCCTTATGATTAGGTAGATATGTATAATATATTTGTACTTACATATACACATATACTAGGTGTGTGTGTATATATGTATATAACATTTTATGTATGTGTAAACAGAAAGATTTTAATTTCTTGTGTTACCTAACAGGCTAGGTTAGCTAGACTTCTTATTGTAAGATGAAATTTTATCTGGTGGTTTTTTTTTTTATTTGCATTTGATCATCATTTTTTGACAACGCTTCTGAGTTCCTATACTCTTTGGGTAAGCTGTTTGTGCTGCAGGCAGATTTGTTTGATAAATGAAAGAGTACCTAGATTCTGTCAAAAAGTCGATGAATAAAAATTTATATGAGGAATGAATGGAAAATGATTGATCAAAGCTGGAAACAAAATGTTTTTGGTGCTTGCAGTAGATGTCAAATCCAGCACTGCTTACCACCACTAATCTTGATAAATCTAAACCAATATTGTAGGAAGACAAAAAGGGGAGTAATGTACATATGTTCTAAAAAAGTAGCAACTAATGAAAGCTTCAAGCTAGCTGACGAGCAAATCTAGAGTTCATTTAACACAAAGATCATTATATGATCTCTGGTGCTGGGTTTGGTGGGGTTGTTTGTTTGTTTTTGTTTTCTTCCCATGTAACTTTCTGTTCCTTGCTGACTGACTCCTAACAAGTCTAATATGACAGAATTCGAGCTTGCAAGCTAGCTGCACACCACATTTCTTATTGGTGAGTAATGTGCTGAGAGCCGGGACTCGTCTCTCTCGCCAGCTTAGCTCACTGCCTGTTCCAGCCTTTTCTTCCTCTCTTCCGTAATGTTTTCCTGCCTTATTATGAGGGTTGCTAGTGCAACGTAGTGCAGTGTTAGAGGCTGAATTTGTTGAGTTCTTTATTATTAGTGAGTCTGTAAATGTTCTTGGTTTTGTGTTTCTGTCTTCAAGAATGACCTAATGGTGAGGATTTGGCATTCTGTGTAGTAAAGTTTCAGTCTTTATCTGTAAATTTTCAGACTTCACCTTAAAGAACAGCTTTGAAAAAGCTTTCTTCTCTTGAGGGCTGACACTGGTGAAGGTTGTAAGTTACTAATTAAGGTGTGTGAACAGAGGTTAATGCTAAGACTATTAGTGTATGCTGTGCCCATGCAGGAGAAGTCTCCTGGTTGACTTTGTGGTTAGGTCACAACTTAAAAATGTAGTAGCTGAAAGGCTTCTAAAAAGAACTAACACCACCACCACCACCCCTTTTTTTTTTTTCCCCCTGAATAAGCTCCTATTTACAGGTAGAGGGAAGAGCTTCCTTATTCCTGTCCCTTTGTTAGCAAATGAAGTTCTGCAGCAGGCAAGGTAGCCCTTTGTATGTCTTAGTCTGACAGCAGTTGTTGCAAAGCTTTTGCTGTTAGCTTTATAATGTGTTTTGGCTATCCCTTCTTGGTGTTCCATTTGACTTCAAATTACTGTGGTATGTTTGATGGATCAAAGATTATTTTTTTTCCTAGGGAATATGAGGTTACTTCATTTCCATCTGCCAAGAACTTAAAGGACATTTTAAAAGATTGGCTGTTTAAAATACCTGAAAAGGAAGAGGGTGGAAATTTGGTGCACTTTGCTAAGAGTGAATTTTTATTTTTAAATGCTTTCTCTCCCACCATAAACTAAGGTCAAATCACCTAGCATGGTTTAGGCTTAAATGAAGAGAAGTTCCTTGAAGGCAGCAGTTTCGGTCTGAGCATCAGCAGCTGTTCCCAGCTTTTTTCTGTTCTGTATTATGCAGGGGAAATAAGTATGGTCATTACTAACTGCTTTCTGTTCTCAGGTGGTTGTTTCTTTTAGAGTCCATTTAAAAGATCCTTTTGCTTTTCCGTTACCCTTTTGGAAGGGATCGCCAAAGTTCAATAACTTCTCTTATGCTGTCTTCTTGAGAACGTCAAGTATAATACAAAGCTAGTAACAGGCAGCAGTAGTTCACCTAATGCAGATGCCAAGTTTGACGGCTAGGCGGCGGTTGCTCATTTAAACTGCTGCTAATGTTGCAATGAATACCCTTGCGCAGGGAAAGAAATCATGTAGAAATACTCACCAAGATCCCTGCTGTGTCTCTGTTGGGCATGCCTTGCCTATTAGGAGAGGAAAATTATGATTTGATTTCTTTAAAAATATGTTTGACTGACATAACCTCCTTTCAAGTAGAAAGTTAGTTAAGACTACTAATAAAGGTTTGGTACTGTGTGCATTTTCATTCATCTAACAATGCTTTTCATACTTTAAAAGACCCAAACCACGGCATTTCTTGAAGGATGGCTATCTGTGCATGTCTTTGTATTGTTGTATCTGTTTTCATATTGTGGTTTTAAGTGACAGCACTTCTGGCAAATCTTCAGCACATTCTGTTAGAGTTCTGCTGAGCTATTACTAAATTATTATGGTATCTCATGAATAGCTAATACTGCCTTGGGGCCTGTTCAGCCTACGGAAGAGCAGTGGACAACAGAATAACCATGAGCCAGCAATGTGCCCTGGTGGCCAAGAAGGCCAATGGCATCCTGGGGTGCATCAAGAAGAGTGTGGCCAGCAGATTGAGAGAGGTCATCCTTCCCCTCTACTCTGCCCTGGTGGGGCCATTGTGTCTTATTCTGGGCTCCCCGGTTCAAGAAGGACAGGGAACTGCTAGAGAGGGTACAGCAAATGGCTGTGAAGATGATTAGGGGACTGGAACATTTCTTATGAGGAAAGGCTGAGGGACTTGGGTATTTTTAGTCTGCAGAAGAGAAGACTGAGGGGGGATCTTATCAATGCTTATAAATACTTAAAGGGAGGGTGCCGGGGGGTGGGAACAGTCTTTTTTCAGTGGTGCCTAGTGATAGGACAAGGTAATGGGCACAAACTTGAATATAGGAAGTTCCATCTTAACATGAGGGGGAACTTCTTTACTTTGCAGGTGGCAGAGCACTGAAACAGGCTACCCAGAGAGAGAGGTTGTGGAGTCTCCCACACTGGAGACATTCAAAACCACCTGGATGCCCTCCTATGCAACTAGCTGTAGGTGTCCCTGCTCTGGCAGGGGGCTTGGTCTAGATGATCTCCAGAGGTCCCTTCCAACCCTGACGATTCTGTGAAGAATAAGTTGTTCCTCCTTGAACTTAGATCAGTTTAAAATCCATAGAAGAACCTGTAGCAGACACGACATAGGTTAAAAAGCCACTTAACTTATTATGTCATTTGTGTATCTAGTATCACACATATGTACATCGTTATATATGTTTTTCTTTTAAGGTCTGTGGGGGACAAGACTTATGGAAGAAAGCAACACGAGCAGAGAGCGATATCTGAAAAGTGTTTTACGGGAATTGGTTACGTACATGATTTTCCTTGTGGTCTTGTGTGTCTGTAAGTACTGTGCAGCTTTAATGCATCCGATTCTATAGTATCTGCTGGCTGGCTGTGATTCCAGAATGAAGGTTGTTTCAGTGATGTGGAAGAAATATTAATGGGCAGACGTGTGGACAAATATTTGGAATTAAATCTTTCTTTTGTTTCTGCGCATGGATTGTTGCTTGAGATTGAAAATACTGCAACTTACTGCACCTTAACAAGTGTTGAACACTTAAGCAGGGTGATAATATATTTATTCTTTGTTTTTAGGGAGCATTTTTTTAATGTAGTACCACATTGCAGTGTAATGTTTCTCCTATGCTTTTTGAAATCACCAAACAGAACTGTTAAATGTGAAGAGTAGGAGTTAGTCATGCAGGACAAAAAATTAAATCAGTGAGTTTCAAATTTATCACCAAGCTTATGTACAGATCATTCTAAGAATAAAAGTTCTTGATAATGGTTGGAAAGGCAGAGATAATGCTAGCTACTTAGTTTAAATATCTGATAATCTGTGTTTACATGATGCTGGATGTTTTAAACACGTCTGCAGCCTATATATACTCAAGTGTATATGGATCACAGCTGGAGACTTCCATGAATTAAGTGTGTCACTTGTTTTGTTGTCTATGATATATGAAGTATCATAACACTATAAAACACAGAAGAGAGTAACAGTCAACCTACTTTTTAAAAATTATTATCATCATTATTATTTTATTTTATTTGGCTTTTAAGTAGGTGACTGCTTTAAGGTAGGTGCTCTAGAATCAACACTGAAGATAATATTAGCAGATTCTACTAAATACAGACTTAGAACAGAAGTGAGGAGCTTGATGGATCTCCAGCCTCATAAACAGTAATATTCCTGGACCCAAACGGAGTTTAAAAAAGCAGCCTGAACTGAATTTGTGGTTCTTTTCTTAGGGTGAAGAACCTTAGTGGTGGAGCACAGATAGTACAGGATGTTTATCACAGGCCTCACACAGCAGCATGAACAGTAGTGTCTGATATAACATACCAGTTCTGAGAGCAGTTGTCTTTTCTGGCCTTGGGAACTTGAAGCCCTTATACAGTTCTATTTCAAGATTTCTAGTTTTTTTCCAGTTAATAGTCAAAACAAGGCATGTTCATATATTTGCATAAAAATAAGCAAGACAGTGCAAAATACAACTTACTACAGAGTTGTGAAATAGATGTTTTATTTGGTTACTAGGGACAATAACAACAGAAACTATGCATTAAGTTAATGTTTGGAAAGCTGATACATTTCAAGCCTCCAATTTATAGTGTGGGCAGTTCTGTTCTAAATATCCCAAATGTCGGTGACAATTAAGTTGCTGTTTATGATCAGTTGTAACAGAAGAAGGTGATGTTTTTATTATTTGTCAGACAGAATCTTGGAGTGGCAAAGAAAACGCAAAACTACACTGGTAGATTGGCTCTGTGAGAGCAAGTCTGCCCTGCTTGTCTGGAGTAGAATTACTTAAAAAAAACCCCAAACCTCAAACTTTATACCATTTACACAACTGTTTTGGTGTTGTACTGCAAGCATGGTTATATACTAAATATCATGGTTTTTTTTCCTTCCTGAATCCATTAAGAATGCTTACTGCAGGTTTATGGACAAAGTAGCGTAAGACTGCTTGTGGCTGGTATGCTGTACCAGCAGGAGACGTGACCAACGAGGGACTTGAAATTAAAATAAAGTGAAATTGGTTTCAGCAGGCAAAGTTTGACTGTAGGCTGTTAACAATATGTTTTTCTATAGGAAAAAAAAAATTGTTAATAGAATAAAGGAAAAGTATAGTGTGTTAAATATCTACAGATATTGTGAACTCAGTAGTATTTTTTTTTTAAGTACTACCCTTTTTAATTTCAACATTTAAGCAATAACTGTGGGACAGACTGGTCTGTGGCTTGGCATGCCCTAGGAGAGAGTTTTCCTAGGAGCAGGGTAAATGCTATGGGCGTTTCTTGTACTCTTGTATTTTCGAGAGTACATATTTAGAGAGAATCCAGCTATTGTGTGGTCCTGTGATACATTCCATGTGCAATAGCAGAAGTCTATTAAAAGTAGTTCTGGTTCTCCAGTGTCTAAAGAAAACTACATTTTCTTTCCTGTGATAAAATATTTTTATAAAATTATCAAAACTGATGGAGATTGTTCAGTGTAGACTAAATCTTTCAGGCTTCTCTGAGTTTTAGGTATAAAATGGTTTTAAGTATTTATAGGCAGTAACAGTATCAGTGCCAGAGACTGTTCTCCCAAGCCATCTTGGCTTTGTACATCATTTTATAATTTATGCTCTGTGGTCCTCGGCCAAATGCTTGGCCCAGTGTGAGGAAAAGAAGTAACACAAAGTCATTTATTTTCTGTGGGGAGATTCTCCTAGAAACACTGCATGTCTTGGGTGGAGTGTCGTTGTCGTAGGTGGCTAATGTCATTCACAGTGCCCTGCGATATTCTGGTTGACCGTCATTGTCTGCTCAAGCAGGTCATAGTTCTCCTGAGGTCTTGTGCCATTTGTGTCAGCCTTCTATGGATACCTTGGATAGCACAAGTCACCTGAGAAGGCACCAGCTGCCTCTCTTCAGCCTGCTGAATCATGCCTTTGTTTTTCTTGAAGTTAGCTTTTATAAAAGCACTAATAATAGAATGAGGTGTGGGAAGGAGAACTCAGTATTTTAAACTGATTGATCAGTCTATTCACTGCTTTTTGTATTTTAATCACAGTTGACAGACAAATGCTGCTTGGTGTGTATTTTGTTTTGTTCTGAAGCTTAAACTTTGCAGTGCAAAATCTATACAAACACAACCTGATGTATTCAAACCAAAACACGTAAAATACTCTTTCTCTTTTTTCTTTTGTTTTTTTCTTCTCCTTTTTTTTCTTCCCTTTCTCCAACCCCTTTACCTCTCACTACTTGCCAAATCTTTTGCAGTGACTTATGGGACAGTGAGTTCCAGTATGTACTATTACACAAGGGTTATGTCGCAGCTCTTCCTGGAAACACCTGTATCAAAAATGGAGAAAACTGATTTCAAAACTTTGTCCACAATGGATGACTTCTGGAAGGTAGTCTAAAAGCAATTTTTTGTCTTTGTTGCAGTGATTTGCTTGTCCTGTCATGGCCTGTAAATTTAACCTGCAGGATCTTTTTTCTAATGTGGTAGGGGTTGTGCATGAAGATCTGTGTGGACAATGTCAAAGCCATGGAACAAAATAGGCCCTTAATAGGTGAAAGTTTAGAACCCAGGTTATGCTAGTGGGGCAGGGTAGCGCAAGGTTGCAGAATGTCTTTGGAGGACAGGTAACAGTAAGGCCTTGTGTGAGAAAAATTATCAACTGCAATTCTAACAAATACGTGGAATGAAGACCTATAAAACCAGCGCTGGAAACATGCAAGCTAAAATTCTGTCTTCCTCTTCAGTTCACAGAAGGCCCTTTGCTGGATGGTCTTTACTGGGAGATGTGGTACAACAATAAAACCATGGCAGAAAACAAAAGCTTCATTTATTATGAGAACCTGCTCCTTGGGGTGCCTCGCATTCGGCAGCTGAAAGTGAGGAATGGTTCATGCTCTATACCTGAGGATTTAAAGGATGAAATCAAAGACTGCTATGATGTCTATTCTGTAGCTAATGAAGATACTGCTCCTTTTGGACTTCGGAATGGAACAGCGTACGTAGTATTCCTGTAGACACTTTGCTTCCCATGCCCTGACCTGGGTTATGCTGAATTATACAGTAAGTCACTTGGCAAAGGCAACTCTGCATTTGCTGTGTGTTCTGTCTGTAAAGCCAGGTAAATCCAGAGCAGTTGCGAGTTCTGCTCATGGAGAAACCTTTCTGAACTTGGAGAGGACTGTGCTCTTACTCCACTGGAGTTTAGGTGCTGTCATTGTGCCTTCGGTAGCTGTTATGCTTGGGAGACACGCTAGGCTGAGTGCAGAACTGCAACTCATGAGTGCCCGTTCTGTAATTCCAGATTGTGTTACTTCAGTGAGTTTCACCGAATTGTCTTCCCTGGCTAAAAATGGGAATAGCACTGCCTCTCTTGGAGGACAATGTGTGAGTTGAACTGTAAAAGGTGTTGAAGATGGAACATAACTATATAATTGCCAATTTAGTTTCTTTCCCTGAGGACAGAAATTCTGTGTGAGTGGATTGATGTGTTCTCTTTTCACAATTAATATACTTGTGACCCATCTTTCTATCTCTATTTTGTTGTGTTAGTCAAAGGAACTTTGTAAGCTCTTTCTCCAGGGTATATTCAAACTTTCTACAAGTATCTCTTAAATTAAAGCAGCTTTAAGTAACTGATAGGGGTTTTTTTTGGTCAGGTTTTGTTGGTGTCTGTTTTGTTGATTGTTAGTTGAAAGTAGAAAGACTAATGTGCTGTGTTTCACTTCTGAACTAGTTGGACGTACACCAATGAGAAGGATTTGAATGGGAGCAGCCATTGGGGCTTGATTGCCACATACAGTGGGGCTGGTTATTACCAAGACCTCTCAAGGACCAGAGAAGTAACAGCTGTGCAGATCGCTAGCCTTAAGGAGAACCTGTGGCTGGACAGAGGGACCAGAGCAGCTTTCATTGATTTCTCAGTATACAATGCAAACATCAACCTATTCTGTGTGGTCAGGTATGAACAGAACCATGACAGTGTTCAAATTGCATGGTGTAGGATGTAGACTTGAGGTTTTCTTGTGATTGCTTTGTTTTGAGGACATGGGTAAGCATATGTTTTATATAAAGGAGACGGGCAGCTGAAGTGGCGTGTTTCCCTGTCAAAGAAGTGAGACTCCACATGGCAACTGCGTTCACCATCTGGAGGCAGTTCTGACTTTCCTGATGCCACAATACAGTTTGCAGGTGCAGTTTGCAGGCAACTTCTCTAGAGAGTTGGCTTATTAAAGTAAATACATGCATATACAACATCAGTCTTCAGTTTAGACAGCATGAAACAGGTGCAGATGAAGACAGGTCTTCCTGTTTTCTCACTGTTCCTGAAGTGCCTTGGGTTTTAGTCAAAATTCAGAGCGGCCAGGTTTACACTTTCTCTTCTGTGTAGTGTCTTCTCTGAATCATATGTGGGCTTTTGCCTGTTTCCATTATTTAAATAATTATGTAAATAACCCCGTGTATCTTTTAGTAGTGCTTTTCATCATTGCTGTGTAAATAAATTTTTTTTTTCTTTGCCTTTTTTTAAATGCAGGTTGTTAGTGGAGTTTCCAGCGACTGGAGGCCTTGTTACATCTTGGCAGTTTCAGCCAGTGAGGCTGATTCACTACATCTCTACTTTTGATTTTTTCCTGGCAGCCTGTGAAATGGCATTTTGTCTTTTTGTTCTTTATTATATGGTGGAAGAGATCTTAGAAATTCACATTCATAGACTGCATTACTTCAGAAGTCTCTGGAATTGCCTTGATATCCTTATCATTGTGGTGAGTAATCTTTATAACAAGGCTAAAATTGCTTTCTGAAATGCACTTTGTGGGAGATGTTAATGACTCAGTATTCCTAGTGTGGTTTTAAGGGATAGCGCCATCATTAGGAAGGATACTTACAGACTATTGGGCTATTCAGTCTGAGTAAGACCATTTTAGTCTGCGTTGAAAAGCTGGTGTGTTTTGCAAACTCACTAGCTCTGTCTTTGGTGGTTTCAGCCTTCACGTTCTGGTGAAAAGTTAGAGTATTTGTCCAGTATGCTTTTTCACAGCATGGCCATTATGTGAGGTAACAAACTCGCCTTCATTTCTCTTCTACATATCTGATACAGACTATTGCAGTGGCTTTCAAGTAAGAAAATCATCTGCTTTAAGGCAGTGATTTGCATTTGGAGGAGTGGGACTGGGAATTGAATATGTCTGCAAAGAACCACAGAGACTTAATGTGGTATTAAAATACTCACCAGCTAATGCCAAGTTTGAAGAAGTGTCTCAAAATTGTAGAGTGCTAGCAGCTGTCAGGGCTGCTTTCTTTGTTAAGTGGACAGTGTTGCACATCAGTAATCTTGATGTAGCAGAAAATCTGAGCTTTGAATTTAAAGCTACATAATATAATTCTCTCTGGACTTACAACAAGCTGTGCTTACCAACAGTATACAAAGCCAGCAGTGCTGAAACAGTTCCAGTCCCACACCTGTTTTATATCTTCAGGCTTGGATAAATCAAAGGTTTGAGTCTTGAAGTTAGTGTCTGTGATCTAGAGAAATCATACTTGCGTCAACAGTGCTTTGGAAATGAAGGTCCATTTAGGAGGATTTTTATGTGAACTGTGTGCCATTTGTTATACTTAACTACAAGGGCAGGAATAAGGTGCTTTGCTGTTAACGGTCAGTGAAATGTTTTCATGTAAAGTTCGTGTAAAATTCAGTTCACACAGTGAGTCAAAATTCTATGTTTATACCTTGTCTGTTTAAATTTAGGGTTATGTACTTTATGACTCTGTATACACTATGAATTATTCACTTACACTAATAAAAAGTACATTTGCAGAAATCAAAGCAAGAACCTTATCTGTATGGTAAAACTACAGCTTCCCTGCTGTTCCTTGTTCTGGGCAATAGTGGTCAGTCTGTATTGCAGAGAAACTCTAGTACCTTTTTGGCTACTGCCATCTTTCTGCTCTCCTTATCTTTAATGTTTTTCACCTTTGTCTTTTTGAGTTGTCATCTTTCTTTCCTTCTATTTCCTTCTCTGACAGCTTAATTTTTCTGAGCCTGCTTGGCTTCACCGTCATCTTTTTCTCTTCATTGCCACAGTTGAAGATTTCTAAATCTTCTTACTCCCAGGCTATTTGTCTGTAGTCTGGGGCTAGAATGGTTTTGTTGTGAAATGCATTTCCTTGGACGTCCAGAAATTCTAGTTTGTATCTTATCTCAAACAGTGGCCACCGGGCTGTTACGTTACTCTAGAGTGAAAGGTGGTGAAACCTGGCCCCCTCCAGCCTCTGCAACTGCCTGGTCCTAACCACTAATGGGATCAGGGACCAGTGGGGTTGTCCCTGAGGGATTGTGAGAAGCTGGGATCAGTGATTATTTTTTTTTTTTTTTTTATTATTTTATTTTATCCCCCCTCCGACTCTGTGCAAACCCTAGTTGTTATTTTCTTGTTTGAAACTTCAGCTTTGTAGTGAGGACACCTTGAAAACAATATATTTGCTTTTACTTAAGGGTCACACTATAGTGGTGCTATAAATAACGTGAAGTTCCTCTTATCGTAACTTTGTGATGTATGTATGTATGTGGCTAAAACAAGTTGTTTTAAAACCCTAATCACCTTTTGTAAATTTGCATCTTTCTTTTGTATTCAGCTCTCTGTAGTAGCTATAGGAATTAGCATCTATAGGACTTCAACTGTTGATATGCTCCTGAAGAAGCTGCTGGAAGATCAGAACTCATTTCCCAATTTTGAACCTTTGGCGTATTGGCAAATGCAGTTCAACAACATTGCTGCAGTCACTGTGTTTTTTGTCTGGATTAAGGTAACTCCGAGACACGCATCCTTGTTGTAACACTAGAATGTAAGCAGTATTCTGAGTTTTGAGGTTTAGTTATGTTTCTCCTAAAACTGGTCATGCAGGAAGTCAGAGCACAGGCGTAACTTCTTGCAGATTAAAAGCAAGGTTGTAACTTGCCACAGGTTTAGTCAGCCCTTGTTTAAGTCTAGAAGATGGAGGCAGTGCTGGTGCTTTGTCACAGCAGACGCATAAAGAAATGTTTTCATTATTCCTGAATTGGTAAGTCAGTAATTCTTACAGGGTACTGCTTTTTCCTAGCCTGGTTTAACTGTGCCCATTTTATCTATTCAAAACTTCTGAATTGTTAGAAGGTTTGGTGAAGCTAGTTCAATTCATTTGAAAACAGGATATATTACTTTAGTTAAGTTTAACTTCTTTCTTTTACTGCCTCCTTTCTACTGATAGTTCTTTTCATGTCCATACTCATTTTCCTGTCCTCTGTATGTATAAAGTTGCAGGAACTTTTAGTTAATAAACTGTCTAATGGGGGAAAAATGTAAGATCAATGATAAGTGAATTTCCACTCTGATACTCCAAACTGATACCTAGGTGTTTCAAGCAAGTTAGCTAATCTCTTACTGGTTTGTAAGACAAGGTTGCATCTACTTAGTGCATCATGGGGTAAGAAATAAAGTGGCTCATTATAAGAAATAAAGGTAAACTGCAGAGTAACAGAATAATGCAGGTTGGAGAGGACCTCTCTCTAGTCCAACCACCTGCTGAGAGCAAAATCAGCTGTGAGATCTTTTCTTGCATTTTACGACTTCGTAGCTAATATCTTCATTGAAGAAAAAGAGAAATAAATAGGCTTTTGGAAGTGTTTCTGTAACAATGCTCTGAAGCCAGGGTGCCAAATAGAGGAGTGAAAAAACAAACAAACGTACAACCCCACACCCAAACAAGAAGTTGGCATTCTCACAGAATTTTCTTCACATTTCAAGCCTCGGTGGTTTTAGGAAGTGATGTTTTTCTAAGTGTAAATTAACTGACTTTGTCTCCAGTCAAATTCAGTAAGATGTCATTTGTAAAAGTTTGGAGAGTGATTGTGTTAAGGAATTTTTGTTTTCCTTATCTTTACAGTTGTGTTTTTTTTTTTTCTTTTAACAGCTTTTCAAATTTGTTAACTTCAACAGAACAATGAGTCAGTTATCCACTACCATGTCTCGCTGTGTCAAAGATGTTATTGGCTTTGCTATTATGTTTTTTATTATTTTCTTAGCATATGCTCAGTTGGCCTATCTGGTCTTTGGCACTCAAATCGATGACTTCAGCACTTTCCAGGACTGCATGTAAGTACAAGAATAAAAAATGCAGAGAATTTCTCAGTACACTGGTAAAGGGATTTGGTTGCTCCATCAAAGACCAGACAAGTCCTATGACATCCATCTAAACAGATAAGATGCAGATGTATCACTGTTGATGTAGCTCAGTAGCATATGCATTTTTTTGATAACATTTTGATTCAAAAGTCATCTTTGCTGTGAGATTAAAAATATACTATAGTTAAATCGGTGAGCTAAAAATGGCAGGTTTTGGTTGGTGGAAGTGACATGAGTTTTATAACAATTGGTCACGTTCCTAGACAAAGCAGTAATTCTATTCAGCAGCTGAATGATTATGTGCTAACTTATGTTTGTAATGCTTACTGACATATTGTATGCATAATAATGCTGTGTTCCAGGTAGTATGTATAGTTGGTTGACTTACAAACAGTGTGTGTTTTAGCCAACTAGTAAATTTGTAAGTATCTGGTAAAATGCAGGAGAGAGATAGGACTTAACGTAAGGTTGTTAATCAGTTTTTCCTGTATTGATTTGTTACCACATAACCTGATTCTAACTGAGGTAATTGCGAAGCTGTTCAGTTATCGATTTCTCCCTGGTGGCTTAAAGTGGGGCAGTGTTGCAAAAAGTTTCTTGTAGAGAAGTGGAGGAACTTGAAATATGCTGATGGTGCTGTGCAGTGCCAAGGTTTTTGCAGCC
This sequence comes from Charadrius vociferus, assembly GCF_000708025.1. Classification (NCBI taxonomy): domain Eukaryota; kingdom Metazoa; phylum Chordata; class Aves; order Charadriiformes; family Charadriidae; genus Charadrius; species Charadrius vociferus. The sequence goes on along the minus strand of NW_009649717.1, from coordinate 3,549,952 downwards.
TTGGTGCTTCACAGACAGCTTTAGAGGGAGAGGGGCTGGGGTAGTACGTATGTGAGAGGCAGGAGGGATGGGAGTGGGTCTTAAAACTTCACAATGGTAATCATTGGTTTACTCTGCTTCCTGTTGCCCCCTTTATCAGTTCTGACTGTAAGCCAGAAGTAACCACCCTAGTTTTGTTCTCTGTGTGTGGCATCTGACTGTAGGTTTGGTTATCCTTAGAGATGGGCTTGAGGAATTGACTATTGTAGTGCTTGATAAAGTATTATGGTAGCGCAGAGTGCTCTGCTGCCCATGAGTTAGACTGTTAGGGTATAATAAATTGAGAATTCTTGCACAGCTCCATAAGTGGTCTTTTTCAACTCCTGGATGTTTTTTGTTTTTTAAGATTTACTCAGTTCCGCATCATTTTGGGAGACTTCAACTTCACAGAGGTTGAAGAAGCTAATCGAATTTTGGGACCAATTTATTTCACTACATTTGTGTTCTTTATGTTCTTCATTCTTTTGGTATGTACGCCTTTGTTTATGTGGGGTGGGTAGGTGGCTGATTTTGCATCTCATGTTCTTGATTTCTACTGTTATTTGGGGCTTTTTTTTGATAATGGTGAGCGTGCAGTACATGTAGGAGCCTGACTGTTATGTGGCTGGCACTACAGTCTTTCGTTTTTTCTTCATTTAAAGTAGGTTTGCTTTGTATGTTTGCTGCCATTCCCATATGGTTCTCCACATTGGTTTGGGTTTTTTTTAATTTATATTGTTTTATTATTATAAAGAATTTTTTCTTTCTAAAATCTGAATAGTGCCTGGTTGGCATACACAGCAAGCCCCTTATCTTTTTGGTGAAAAGTAGCTGTACTGTTCCATACAGGCTCCTGGTTTATAAAGCGCTCTAATGCGTGGCTGGCTGTGTTTATAATAGCCTAGTTGATGCATGCAACGCACAGCTTGTCTGCTAGAAGAGCCTAATTCATCAGCAGTGCAGCAGCTTTTGCAGGTTTGCCTGCAAAAGCCTCTTTTCTATTGTCTTCCTTCTTCAGGGCAGAGTTGAGCCCTGTCTTTCTCACCTTCCCAGTGCAGATTACCTGTACGCTTTTTGACAAATAGTATTATAAAAAGCTCAGCTTATCTGAGAGGCAGTACGTAGACATGATTATCTTTCACTGGAACAGGTTGCCCAGAGAGGCTGTTGAGGCCCCATCCCTGGAGGTGTTCAAGGCCAGGCTGGATGTGGCCTTGGGCAACCTGGTCTAGTCAGAGGTGTCCCTGCCCATGGCAGGGGGGGTTGGAACTTGATGATCTTTAAGGTCCTTTCCAACCTAAACCATTCTATGATTCTATGATTCTAAAAATAAATTCAAACAGTGAGTAGTATATTGTGAGGTAGTACTTATCTTTTGTATACTCTCTGTTAATACTACTATTGAATTAATATTACGGTCTTACTAATAATTTATATAATAAAGTGGAGGGAGGAGACCTCTCTTTTAGAAAAGTAGGAGAACAAGTAAATTAATTTTTTTTCGCCCCAGTATCTTCTACCTGGATGTAGTTTTCAGTTAGTTTGGTGCTAACATTATAGTAATTTTGTTTCTGATGGTATCACCAGACAGAAGCTGGTATGTGAGCAAGAAATCCTCAGATTATTCCCCAAACTGTGTGTTTTTGTGATTTTGGTGGTTTGATAAAGGTGGCAAGCAGGATTTTACTAACCTTAAAATAGTATAGCAGTCCTGTATCATCATAACTTTTAGAGTTATGTAATGAGGCTTTTTATTATTCTCTGAGATGAGGAGAAATGGCATTCAGATATTATCTGTGGGAGAAGACTCCATCTTGGCTCTTCACTAGTAAGAAAGTGGAGAATTTGAAGTGTTCAGTGAGACGGACTGATGGTCGATCGGAAAATAACATATGGGTCACTCTGACCAAAGAAGCACATGATGCAGGTTTCATACTTGTTTTATAGCACCCCACAAAATCCAGATGAGCAGAGGCTGGTGTCCAGCAAGGGAAAGAAAAATTTTTTTCTAAGGGGTAGCAGAAAAGCACTGGAGTGTAGGGGCAGAGCAGGTTATCCAGAATACTTGCTATAATTTGTGTGCTTATTAATATCTGCATATCCTGTCATTTGGCTGGAATGAAATGTTGCTGTAAGTTCCTTGAGATCAGTCTGAGACCTGGAAACTAAGTTAGGGAAGGTGGGCAGAAAGCACCAACTCTTAGTGTTGGGTAGCTGAAAGCAAAATAGACAGTAGTCAAGTTACCTCTTATTTCTCTGATGTTGGGCAAGAATGCATAAAGGTATGGCATTGGAAGATTGTTCTCCTAAAGCATTTTTTTAAGTCCATGAGGAAATAAGAGGTTAACACTGCCTTTCTGCATGAGAGTGACACATTGAACATGCCACTAAGTTGAGTAATTCTTTTTGAAGTTGCATGTCCAGCTTGCAATTCAGTCATGTTTACTCCATGTTCAGCTTTTTTTTTGAAGTGACAGCATGGCTCAAGTAAATTATATGCTTGGCACAGGGCTGGTGAGACCAATTTCTTCCCTTTTGTCTGGACAAGTGACTGAACTCTTTTCAGAGTTGGTGGCCTACATGCCAAGTGTCTGATTTTAGGCTTTTTTGGTTTTATCTTTAGTCTGAAATGCAAGCAGAGCTGTAACTATATAAGAACTTCGTGCTTGTGCTGATTATTACAGGTTGAACAGTTAACTTGATTCCTCAGGCATTTTTGTTGCCAGCTCTGTTGCTTAGATTAATTCACAGTTGTTATCTGTGTAAGTTTGGCCTTACAGATAGAAGGCCAAACTTAAACATAAAATGTTAAACAGGCATGGTTTATTGCCACTGTTGTGTGTAGGCATGAACCCTCTCTGGAAAGTAATTCTCCAGTCACGTTAGTAAACAGTAGTCTTGATTAAAAGTTGCTATACTGCAGTGCATCGTATTTCAGTATCTCAAGCTCTTGATGTTAGTGTTTATTAAACAGCCTACCACTTTCTCCTGGCCCTTTTTAAAAAAAAATCATGTATAGGTCTGCACATGAAGGTCATAAGACTAGTAGGGCTCAGACTTGTAATTTCAACAAGTCTGAGCCTTGTCAAATGGGCTTTTTCATTTCTCTCATAAACAGAACATGTTTTTGGCCATTATCAATGATACATACTCTGAAGTCAAATCAGATATGGCACAACAGAAGGCAGAAATGGAACTGTCTGACCTTATCAGAAAGGTAAAAGTAACGTTTTATTTGTTTGACACCTCATTCCTCACATCTGAACATAAAATGCTATATAAACCATACAAAGCACAACTGGCAACAGCTCATAAAAATACACATCTCTTATTTAAAATAAGTGGATCTGAGCTGAGTGTAAATTAAATAAATGAAAAAGTATTTTAGTAATCTGAGACTTTGCATTGAATGATCAGCCTGCTGAATATGGCATAGTATTTGTCTGTCTAGTTACGTACAGAAATATTGAACTGATGAAGCTAAACTACGACTTGGTTTGGTCACAGAATTCAGAATTACCTCATTTCAGGCAATAAGATGAGGCAAGTCTTGGATAATGCATTAGGAGCCAGAAAGTTTTGCCTGTTTTATCAGCATTATTTAAAATTGTCACTTAGCTGTCAGTAACTGCCAAAGGTGTCTTACTGGGACAAAATATTCCATTTGTACTGGCCTGCAGTGCAAATTGATTGATGAAAGCCTTAACCTCTAACTGCAAAGATATTTGTGTGTTGCCCATTTAAACACTGAAATAAAAAATGGGCAAACTGGAGGAAGAGACAGATTCTTGCAGGGCTTTTGAAACACACTGAATGATAGTGTACACTAGCTGATTTTTGTAATCAAAAAAGTTATTGGAAATAAAGTGTTAACATTTCACGACAAGTAAAACATGAAATACCACTTTTTCCTTTAGGGCTACAACAAAGCCATGATCAAACTAAAGTTGAGGAAAACAACTGTTGATGACATTTCAGAAAGTCTGAGACAAGGTGGGGGAAAACTAAATTTTGATGAACTCCGGCAAGATCTAAAAGGGTAAGGAAGCGGTTACTTCTTGCCTTGAATAGTATCCCCAGAGACAAGTGGTGTTAAGTCTTTGATGCAAGTTCCTCTCACTTCTGTGATGTAACAAGAGTACGCTAACATGAATAAAGATAACACAGTAGAGTACTTTTCTTTTGGTTAGTGGGTAACAAAGCATGTCCTTTTCCTCTGTCTGGTGGGCCGTTTATGGAAACAGATGTGTATAGGTAAACAGTTTTTGCATATATGTCTGTGGGCATTGCACAAAGGAACATTCAAGCTTGTAGCATGGGACTGTGGATGAAGAGACAAGAGTGGGAAAAGAATGGTCAGTTTGAGGTGGAAGAGAAGTCTTAACTAAGGTGGTCTGCTGAGCTCTGGCCCCTGGCGTCTGCACTATGGCTAGTGTTGCTGCAGTGGGCCAGCATCCCACATCAGAGCAAGGATTTGGTGCTCTGGGGCCCAGCCTCGTTGAGTTGCTGTGTTGTGGGGGAGGAAAGGTCTGAGGAAGCAGAGATCTAAGGCCTTTGAGGAAACAGCAATGTTTCTGTCAGAGCCACTGAAGGAGTTTGTGAACAGGCAGGAGCCCAAAGAAAGGGAACAAATCAAGGAGATGCAAAAGGGGTGGTTGTGAAGCAGCAGGGTGCAGGCTAGGGGAGATTTGTGCTATTAACTAATGAAAGGTGAGGGCTGAGCTTTTTGTTACCAGTGTTGTGAATTTATAGGCAGCACTGGGTTCAGTCATGTCTTTGGCTTGGGGATTAAAGTCTATTCAGAGTGAAGTGTTTTTCTAATACTTGAAGTTTGTTCAGCATCTGAAAACTGGAAAGAAAGGGAACTGTTCTTACTGCCTTTTCAGGAAGGGGCACACAGATGCAGAGATTGAAGCAATATTTACCAAATATGACCAGGATGGGGACCAGGAATTGACAGAGCATGAACATCAGCAGATGAGAGATGACCTGGAGAAAGAGAGGGTGAGCTCAGCATTAGGAGTGGTATGCCACCAGCACCATCTGCCAGTCTTCTCCCCATGCTGGTTTGCTGCCCCACAAGAATCCTTTTGTTTCCCTTCACGCTTGCACTCATCCCTGGCTGTCTGAGCAGAACTGTAAAAAGGCAAAGGGGAGCTTATGGAAGGCAAGAGATCTTAGACCTTGACACCTCAATCTCTTGTGTACAAGTGAAATTCTTTACATCTTCTATGTCTGTGGCTTGTGTTTTCATAAAGGAGGATCTGGACCTGGATAGGAGCTCTCTGCCACGTCCTCTGAGCAGCCGCAGCTTCCCTCGGAGCTTGGATGACTCCGAGGAAGATGAGGATGAAGACAGTGGACACAGCTCCAGGAGGAGGGGCAGCAGCTCTAGTGGGGTTTCCTATGAAGAGTTCCAAGTGTAAGTTTATCCTTCTGAGGGGGGATGAATCTGCATGGTGGTGTCGTCTTTTTTTTTTTTTTTTTAACCCCTTGTGGGTTTTCTTCTTTCAGTTATACAGCAGTCTCTCCTATAATTCTGATTATTAATCAAATTATTCATAAAAGTAAATGTTATGTTGTTAAGGTGCTTCAGTCACTCCTTTTAGTAGCTTTCAAGTAATATCTGAACTGGAAGTACTTTAGAGAGGTTCATGGGAATCAGTTAGAAGACAAAAAATAAATTAAAAAAACCAAACAAAACCCAACAAAAAAGTCGCTGTCCTTAAAACCTGATCATTGAAAAGACGGAGAAAATAGTCATGCTACAATAATACAAGAAGACTTTTTTCTGTTTTTTTTTCAGTAGTAAAATATTGAGGTTGTTTTAGGTTCTGTGAGAACTTCAGCTGTTGGTTTTAGTATGATTAAGTTACTTGTGAGAGTGTATTTTGTCTAAAATCATAGATCTCAATATTAATTAACTATAAGAACAGTAGCTGAATGAAGAATTTGAGTAACTAGAACCAACAAATTTTGATGAGGATGCCCTAAAAGCAGGGAAAAGAGAGTGGATTATGTACTTTGTTTCCCATCTGCGTTACCTCTTCTTGGTCTTGTGTACTTTGTTCCTTCCTGGACAGTAGGAGTCATTTGTGGAAAGTCAGATGCGTGCCTGAATTAAAATGCTGTCTCATCCTTATCTGCTTTGTGTGTTGACGTGCTAGAATGACGCTGACTTAGAAATGTCAGTCACTGAAGCTCATGCTTGTTGCCTTCAGACTCATGAGGCGGGTCGATCGCATGGAGCATTCTATCGGCAGTATTGTCTCCAAGATTGATGCAGTTATTGTGAAGCTGGAAGCAATGGAGAGAGCCAAACTAAAAAGGAGAGATGTGTTGGGAAGACTGTTAGATGGAGTGACAGAGGTAAGAAACCCACCCTCTCTTGTCTGGTGACTATCTGCATGGCTTACCATTGGCACCTCTTCCTACTGCTTGGCTTGGGAAGGTTGAAGGAGTGGTGGTAAAGATAAGGTGGGTGCTTTGGCAGTGGCCAATGGATTTCAGTTTTGTGTTAGGAAAACATGAAATTTAAAACGTGAAATGTTAGGGACGTGATGCAAGTTTCAGATATGACAACCCATCTTATAGCAGGCCTGTGTCATGCTGAGGCAACAGAGCACCATTTAAACCCCTGAACCGGACAGCAATGGTGTTCAGTAGTTGAAGCAGCTGAAGCGTCTTGTTCATCCCTTGGTGTCTGTTGGGATTAATACAAAGCTTTTTATGGACTAGTCTGTTAGAATCTGGGGCATGCAGCCCAGCAGCCCCATGCACCCAGCTCTTCTCCCATGTTGCTTTTGGGATTGTGTGTGGTGGGTGGAAGCGCGTCACTTCTGTCAGCAGGGTTATCTAGATTCTATTACCTCCCCTTCCACCTTCTCTTTCTTGAGGGCCCTTTGGAAGTGGCCAGCGGGACAAACGTGTTATTTATGTGGACACTAAAAACCCGTCAGCTTCCCGATGGAGCAAGAACAGCCAGAACAGGGCTGTTAAGGGGTGGGTGAGATGGACTGTCTTGGTGGGTTACATAGGTCAGGCTTGCAGCTGCCCTGTCACAGATATGGTGTTCCTGGCTGTTACTGTTGTTACAGCCAATAATTCTGCTTGATTCTTGAGATGGGGCTTCCTTGTGGGTGTGCTCTCCTCAATATATTTTACATTTCTGGATATGGATTTAAATATTAGAAACTGTAGTACAAATTGTTCTTTCATAAGTGAAGGTGACAAACTGGGCATTACTTCACTGGAAAGAAAAGAATTTACTACAGTAGCTGTGTTTCTCCACTAGCCTATGGAAGTACTTGAGTGGTGTAACAATTTCCCATGTTTGTATAGATTTTGCTTAGACTACAGTTGGGAAGCTGCGCTTCCAGCTTGTGTCTTTTAATCTGTTTAGGATGAAAGACTGGGTCGTGACAATGAAATCCACAGGGAACAAATGGAGCGACTTGTGCGAGAGGAGTTGGAGCGATGGGAATCGGATGATACAGCATCCCAAATGAGCCATCGGTTGGGAACACCACTTGGACTGAACGGACAGCCTCGTTCAAGGAACTCTCGGCCATCTTCCTCCCAGTCAGATGGTATCGATGGGGGAGGAGGAAATGGGGGGAATAACGTCCATGTGTAGGATTAACTTTCTAGGTGATTCTAAATATTTCAGGGCAGTATTAAGCCAGCAAATACACTACTCCGCTGTTTCCCAGCATGAGGTGATCATCCAGATCAGACTGCTAAGGACAATTTTTGCTGGTGGGCCAAAGCAAATATTCTCTTCATAAGGCATTTTCAGACCTATGCAAGCCATGTGTCACGTTCACGTTACCAGCAGTGAGACTGTCAGCCTTGGAAACGAAAATGCAGGAAACGGAATGGAAACCAGGTGTGACAAAATCTACCTGGACAGAATTTTGGTTTCATACGCGTATTATGGGGAATGCTTTCATGAGGGAAGCAAGCTTCAGATGAAATAATGTGCTGTGGCTAAAGCACTCAAATGAAAGGCTGCAAGTTTTCTGTTTTCTATGGGAAAATATGATTTTTTAAGACTTGATTGAAAGCTTTTGGACCTTAGAAACCTTCCTGAAGAAGGCTTTTCTGTGTTGAACTGGCATTTCTGACTTTAAACAAACAGACCAAAAAATATGAGCTGTACACATGGCCAGCTGGTGTGCAAGTAAAATAGAAAACACAATATGAAGCAGTTTAAATATACATAGCCTTGCCTTTATGTTTGTATCCAAAATGTGTAGTGTGTTGTTATGTGCAATGATTTACAGCTTAAACTTTGAGGCATGCTAACTAATTACATGTGTGTAACATGTAACTGATGTTGGGTTTCGAGGGTCAAGGGCTACCTAAATGCTAAGACAGTATTGAAGTAATCATGTACTTAAAATCAATGACTTGCCAAATGACCCAACTTGACTTATGCAGCAATCAGCTGGAACCTTACTAAGAATACCTTGTGTTTAAGGTTTGTGCCTGTGGCCTGTAAAGCATGTGGCATGCTGAGGTTTATGGTAGCAGGGACTGGGAAGTGTGCAGAAGTGATCTAGTGGTCATCTGTTGGTGAGGCAGGGCCTTCCTGAAGGGAACAAAAGCAAAACTAAACCTATCGCTATGGGTTTTAAATAGATTTCCTGTAAAAAGGTATCTTTCAAAATGTAAATTCAATCATGCAGTTCATCTTTTATTTGTAGTATATGATTATTACGAAAATGTTTGCATTCATAGCTGTATTTGTTGAGGTATATTTCTGTAACGTGTCGTTACTTAATAACAAACTTCATCTTGAAGTGCAGTAAGTTTTCATGGGGTACCCGTGTGTGTTGACAATAGGCCTTGCAGTAAGTGCATGGCCACTTGACAAATGTTACAAACATTTTATTATTTCATTAGATTATAATATCATTTGTCACTTATTACAAAGGTAAAGTTTTTGCATAATAATGTACAGTGTTTGGTCTTATTAGGCAGCTGTTAATTATGCAAGTCTTCTACAATGATCAAGAATTTATTGATCTGTAAAACTGAGCACTTTACTTCCTAATAAACATTTTATATACTCTATAAAGCAAACATATGCTCAGTTTGTTTATAACGGAATGTTAAGAACCCTACATTTTATTCGTGTGTTACTTCTCTCTCGTACCTTATTCTCAGGTTACCTAATAATGTAAAAAGGGAGTCCAGGGTGTAAACGAACAGAGAGGACTGGGCTGATCCTACTGCTTCATTGCCCAAACAGTACTTTTTAACACTTTATTTCCCGTTTGCGTTTGTGCAAATGCGTAAGTCTTTTCTGCTATTTCAGGTGGCAGCTCTGACTGCTAGTAACACTGTGTCCCTTTATTACTTCACAGTTGCTGCGTAAGTTAACTTCTCTACTCTCTCTGTTCCCCTTTATTTTTTCCCTTTGTTTCAGGGAATCTTACAGCATTTGGAGGGTTGAATAGTCGTTGGAAATCCCAGGCACACATATAAGCCCCATAGTTCTGTCTGGGAAGCTATCTCACCAGGTCAAAAGTATAGCATATTAATGAAAATTGAATGCTTAATGTAAATCCATCTTAGTATTTCATGAAATACATACATACTGAGTTTATTAAGTATATTGAGCCTTTAGCCAGTGTGCTGTAATAGTCGCAGTGTGTGGGAACTGGGAACCGGGAACCTTTTTTTTTATTTAATACCGCACATACGCTGTAGTGTTGCTGACTTCTGAAAATTTCCTCAGGAGGAGCAGTTTGGGATGCAGGTTTGGAATAAGAGCCACATAATTCTTCCATATCCCATGGGCATCACTTGGGTACCTTGTGTATGCAAATACTCTTATCCAGTACATCTAAACAAGAAAAAAAAACTGAGAAAAAGGGAAGAAAGTTAAAGTTATGATAAAAAATTTGCAAGCAATTGTTACTTGTATATTTAGTCACCAATGGGGCTTTGTAGGTTCCCTGCTTACATAGACCATGAAGTGTGAGCAGAGAGGCTGGCAATTGGAAGCGGAGGAGTCCTTCTCCCGAGTCTGTTCCACAGCAGCCTTCAGCAGAAGGTTTATGCTGTTTGTGTCCCTGGCCCCTCCCCATACGGCATCTCTGGTCCTGCTGGGATCTGCAGGGCAGCGACAACCCCCAGGAAGCACAGGCTACTTGGTGGTGGGAAGATACGTAAGCAGCACTGCTTTCAAGAGGGAAGGCAAAGCCTAATATTTCAGAGACACTGAAGTTGTGTCAGTCTCTTCTCTGAACTGAATTGCTGAAATTCTGATGCTTGCAAACCGTTCTTCCCTTCCTGCACACAAACGGAATTCAGAAGCGCAGTTGTCTTCTGTTCTGCTAAGAAAGTTTTTTAGTAGTAACTCAGATTATGCCCTGTTTTTACCTAAAAGACGCGGTGGATGGCTGGAAGAAAAATAAGCTCTCAATTGCTAGCAGACAAATTATGAAGTATTATTTACTAAAGCATGCTAAATAGAAGAAAACATTACTGCTATATACCCCTTTGGTAAGAGTGTAGTTTGTGTTCTAGGTCTTCAAGAAAAGATATTTCAAAAGAAAAGAAATAGCTTGCAAAACAATCTAGTCTTCTACAGTGCAGAAATACAAAAAAGCTGTCAAAACTTTTTTCCCCTTTGTGGAATCTTAACAAAAATAGCAGCTGGTGTTCTGACTTGTTTTCAGGAACGTAGGAGGGCATTAGAAGATTTCTGATTTCGTGGTAAGTCTGTGTACCTCCTGTGCCATAATCGTCCTTCCAGGTTTTAAGCACTGAACATGCAAAACAGGTACAGAAAGGCAGAGGGACAGCTTAATGGTTCAGGTGGTAGACTGACATTCAAAAGAGTTATCTCGCTTTTATATGTGTCGCCTCACCCTGATGCATTAATGCACAAATTCAGCTGGTCCCAGCTTGGTTCAAAGGACCGTTACAAACACGTTGGTGCTTAAGTGTCAGTAATGTTAAAACAGCCGTGGGATCACAAGCAATTTTTCCTTGGACTGGAGATTTCTGGCAGCTCTTCTGCTTTACTTCTACTCTTAAAAACTACTCGGGGAGACTGAAACTGTGTCCCAGGAAGTGAAGAGCAGGCCTGAAGACCGCAAACCTGTGCCTTTTGTAACTGACCTGGATTTGGACTTGGTGTGAGAGCAGCTTTCCTGCAGCCGGCTGTTCAGGTATGTTGGAGCAGGCCTACCAGCGGCGGGATGCTAGGAAGAGAGCAAGAACGTTTTTGAGACTCAGGGAGTATATGGGGTTTGTGTGGCTCCCAAGAAGTTATTAGTAGTAAATGCAATACTTAGATTGCCAAAGGACTGATGGTGACATTTTGACAAAAGTTTAGAGCAGCAAATTCATTCATTTGCAAAGCCTTAAAATGAGTAAAAATAGGCTAGCAGATATCCACAGGGACTAAATGTTTATTTAAAGACAATTCACACAAAACAAATCAACAATATTAAACTGTTATAGAGCAAGAATCTGTTTAACTGCTGTCCAGTGTTTGAGATTTCAACATTTGAAAAAAATGCTTGCACTGAGAAGAGTTGAGCTTTGTTTTCAGGTAAGTCACATTTAAGGTGTTTTCGAAATACTCTTCTAACAGTGCCATGACTGCCTGTGTGTGCCTGCACAGGCTGCTGCTTTTCACTGTTGCACAGAGAGCGGTACAATGAAAACTCAAAGGAACACTAAAAAAAACCCTGCTCCTTTCAGGCTAAACTTGCAACTACCAGTTCATCCCAACGTCTGAGGTAAGCACGCTTTTGTACGGCTATCAGCTTTTCCTGCAGCTGAGATGGACACTGCAGGACCGAGTTCCCCGACTCCCCGGTTACAGATAGCTGTACACTGAGAGATGCAGTTGTGAGAAACCTTCAGCTGCAGGAAGGCAAATCTGGCGAGCGTTGGAGGCTCCTCAGCATTTAGCTGTGAGCTGCTAGGGGCCACTGCTGCAGACCTGGAGGAACAACCGACTCCAGCCAGCACCATGGCCGGGGCTTCTGGCCAGTCTCCTTCCCCAGTGGGCAGCACCCAGCCTCTTCACTCCCTCCCTGCCATCTCCTGGCACAGGAGGAGACGGCCCCAGGTCTGAAAAGCTCTCAGCTGAAGTAGGTTTTCATATTTATCACATAGAAAATGCATACAGCTGTTGTGGTTTTAAAGCCGTTATATGTTACAGAGCTTGGAATACTGTTACCGCAAAGATACTCGCCTTGCTTGGCCAATTTGTCCTGCTAAGCCAGGTAAATCTTAGTAGAAGGAGATTTCTTTAGCAGGAATTCCTTTCCCAATATGACCCATTTCATCATGGTAACGCTTATCAAGGACTGAGGTGGATTTACCATGCCATGACTTTAGAAACTTGAGCACAGAGAGTTTTCCTAAAACTTTGACTCTTCTCACCCTTTTTCTAAACAGGCAGCAAGTCCCCTTGCAAGAATCCCCAACTTCCATTTCAGAAAAATGATTGCTTTGTCATTGCGACCCCAAGAGAGCAGGCAAGGAATACTTCCATGAGTCATGCATTTCTTCTGGTAAGAAAGTTGTTTCTTTCAATGTTCTTATGATTTTAGGGCTATGTAATAAAGGCCAGTTGGGTTTCTTGGCTTAGTGATTTAAAACAATTAAGTAAAGAAACAGGTTTGACAAGGGTTTTAACTGCCTGTTAATTCATGCCCAGCAAGCAATAGGAGGGAGACTCCGACTGGGAGAGAAAAAGCATTTATGTTATGTTCACAAGTCTTTTCTTTAGCAGTGAGATGAGCTTAAGTAAGCTCTATCTGACAGAAGGGGAGCTCATTAAAAAAAAGGAGGGAAATACTTAGACTGAAATAAGTTGTTTATGTTGTAAGAACCACAATCACACAGACACAGATTATTTAGAAAATAGAAGTGGGTCACATGGAAGATCCAGGGGAGCAACTCCAGGAGGTGTTTGTTGGCATTGCTGCTATTTACACTATCAGATTGTACTCTCTGGTCCTGTGCTACAAATATGTGTGTAAAAATGCTGTGTAAAAATACACAGCTAAACACAAAGTGATTGCACTTTACTGAGTGTTCAAGAGACAACAAGTTGTTGTTTATGAAAATAGCATTTTCCACTTAATATTAGAAAACCATTGCCCTTTTTTTTCCCCCAAATTAAATAATGGTCTCTTTTGGAGGATTATTTGAATAAAAAAAAAAATAAAAAAGCCTAGCACTATTAGGCTGTACCGAGGAATACTGAAATTTTCATCCAGGAAAGAAAAATTCGAATACTTGTAATATTTATCAGCATCCCAGAGAAAATCTGCAAACTGAAAATATGTAACTACAGATCCATAAGAGGGATTGTTTGAAGAGGTTTGACTCACCTTGGGCTGATGCCAGTGCATGTCCAGAAGCAATTTTCATCACGTTACCCGAGGTGCCTGTCTGCAGTCACACAGAGCAGGGTATTGCATCTGAAGCACTTGACTCTGTGCCCAGTAGGTCAATGGAAATATAATCAATGCCTTACAGGAGGCTGTTTCCTAATACTGGAGAGTGAGGGAATAATTGCAGTGTTGCATTCTTTGAAAAAGAAGGGTGCCTGGAATATTGGCAAGGCAGCTTTCTTGAGAATGACATGGTCTGCTTAGGTGGCGTGACTCAAAACCCTTGGGGACAAAGGTTATTTCTCTCCAAATATGAAGGAAATACATGAGACTGGAGAAGCACGATTTACTTATTTATTTATTTGTTTATTTTAACAGGCTAGGTTAGGCATTAGTGATGTTTCGATTTCTGCAGCAGGGATGTAGTCAAAACCAGGGGCAAGAACTGATAGAAAGTGTCTGGGTCTATGAACATATTTCAACCTGCCGGTTCCTGGGTCCAGGAGCTGTATGGGTGTCCTGGTTTGAGCAACACAGGACTAATTTCTCCTCTAATGCCTGGGAAAACCGCAGTTTTAGAAGACTCTTTATAGCCGGCTATGGTGTGTGTGTTTCAAGGTGTCAGTGTTTTTTGAGCTCACCAGGTGCAGGGATGAGGAGGAACAAGACGCAGCACTTGACCCAAGCTGGCCAACAGGATTATTTCGTACCATGAACATTACATTCAATATAAATTAGGAAGTTTGCTGAGAAGTGCTCTCTCTCCCTTGATGCCTGCAATCCTGAGAACTTACTGCCCCGGTGCGGGACCCCTGAGGCCTTCCCTCAGTCTGTTCTTTCTTTATTCTCTAGTGGATGTATTAAATTTATTGGCTGTCAACATTGAGTGTCTACCTGACATAAATTCTTTGTGGCTCTTATGATATGTTTTTTTTTAATCCTTCCTCTGTGCTGGAACAGCCTCCTGAATTGCAAATCTATTGATTTATTTTTTGGATAAGCATATGCTCACTGGTAGGAAGAAAGAATGAAGGACGGGTTCTAAAGAAATAACAATTAAAATCCACAAATTAGTCATGCAGAATAAAATACGAGAGGTAACTGTACTGGTAATAACAAAAAGATCTTTTTGTCTTGTGGTAAAAGTGTGTCTATCCTGAAACCGGACAGAAGCCAGCGGACTAGTTCTGTACCTTGTGTTCGGATTCGGCTTCAGTGGTTTTGCACACTTCCTCGTACTCCAAATTCTTTGCGGAATGGGTTGACATTCTCTGCCTCAGTAGGATGCTACTCTACAGGTACTGTTCTGTCCACGCTTCCCAGAAACCCCGAATTAAAGATTCTTTCTTTAAAGATTCTAAAGATTCTTCTAAATCTTTAGAATAATCTTCTTCTAAAGATTCTAAAGACCTTTCTCACAGGTAGTGAATATATGGTTTACAAGGTTTTTGTTGTATCTACCAGCACAGAAGTCAAGAAAGAAGATGACACTTCTTACGCAGCCCAAAGCAGCCAGCCAGTAGTAGCGACTTCATCAACAATACATGTAAGTCTGTAGCAAGAGCTACCGAGTCACTTAGGTACTTGTTAAATCTTTGCTTGAACCAATAGAATTTATAAAGCCTATGTACACTGTGAAAAATAACAGGCCCAATTCCTGAATCAGTGTAACTCACGGGCCTTTTAGATGCATAATTTAAAAAGTCAATAGCGTATATCATGTAGTTGTCCAACTACATGTAAATATTTTAGAGAATCAATTAAATAACTCACTTGCTAACAGCAGTTTTGAAAACAAGGCAGCAATTCTGAAAATGAAATTTGCTTTCTATAGCATCCAGCCTTCTGCTTGCTTCATCAAAAGCCATTCAAATCGTTCTACCGCCAGGCTTACTAACCTGTTTCAAATTCCACTGGAATAATTCTTTATTCCAGCAATATTGCTCCAACAATTGCTATTATTGATTATTAAATATTTTCTAGCTACAGAGAAGTAGCTAAAAAAATAAGAAATGTGTCTTTTGTTAAAGGGAATATCTTGTTGAAAGCTATAATAACCACAACATAAGACAAATATAAATACAAACTAAAAAAAATAAAAATTCATATTTTTTCAACCTTGGAGGTTAATTAGTAGCATAACAGTGGAGTCTTAAGGTAAGTCACTCTTCAATGAGTCTTACAGACACAGATGATTTTCATAGTCAGTGAAGGCTTTTTTTTCCTCTCTTTCATTATTTGTAATTAGGACAAAGTGCTTTCAAAGCAGTAAGCCTCCTTCCTTTGTAACAAAACAAATAAAAAAGTACACAGTAAGCCTCGTTAGGCACTTTTTCTGTATTGGTAATATTTTGAAGTCTCATGTATTTCCTAAGTTTTAAGAACTAAAAGTGTGATAACTCAGTCTGAACTTCTACAAGCATTAACCATAGGCTACAACATGGTAAATCCTTAACAAAACTTGGTAAAGCATTATAAATAAAATGGAATTGTTTCAGAAACATATCCAAACGTGATGTGTAAATTTCAGGGCAATGGGAAATCCACCAGATCTTTAGTTACTTGTACAGTTATTGTAGTTGTTTTTCTTTTTTTCTAAGATTTTTTATAAACTGTATTTATTTCCAAATTGGATACCGATGATTTCAATTTTGTCAGTGGCCTTTTGCATATTAAAAAGCTGTCAATTAATACAAGTTTTCTCCTTAGGCTGCTCCAGCACTTAGGTTATCTTTTACTTTTTTCCCTCTCTCAATAAATAAACGCAGAGCTTTTTCAGGTTTCTCCACAGTAAGGCACTCAGAAGCTGTATAAGTTTTAAAGATTCTTCCTAAAACATGAACACTTTAATTGGATGATGTATGCTAACACTTAGAATCATAGAATCATAGAATTGTTGAGGTTGGAAGGGACCTTTAAGATCATCAAGTCCAACCATTAACCTAACCTGACAAAACCACTTCTAAATCATGTCCCCAAGTACCACATCTACCCTTCATTAAACACCTTCAGGGATGGCGAATCCACCACCTCCCTGGGCAGCCTATTCCAATGTTTGATAACCCTTTCAGTGAAAATTTTTTTTCTAATATCCAATCTAAACCTCACTTGGCATAACTTCAACGCATTTCCTCTCGTCCTATCACTTGTCACTGGGGAGAAGAGGTCAGCCCCCACCTCTCTACAACCTTTCAGGTAGTTGTAGAGAGTGATAAGGTCTTCCCTCAGCCTCCTCTTCTCCAGGCTAAACAACCCCAGTTCCCTCAATTGTTCCTCATAAGACTTGTCCTCCAGACCCCTCATCCAGCTTGTTGCCCTTCTCTGGACATGCTCCAACACTTCAATGTCCTTCTTATAGTGAGAGGCCCAAAACTGAACACAGTACCTAAGGTGGGGTCTCACCAGTGCCAAGTACAGGGGGATGATCACTTCCCTACTCCTGCTCACCACACTATTCCTGATACAGGCTAGGATGCCGTTGGCTTTCTTGGCCACCTGGGTAGACAGTTACATCTGCATGATACAACAGTGTGTGGAGACACAAGTCCTACCCTCAAGCAGATCAACACGCCCTCCTAGCTTAGTGTCATCTGTGAACTTACTGAGGGTGCATTCGATCCCCTCATCCAGAACATTGATAAAGATATTAAAGAGAACTGGCCCCAGCACCGATCCCTGGAGGACACCACTTGTGACTGGACACCAACTGGATTTAACCCATTTACGACCACTCTCTGGGCATGGCCATTCATCCAGTTGTTTTACCCAGTGAAGAGTACACCTGTCCAGGCCGTGAGCAGCCAGTTTCTCCAGGAGAATGCTGTGGGTAACGGTGTCAAAAGCCTTGCAAAAATCCAGGCAGATTACACGTGACTAACATTTCCATTTTGGGGATACTGTAAAAGTAGATTCACAGTAAATTTCTCCTGTAAATGGTCTTAAGGATTGTTAAGGCCATTTTCACCTTCTGATGTGTGAGTGGCAAGACTAGATTCCTACAGAATCAAATGATAATTATGTTGAGAACTGTGTATCAAATCTGTCACTTGTAATCTATTTAGTAGGTGCTGCAATTGCACCTATTCTTTAACGACAACAAGGCCTGTGATAGAAGTGAGAGCTCTAATAGGACTCTTAGTGTATTGAACCCACCTTTCTTGATAATCGAATACATTTGTCAAATAGTACTTCAAATTCACTTGAAAAGATGCAGTTTTCAATTAAAAAAAAAAAAAGCTGATTGGAATTGGATGTCTTTAATTATTTATTACTTTGAAAACTGGACTTCAGTCAATTGCTTGTTATAAAATAATTCAAAGAGGAGGAAGTTGCTTCCCAGGCAGCACTGGGCAGCATGCTTGGAAGCAGTAGCTGTATCTAGCCAGTTTAATATCTGTTCTTGCTTGATATGTAGCAATAATTTCAGGGGCTTGCTAGTATCAGAATTTATGGCTGGGAGATTGTAACAGCTGATGAAACATGGAAAAGCTGTAATTTAGGCAATGAATGAAAAGAATGCTTATACCAAGCAAGTCAGAAATGAGTACCTCGTGTGACATGCAGGTATTTGTGGGGAAAAACAACTCCCACTAGATCCCTGGTTTGCTGAGGAGGAGCAAGGGTTAGTAAAATCATAAAAGCCCTGCTATTTAGCAATGCTACGCTATTAATTACAGCAAATGGAACATACCTTACAAGGAACAAGAAATTACTTTCAGTTACTGGCACTGAAAATATTAAAACCTTACATTCTATACTGAAAACAATAAAAATTTCAAGCAGTAGTTTGTAAGATTATTGTTACATAAAGCTCCCCGCAAACTAATCCATTCAAATAAATTATAATTTGTCTTTAGAAATTAATAACCTTCAGCTTGTGATTTATTTTTAATTATTTAAAAGTAGTTCACATGAAGGATTTAAAAGAAAAAATCTTCAGCCAGATTGAATAATTTCACATAAAACCTAAACATAAGTAAGTCTTTCAAAATTTGCTAGAAAATAAAATCACTTACTGTCTAAATGTAAGCAAAGTGAAACAAGAATTTTCATGCACAAAACCACATTTTCAATCGAGTTAATGATATAATCAGAATTATTAAAATCTGTACATCACAATTTAAGACTAAGTTCAGCTGACAAAAATCTCAGGAAAACAATGGTATCGGGCAGTTCCGTCATTTTTAAGCCCCAGCAATGCATGAGTCTTAACACTATAAACCACTTGATCCCTGGTACCCTATCACTAAGATCCTGCCGAAAGGAGCAAATGTCAGGGATAATTCAGCTCCTAAGCCAATTGCAGTGGAAAGCAGGGATCATATCAAGACCAGTTTCGAGCAGATTAATGAAAAAAGGCTTAATGAGCCATGTACCTCTCAAAGAATGCTTGTAAAATCCATCCCTAATGAGGGTGGGGAGATAGAAAAGATTGTGAGAAACAAGTCAGGACCATTAACCCTGGGGTATTACGAGATCCTTGAGAGTCTAATTCTTGTCACAAGGTCAAGCTTTTACAAAGCAATTATTAAGGATCTCCATAGTATCAACATACAGACACACACACGTACTCAAAGCCT
Source organism: Charadrius vociferus (assembly GCF_000708025.1). Taxonomy (NCBI): domain Eukaryota; kingdom Metazoa; phylum Chordata; class Aves; order Charadriiformes; family Charadriidae; genus Charadrius; species Charadrius vociferus. The sequence continues at coordinate 3,530,982 of NW_009649717.1, read as the reverse complement.
TTTAACCTCAGGGATTCTGGACTCATTTCCCTTGTCCTACTTATCACTCTTTTTTTTTTTTCTTGCTTGCCTTGTTCATAGAGGTACGTGTTATAGTACCTATACAGGTGATGTATCTCCTGGCTTTTGCAAGCATCTAATTGTGTAGTCAGTCCCCAATCAAAATAGCAGAACCAAGGTTTTATTTATGATTTCACTTCTGCCTTTCTCTCAGCTTGATTTGTGTACTTCTCCGTTGGAATGAAGAAAGAAAGGAAAATTCTCATCTATCTGCCGTAGTGGGCCTGTTGTTCTAACTTTAGTCTTGAATGGGCACAGGTTGGCATTAACAGCCACTGCCAATTTGAATTTTTCCAAAGCACAAGAAAATAGTCTGCTATGAGTGATCAACTTTAAGCAATTTACTAGTCCTATCTTCTTCTGATCCAGATATGGAATAACAGAAATTAGAAGGCTGGATAAAAAGAGAAAAAAAATATCTTAATTTACAGCCTATAGTGTGATAGTGAAGTCTGACATGACTACTACTCTAATTTCTACTCGTGCAACTAAGGTATACAAGTTTATAAACCTCATTGTGGAGTTGCAGAGCTCAGCTAACAGTTTGATGGCTAGATTGTGCTGCTGTCAGTTCATTAGTGTGTGGGCATTCTCATTAATGTCACTGGGACCAATTAAGTTAAAAAGTGATGCACTTAGGAGTAGCAGAGTCTGTCCTTTCATTGAGGTGAATGGGAATTCTTCCTGAGCAGCCGTTCTGGGATTTGCTCTGGTCACATGGGCTGCTTCAGTGGCAATGAAATCATACAGGCAGTATGTTAACTTCTCTGTGGAGTGAAATACACTTAAGCATTGGACAGTGCAGGAAGTAAATTTACAGTTTCATGTAAATACATTCTTATAGATGCCTAACTGCTAAAATGAGTTGTAGAAAGCAAGAAAATGTAGGAGTTTCTTGGTAAATACTATCTGTGCAATACTGTGTCAAAGCGTGTTCAAAATGTGAGTAGTTTACCTTAAGTTGATTATTTCCTTTCTCAGAAGCCACTGTTTTATATTGAAATTTATATTATTTTCAGATCAGAACACAGTCTCTGTGATCACATTTATAACTCTTTAAATGTTGAAAGGTTAAGGAGCAGCTACAAGTACCTGGGCTGTAGATTTCTACAGTTTTAAGTCTCCTCACTGTTTGCTTCTGGTTAAAAAGGAAAAATGTGTAAGTAAACTAAAGGTACAGAACACTTTCTGACAATTTTTGTACTCTGAAGCTTTCATTTTCCCCAGCAGCACTACATATTACCATCAATGCAATACAATTAGTGACTGGGTCAGCAGTTTTTAATCCTGAATTCATATTTTTCAAAATGTTAAATTCAGAACACGCTTTGAGCTGTCCAAAAGCTTTAGATCTTTTCATTTACTTACAAGGAGCATTCCAGCTCTGAATATTCCGGAAAGTTAAAATCTGAATAGAAATTGAAGATCAATCAAATGTGTAAATACAAAACACAGTTGAAAAAGTTGAACAGACTTATATTTTATGATTAGAATTTTACCACCAAGAATGATGGTGCATTCTCGGCGGTATGTGTTTCAGCATCAAACTACAAATCCTAACTACTTCCATTCTCAAGAAAACAATCACAATGGAAGATTGTACTCCTGAAAGCTCTGTTATCTTTCTTGATACACATCTCTGTGGCCTTCTGCACAAAGGAAGGAATGAAAGGAGAAATTCATAATGGGCCAATTCCATGAGACAGAGGCTTAAATGAGGCAGGAATAAGGAATTCATTAAACCACATTACCTTCTCTGTATGTCTCAGCAGTGTGTGATTATTGCAACTATCAAGGAAGCTGTGCAGTTAAGAAATGAAGTGGGTTTATCTAACACAGCACGTGTTTCTCTTGAGTATCATCTCTAATGGTGTTGGACATAGTTGATAGGATGAACACTGTAATTCAGCTTTCAGAAATTTAAGGAAGGACTTTTTACGTTCAGGGTGTGAAGAAGTTCCCCTGAGTTCTTTAGGAGGTCGAGAATACAGTATTATGTTACATTCTTAGCAGCACTGAGCCAAGCAGTCAAGCCTTAATCGTATCCACAAGTACTCATGGATGCAAGCTGTGAAATATAAGCTTGAGTATCTGCTTCAGTTTAAGTCTTTTAATAATGACTGACCCAATTCTTGAATTAGTCGTCATGTTTTAATACATTGTGCAGTATTTCAGTGGAATACTGGAATGGCAAGGTGAAGATTTTTTCAATTTTTTTTAATAAAAATGTTGGGGTTTTGAAAAGAATACCAATACAAAATGTCAAAAATTTCAAAACTCAAATGCAATTTTTTTCTTTTTTCATGAGAAAGATAGCAGAAGGTGACATGCTGGAAGGCTTTTAAACACTTGCAAACATAAAAGAGAGGAGAAATCTTGAAAAGGAATTCTGTAATGAGTCTCCTTTTTTTATGTATGATACCTGTCTGCTGTGACAGTTTGTTTACACGTCTGTATAAACCTCATACAGATTTTTAGAAGTATCCTCTATATTTGCATTAAAACTAACTAGCCTCAAAATTTTTTAACAAAATGTTGATTATGATAATTCTATTGGAAGTAGATTACCATTTTGCAAATAACAGATTACTGTTATTTGTTATGTTACTATGATATGTTCTTTTTGCATAAAGGAACCATCCTGTCATACTGGAAGGACTGTCACGTGCATCTTTCAATGCCACAGCAGTTGAGTCTTCAGTAGTAATACTGAGGGGAAAAAAAATCAGGATTGTTGTATGGCTCACATTCCTAACCTGCAAAAAACTGAAACAATAGTGGGCATCAAAAATGACTTAAGGTAAGATTTCATAAAAGGCTACAGAATACTCTAAGACTAATGCTATGAAAAGTCTTAAAAGAGCAGTAGCACAGGTACTATTGATAAGAAACCAAAAAAAAAGCCCTGGCACTGCCAGAAATAGCAAATGGCCAAAGTCTTCAGGTCAGGATTGGATGTAAAGTTCATAAATACCTGCAGCATGATGGTGCATTCCATTAAAAAGATGGAAAGTTAGAAAGATGACAGTTCAGTTGTTACCAAGTTCAGATATGAACGGGGATGATACGCTTCCCGTACATTCCAAAAAGTAATGTTAAAATAGGCCCTTGACCCAGAAACTAAACTATTGATACAACGAATAACATACCTGTATATATCTGTTACCAATAACTGCAACTTGATAAGGTGCTTTGGCCGTTAATTCTAACTCGGGTCCTACTAAACCTTGGGGATGGCAGCAGGGCATTCTGACTGCAAAGCACTATTCAGTGGACCTTTCCTACCCCAGGAATCAGTGAGCGAGTACCAAAATGTTTAGGTAAATCGATTCCCGCAAACCATTTCATAACAGAGTATCTGAATTAAATGACCAGAAAGTATGTTGTCATTTAAATCTAGAGTACTGTCACATTTTAATGAAAGCAGCGACTCCTCATCAGCTGTGTGAGAAACTCTTGTCTCGGGGACAGGCATTTTACACCGCGGTGTAACATCTCACACCTCACGGTGAGGGCGAGCCACAGCTCATTTAAGGAATATTTATCTTGTGTAACCAAATCCGCTCTAATGAAAACTCTACTATTTTTTTTCTTTACAAACACGATCTATGTGGTGAAAGCTCTAAGTCTGTGCCTGTCACTGTGACCAGAACCCTCAATTGTTGAAAGCTGGCTGATCTACACGGAGTACTGTAAAGCATTATGAGCAGGGCCATGGTACACCTGACCTGCTATCAAACATCCTGAATATGGAATAGTGAGGTGGATGCATGGAAAAGATGATTGTCCTCCCTTGCCTCAACATCCTGAATGTAAAAGAAAAAAGAGAACTGGCATTCAACTTCTGCATTTATCCTTCCCCCCTCCCTTCTGTGAGAAATTGTTCTGTGAATAACTAATAACATGCGTGTGTGCAAATCTGACTAGTATGGAGCGTGCCAGTGTGAATCCTGATTACATTTTCCATGTTTAAATAGCTTTTATGTAATATTTTGCCATTGACTTTACATGCCTATGTAAAATCTGAGCAAAAGAGTAAGTTAGGATCTAGTGCTCACTTGATATTTCTTGAGGATAGATTTTTCTCCTGGCAAGTAACTAAATAAAATTTGACCCCGTTGGCAGGTTGATTGCTAAAATAACATTATCAATGCTTAGTCTCAGTTTCTTTTTCTTTCCAGAAATATTGGGGATCTCCTTATGAAAAAAAAATCATATATATTATTTAAAAATATAATGATGTACATGAAGCAGGTAAAAATAGAGATTGCCTAAATGCTAAAAACAAAGCAGAGAGAAAGCTGGGTAGGGCCACACCTCACAGAACAAGGTAATACTATGACTCTTCTCCCAAATCTCAAACAGAAAAGACATGTTGAAGAAAAAGCAAATAGGCAACAACTTCAAGATATAGCTAATCCAATGAAGGTGTCTTCAATGATGTGTTGTTGAAGCCGAAACCAAATCTTTTCCACGGAATTACAGGATGGGAGATAGGTCAACATTGCCATGTACCTAAATTATCCCATCTATCAATATATGGAAATATATTCAATATCTACTCATATATTGATACCGATATATGGAAACTTGCCTACAGAGGTTTTGTCACGGTGAGCTTGATACCTGACATCTCAGTGCAAGTCTGCATGGAATGACTCAGTTCATTTTAATACAAAATATGTCCCTTAGCGGACATAAACAGCAAAGGCAGTTATTTACTGCTACTGCATATCCAGAGGTGCATCTGTCAAAATGTTTCCAGAGAGCCCATGTGCATCCTCCCTTGTGGCCAAAACAGCTAAGAGCCTAAGAAGAAAAAAAAAAAAATCCTGAAAGGAATCTGGAGAAGTAAAAATAAAATAAAAATTGGCTTGCCTATCTAGTTAACACAGATACTTCCAGCTTCTGTGCTTAGTATAAAGTATAATTCTCTCCAAATTAAAAATTTATTCAGTCACTAAGTACAGCTGGAACAGCCATTTTGAGAAACCTGCTTTTCATTTTGCCAATCTCTTCTAGCTTTGTACCATCTTGCAAAAATCTTGAACTTAAATTTATACCATAAATACTATTTCTGCTCCAAAAATTGTGTCACTGAACATCAAAGTGACTAATCTGAGCAAAGAAGTGCCACGAAGCTGGAATATACGTGTCCCAAATTCTGTGCTTGAACAGGAGCAATGTAGAATACTTAGGGTTATTACATCTGTTCACCCATAGCAAAATTGTATAGTCATATGCTGCTGGCTGACATGTCCATAGAGAGTAAATGCGGCTGATGTAGAGCAAATCTTTTGCGTGAACACTTAGGAGTATTTGCCACACCAGTGCATCCCAAGATTGCATTAAGGCTGGGTCTCACAGTCCCACTGCAAAACAAAACCAAAATTATTCTATTTGTTAATTTGGGTTTTTTGTTAATTTGAATGTCTGTCCATTTTGATATAAATGAAAAGAAATGGAAATCTGTCAAGAATTAGTAAAAGGCCTGAGTACTACAAAACTGTTTTCATTCATATTTGGTTCTAATTGTTAGTTACATGCAGAGAAATACATGAGGTCAGACTTACAGTTCAGTCACATCAGTGTAAATTTAGAGAATCTGTCTGTTAATATAGTTTTAAGGCGACTGTTTCCCGATCATCTAAGAAGAAGAAGAAATTTTTATTTTCAGAAACTTAAGTTATTTTACCAAAGTATAAATTAACAGTGAACTACTGTAATGCAAGAATCATGTAGATGGATTTTAAAACTTAACAGGGTCATAATCTATTTTCTGAAAACTGAGTATATTCAGATAGGTAGAGAAATATTAACGATCAAGCAAGTTCTTTCCTCAGTTTTTCAGGACTCTTTGTAATGTTGAGGATCTCTTTTGTGTATGTTATTCTATTCATGCATGTGTT
>NW_009649717.1:3501493-3524974 GCF_000708025.1 Charadrius vociferus | reverse complement strand
TATGTCAATACCTATCTGTCCGAGATCCCCATCTAGCTAAACTGGAAATTGAGAATTTAACTTAGTGCATGCTTATGTGTCTGTGAATCTCTAATTTTATATGTATTGCACTATTTCATTGTTTACTTTTCAGTTCATTTGCTGGATGCTTATGTGGGGTTGTGACAAAGCTGAATGAAAAAGGGTAGGAAGCATCATGTTTTTAAAAACACTCCTGTCCTGGTCTGCGGTAAAACAGAACCAATTTTCTATTGAGTAATTTTACTTTTTAGCTAAGCCTCTTCTAACTAACTGAAGACTCTGAAATTAATGGGCATATTGTGGAGACACTGTTCATTGTCAGAGCAATAAAACCTGATTATTTGTAATTTGTGCCAAGGAATGGTGTGCAGAGGCTCTTGCTTATACTTATTGCTGTAACACCCAAGGCCAGCTAACTTTGTTATTTGCCCCGTTGGAGGGTCGGAAGCAGAAAAGTGTAGAGGGGTCCCACCTGCGGGGAGGAGTGGACAGGACAGGTGACCCAAAACTGACCAAGAGGGTATTCCATCCCATCTGCCACATGCTCAGTATAAAGCTGAGGCACCAAAGGGTCGCCTCTCTTTCTTCAATGGCTGATGTCTGAGGAGCACTCTGTCTGTTCATCTGCCTTTGATCCTGATCCAGGATCCAGATCTGGAATCCAATTCCCATCTGTCACTGAGTCCAGTCTGGGACTTTCCCCATGCCTGTCAGTGAGGTGATCGCCATCCTGGGAGCTTGAAACGGTTTTGTATATATTGTATATATTTCATTATTTTTTTTTAATTATTTTGTTAATTTATTAATATTTTCATGAAAGTAGTTTAGCTTTTTCTAAACTCATGAGTCTCTTTCTCTCCCTCCCTCCTCTCCTTGGAGAAAGAGGTGGGGAAGAGCATGTGTCTTTCATCCCAGTGGCCAGTATGGCCCAAACCACGACAACCTTCTTGACATCTATTAAAATACCAATTATTTTTAATAACATCAAATGCCACTTCACAATTCTGTAGCAGATGTTATGGAAAGTAACAGTGGCTTGTCCAGAAACCCCGTGTCTGACTACCGAAAACAGACTTGTGGGAAAGCCGTCAGTGCCGGGTTCCAACAACTGGCTGCTGTGGTGGGGCTGCTTCAGTGTCTTGGCTAAAGGTAGGCACTGCTGGTGACAACAAAAGCCTGGGAGAATATGAGTTAACAACTTCACTCAAAGTAAGGACCTCACTGCAAGGACATGTCTTTGTCAAGATGATGAAACTCAATTTGCAGTTATGTTTGGGATGCTGTTCTACAGCTATCTGTTTCCTCATGTCTTCTGTGCGTCTACTTTATGCATAATTCTGCAGGTAAAATCCTTTGCATCGCAATCATTCTGTTTTCAAATAGTTTAATTTTATGTCAGATGACAACTGAAAATATGTCAGACAGGGAACTGCTACACCCAGTACCCGTGTTTGGAGAGCACGTCGAGCGTTTGCCCAGCCGGCTCTGCAGGGCTTGCCACTGGCCACCTGTTCTCCCTCCTCTCATATGGCAAAACCTCAGCTCGGGGCCACTGATGTAGTTTTACTGTGATGCACCGACTGCATAGAAGGAGAAAACTGGGTCAGCTACAAGACAGAGGATAAGCTGTGCATGTGGATTTTTCATGGAAGGTGGCAGGTACACTAGTACAGCTAGTAACACATAATGTTACTGTAGTGCACGTGCACCTCCTCAATAAACTCAAGAGGAGGAATGACTGGTGAGAAGTCCGTAGACCACAGCCAAAATTAAGCAACAGGTCTTTAAAATAAAGCAAATCTTATTGCATGAAATAATAATGGGGAGTGATAAAGGCAGAGGTCCTTGTTGGAAGTGCTGCTGCATCTGTACCAAGTGGAAGGGGACAAACTGCCATTGCTGTGTATGGCCAGGGGAAAAGCTGGGCTGCCAGGAAAGGGTTGCTGCAGCCTACAGACTCTTACAAATGTGGTACCATCCTGATTAGCTGTACGCTTCAATTTGGTTGCCATAAAAAAGACTAAGAACTCACAATAGCAGCAATAACAGGATGGTGAAGGTGTCTTGCAGTTACACAGAGAAAATGCAAATTTCAGTACAAGGATTATGCAAACTGGCAGAATAAGTAAGTACACAGACACCTTTATTTAAAATTAGTGTTTCTACCACTTGAGCTTGGTAAGGAAAAACTTGATGGCATCAGTCAAGTACACTCTAGAGCAGTAATGATTCCCAAATAGAAAAGGGTGCGAGACATGCACTGGGAAGAAGAGGATGTTTTTATCTCTGTCTCACTTAGACTGTGACCCCATTAGCTGTCGAGATTGCATTGGTGTCCTGATAAGCATCACTTTGGACTGAATTACTTGCCAGTGAATGTAGGTGCTAATTAAAGTATGGAACCATTTTTTTTTTTCAGGTTAAGCCATTAAATATTAGTTTCATTTCTTAACAAATTCATAGCTAGAACATGCAGAAAGGCTGAATAGTTTCTTGAAGAAATGAATAGTGGCATAATTTTTATGGCAAAGAGAAGGGAGGCATGCTAGACATTTCAGCAAAGTAGATTGATACTAAGTTTTAAATATACAAGGATGGTATTCATTTGTGTAATCACGAACAAAAGTACAAAGGAAGATCTTGAAAAAGAATCAAGTCAATTGATTCTGATCTGAATCAGAAATTCTGAAACTGATCAAGTCAGTTTGTCAAGCTACTGAACAGTGGGAATTGCGTTTTTCATTCTGGCTTTAAGAGAACTTCTTCATGAAGTGCAGTTTCAGGTATGCAATGGTAAGGAAGATTACTGTCATGCAGGCGAGAGCCAGGTGGTTCTGCCACAGGCCCCAGCTACTCGCATCAATGCCTTGACTTTTCAGATATTCATCGCCAGTACACCACCTACAGATAAATACACACACATTTATAAACTTAGTCAGTTTGGAGTATCTAGGAAGATCTCTAGAAGTTGTAGTGTGATTTCATGTCTATAGTAGGCCAGGCAAATGCCAGCTGTACGTTACTATTTTATTTTCTATTTGTAAATTTGTTTGTCTTGTAGCTACAATCAGTTTCCTGTGGGAAGCTGAAATGGATTTTGTGAGGCCGTATAATTGCAGAGTGTGTGTCTGTGTTTCAGTGAACACAGTTTAAAGAAAAGTGAGAAGCATAATGCCAGATATTTCTAGTGTTATAAATAATAAATATGACAACAAGCAGAATGTTCTTTGCAGACCGAATGCAAAAACCCAGCCAAAACTTAATTTTCCATATAAAAATTCACATATTCTGCTGGTCATCAGTGAGTATCTCACAAACAGACTAATGCAGTAGGACTTTGTATGTTACTGGTAGCAGGATTCATTTTAATGTACCCAAATACTTACAGCTGGTTAAGTTTGAAAGTTGTGTTGTTACCATTGTTGCAAAAGTTCAGACCAGTCAATTCATTGATTTGTAAAGCCTTTTAAAAGAAAAGAAACGATGACAACAGAAATTAGTTGGTAAAGAAATGATACATTAACAAGATGAGACATAATTCAATTAAAATTTATTCTAAAAATGTGATGGTATCACTATTTATTATGTTGGCCAAATCCCCATTTTTTAACCAAGCAGCATAGTTCTTTTTCTTTTAAGGGAGGAATGTATGCAGTCCATACACACGTCACTGGGCTTTAACACTTTCCCCAGGCTATACTAGTTCTGCACAGGCATACTAAAGCCCAAATTTCTCTGTGAAACATGGCTTGAATTATCAAAAAATAGCAGAAAGGTTTTAGCTTGACAAATTTTTGTTTGATTGATGGAAAAGCGAAGAATTAGTTTTTTAGGGATAACATTGTTCTTTATATCGTTTTTGTCGAACTGCATTCCAGTGGATGTAGTTGTTTAGTGTCTCTCTTACATGAGCTGTTTCCCAGTTACAGAAATGAGCTCTTCTAAACAGCAGTGAGTGCTGGGTGATGAGAAGCCTTTGTTGTTTCAAGATACTGCACTGCGTTCTGAGATTGCTGTATTTAATTAGTTTATGGGCTCATTAGCCCATAAAGTTTGGAGTTTTCTTTATCATGAATAAAGACATTCCTTTCTAGCAAATCTTTTCTAGGTCTGTACACAGGAAAATACAGCACTTACTGTCATTCCGTATCGAGGGATGCTAAAGTATTTGAGCCAGGAGAGCCAGGATGCCAGGCTTGTGAGATTGACCAGCAACCCAGAGAAAATCTAGATGCAAGGATTACAAAAAAGCCACAACAACAACAAATTACATGCTGTTACCATGTATTCTTCTCTAGCTCTTGACTCTGCTTCTTCAGATTAAAAACAAATGGGAAGGCACTTCTAGAGGAAGAAACTCTTCCAGTGGAAGAACACAGGAGAGGAAAGGAATCGTGTCTGCTACCCAGGTTTGGGCCATAACCCCATATGGTCCCTCCCAGAATGAATAACAGGGAATGCTTTCACCTGTGCATTAAACCCAGATGCTTCCCGTCTGTGGGTCCCACATGGATTCACGTGAAGTGTCTGCTGTTACTCACGTGTGTGTACTGATGGAGGTGTGCACTCAGTTTCGCTTGTGTGCCCTCAGCCTTAGGCAATGTGGGTTTTGGCTGTTGGTTCAGCGCTGCCCCATTGTTTATGGTGTCTGTCTTCTAATTGCTGCTGGTTTTGTGTTGTCTGGTTCTAAAATGCCCAGTGGTTGGCTCTGCAGCTGGGGAGGGCAACTACGGTATTGGTCAGGAGGCTGCGGGTCATGTCCTCAGCCAGCCAAATGTATCATAGGCAAAGCTGAAGGAGATTGAAGGAAATGTAGCCCTAGGATGCTTTTCTGCTTTCCAGGCAGTACGCTGGCTGCCGGAGCCACAGAGAAGAGGGCAGAGGAACCACTCTCCCTCCCCCTCACACCCAGCCCTCCTGGCCCCCAGATTCTTGTTAGTGTAAAGGACAAATCAGAATATTTGACCCCACAGTATCAAAATATTCAAATCAGAGAAATCAGGATAATCAACATGCTCGACCCCAGGTTTTTTGCAGAATTCAGCTGAACTCTGTGCTGGTAGGATTTCTAGATTTCAGTATTGCTAGAATTTCAGGATTCAGTCTAGAAAACTGAATAATGCTACTCACAATCATAAAAACAAATGTGATAGTCATGAGCAGGTTTGCTACAGCGACCACACTCTGTCCTGCTGCAATGGCTAGTGCCATAGAAGTGGCTGTGTAGGACACCATCACAAGGGTAAACATCATTGTAAAGAAGGCTTCTACTGTTGGTTTCAAACCTTAAAGATCAGAACAAGAAGCGTTTCAGTATGATCCTGCCAAAAGCTCCACCATAACCTGAACATTACCCTGACTTACATAGTGTATCCTGCCTACAGCATACATTTTCTCTGACAGCACAGGCTACATCTCTGAGGCCCAAGACTGCAGTGGGGCTTGTGACAGCCCATATGTGCATGCCCTGCCAATGGAGGATAGGATAAACAAGTAGTTTGCCTGTAATTGAAGTAACACTGGACATAGCAGAATGGTTAGAAGTTACAGTACTGTGCTCCACACAGTCCAAGGTGAAGGTTTCACTGTGGCTTCAAGTTGTCTATCAAAGGAGAAATTTCTAGTGCACTTCCATGAGCAGCAGGTGTACAGCTTTTCATTTGTTTCCAGTAGACAGCTCTCCTAATGGACCTAAGTGGCCTTTGGGTGGCTATGGATTTGATAGCAAGGTCTACCTCACTCCAATTTCACGCTCTGAGAGCCTCTTGCTGATGCGGATGTGTTTCTTAGGGAAAAAAAACTCAGACCAAGCCAACTGTGATTATTTTTAAACTTTGCTTGCACTTTCAAGCTTTTGGGACATCCCAAAAGGATGTCGTGATCTGAAACCTTACCCTAGGAAAACGATCGGCTTGGGACATGTTTTGAGGTTGGCATTTGAAGGTGTTCTAGGGTTGTAAATTTGGTGCTAGCAAGTTTCAAAGTCTGCTCACTAACCAGAAGGCATTTCACCAAAAAGAACAAGCTGATATTAATTAACACAATACTAAGTTCTTAAAACTTTTTCTTTGATAGGTGTTCTTGCAAGGATGGAAAAAGTATTTTGTAAAAGTCACCGGACGCTAAGATGGACATAAATGAAAACGAATAAATCAAACCTATGTAGTAATGGTTATGGCACACTTCCTTCTAGGGACAGTGGAGATGAGACATGTCACAGATTCTGAAAATGAATGCTTAAATCATTGAAAGTGTGTCTTTTCTGTAAACAGCATGGTATGCTAAAAGCAAGCGCCATGCCAACATACTGCTTTAGCCTATATAAATATATATGCATATGTGCACATATATAAAATGCAAGTGCCTTGTTGATTTATTGAAAGGGTTGTAACGGGACTGTAGGAGACCATACTTGCCTAACATGAAGTAAATTATACAGGTGAAGATGATACTTGGTATAGTCCTCATGGGTATTAAATCGGCCATTAGCTTTGAGATGAAATATGCAGATGTTCTGTAGTACCCACTAATATATTCATGTCTGGAACACAGAGATATTTACAGATTATTATAAATGTAATCATTAAAAACCAGTAAGATTATTTTCACCTGGAGCTAAATGAATTCTAGCTCAAACTGTAAAAAAAGAGTTCTTTCATGGTTAGGCTGTAATACAAATGTCCAGTGAGCCCCACACTATAGTAAGAGTGGCATTTTCATATGCAAATTAATATGGATACTTGTCCACATAATTTTTAGTAAATGCACGTGTTGTGTCATCAAAACAGAGAGAGGGGGTAAAGCTTAAATAATTTTCCTTTTCTGTATAGTGTAGTCTGCATAGCTTTGAAGAATCCAGTTATGTAGTATTTACTGTCCTCACTAGCAAGTTACAAACTTATTAATCACTACCTAAATTGATTTTTCAGGGCTATTTCCTACATATGTTAATAATTTCAAAATCTGAGCCATTTGCAATCATAGGTACCGTTTTGGGGATTTGCAGACAACTGAAAGCAGGCTAGAAGAGTGCATTTGCAATGAGCACTAACAGTGAAAGAATTTGAAAACTATGCACTAGGTGTAATTAAATGACAGTTAGCTATAGTATGGAAAACAAACAAACTCTCTAACAGTAGTCTCTGATAACCTTTTTGTATGTTTTACTTACATAAATATCTTTTTTTCCACAACGAAGAGTTCAATAGCTGAGATGCTGCTGAAACACTGGTTGGTGGTCAGAAAGAACATTGCACCGACTCTACAAATAGCAAAACAGCAAGCTGTTATTAAAAATGTGATGTAAATGTAGTATTTCCACTACAGCGTGTGTAAATCCAACTGTAGTGCCTGGGGCTTGGCAGGATGTGACCTCCCATCTTGAATTCCACTGGATAGGCTTGGCTACAATAAGTCCATAATAAGCCTGAAGCAGACAAGGTACAGGCAGTACGTGTTATTTGCATGCAAGGATAGCATGCTGTCTGATGCAGCCAAAGGATAGAAAATTAACTGATTTTCCTTATTTATTTTTTAATGTACTTTCCTGATACAATAAAAATTCTCAGTCTGTGAGGCATTCGTCTGATGCAAGCTGTGAGGAACTGAGTAAGCAATGTGAGAAGTTTTCACCTTTTCCACTAAAATTTAAGGCTTTGCTTTCCCACTTTCATATCCAATTTAAAACTGGGCTGTTTTTAAGCAAATGCTACGAAGTGTTTCAAGACTAAGAACCCAGAGCTTTCTTAGTTGCAAACCCATTTGTCAAGTCATGTACATACAGCTGTCAAAAGGATACGTAGACCAGAATAATTTTAAAGTCTAGCTTTAGATGCACTTTCTGACTTACAAGTGTTTATATAGAAGTAGTTGCAAGATCAAAGCTTTATGTACCCAGGTTTATGTAGCCAAGTCCATATATTTTAATCTTTAATCTTTTTATCTTCCAGAAATCTTTGCAGGAAAGAAGTTAAAATGCTGCCATGCTGAATTAAGCCTTTTTAATATGATGTCTGCTGTCAGCATTTTCAGCAACCTGAAAATGGGCACTGAAAAATGTCATCCTGCAGAAGCAGCGTTACTCCATTTGGACTGCTTGTCCAGGTTACAGCATGGCAGGGCAGAACTTCATTGCCCTCTTGATTCTACAGGGACATTCCTAGAGGCAGAAGAACATCCTCACTTCAAAGTCACTAAGGTAGGCTTGGCCTTACCTACTGATGTGAAGGGAAGCATTTGCTTTAAAGAGGTAGATATATTTCATAAAGGGCTTGTGGGCTCCTTCTCATCCTCCAAGCTGTTTGTTATCCTATCACAACAACGAGGGAGCTTTATCAAATTTTTGGATATCCATTACCTAAACTGACTAACCTGTTCTGCAGTCCAGCGGAGTCCTCTTTAAGTCCAAAGAAAATGGCGCCTACAACCAATCCCAGGAAAGCCGTAACACACAGCTAAATGTAAAAAAGAAAAGAAGAGGAAAAGTATTATTCTTATTGCTTTCAAAGCTTCAGTAGTTTGTTTTTTTTAAATATGTAGCGGGTGAGTGTAGATTGGCAGGAAGTGTTTTCAGAAAGGGGAAAAGCTGTCCAAGCTGGGAAGGGTGTCAATGCAGGGTTAGCAACCTGCAGCACAGCAGTACTTTGAGTCTCGCACCCCAGTCTTCTTGCAGAGGTGTCTGTGAGACACAGCAGGTCCCCAATGCCACCTGCCCTCAGCAGGGGCCAGCTGCTGCTGCTTCATGTGGGCAAGACACTGGGACAGGTAGAAAGGAGGGACAGTACAGGAGCTTCAGCTGCTGCTCACTCTTCTGTGGTGGCACTGGCAGGAGGCACATCCCTGCAGCAGTATCACAGCTTTTTCCCTGACTTCCTGCTGGGCCAGATCTGTGACCTGAGGGAACTGCTCTGCGAGTGCCAGGAGGATGCTAGCACCAGCAATGGAAGGAGAATAGCAGGGACTTGGTGGGGCAGGTTAGAAAGAGGGGGTTGGAACTTGATAATCTTCAAGGTTCCTTCCAACCTAAACCATTCTATGATTCTATGAATAACAGCTTTCCCCAGAGGAACCCCATTTCTTCACAGAAATGGTTGTCAAACATTGGAACAGGCTGCCCAGAGAAGTGGTGGAATCGCCATCCCTGAAGGTATTTAAAAGATGGGTAGATGTGGTGCTGAGGGACATGGTTTTGTGGTGGTTTTGGCAGTGTTCAGTTAATGGTCGTACTCGATGATCCTAAAGTCACCTCCAACCTAGATAATTCTATGATTCTATGATCATATGCACCTCAGACAAGTTCCTTTCCCCCACCACTGTTTCAACCATTTTTGGATGCTGTGATGAAGTTAATTGGTGATGTATTGCAACATCACTCCTTTCTCATACATCTACTGATACTCTCTGCTGTTCATCCTCCTCAGGACAGTCGGTGACTCCCCATCCGCTGTCAGTGACAAGCGTAAATTCAGTGCTAGGGCTGACCCCCACATTTCAGTGCAGTGCTTCTGTGGTGGTTTCTCTGAAGCCACCTCAATGCTACTTTGAACTTGGCAACCAATAACAGAAAGCAATCTTTCCTGACTGCTGGGGTTGGGGATGACAGTTTATTTTCATGCTCCACAGTGTGTAATTGCTGGGCTCTATCACACATCTTATTCGTGGGATTGTTTTTAACATGAACAAGATACTACAATTGGGCTATAGGTGTACTGATATTTGCAGTCTGTAACACAATTTAAGTAGCAAAGATACCAGCTCCCTCAAGGATATAATTTAAAAGACTGAAGTGTATACGTCACACTTTTTTAATGCTAAAGGCAAATGACAAAAATTTGAGCAAAACTGATGGTATCAGGAAGTTCTGTCATTTTTAAGCATGAGCAATGCATGAATCGTAATACCATAAACGCCTTGATCCACGGTACCCTATCACTAAGATCCTGCCGAAAGGAGCAAATGTCAGGGATAATTCAGCTCCTAAGCCAATTGCAGTGGAAAGCAGGGATCATATCAAGACCAATTTGGAGCAGATTAATGAAAAAAGGCTTAATGAGCCATGTACCTCTCAAAGAATGCTTGTAAAATCCATCCCTAATGAGGGTGGGGAGATAGAAAAGATTGTGAGAAACAAGTCAGGACCATTAACCCTGGGGTATTACGAGATCCTTGAGAGTCTAATTCTTGTCACAAGGTCAAGCTTTTACAAAGCAATTATTAAGGATCTCCATAGTATCAACATACAGACACACACACGTACTCAAAGCCTTTTAACCTCAGGGATTCTGGACTCATTTCCCGTTCACACTGGCCGTTTGTTCACTCATTATATGAACTGTGATGAAGATAATTTCTGCCCCTGGCTCGGGACCAATTTTTCCATTGGCTCCTCTAGAACTGCTGAGAATTGCAGTGGGAGTTTTGCTGGTGCTGGGACTGCAGAGTTTGGATCATGAATTAGGGGATTCCTGAGGATTAGTCGTTTCGCAGAGGTCAGCCAGGCATTCTTTATTTTTGAAGGCAATGTGCAGCTTTGAAGAAATCAACACTTTTGGTGTTGATTCTTCTGAAAAAGCAGTACTAACAGGGCCAGTCATGTAGAACATGCTGATCTTCCTTGACATGTGTTAGACCCTATTGTGGTCTTCATCACATCTTCTCCAGAGGACATCATCGCTATTATGAACAGTCAAATGACCAAACGAGACACGCACTATGAGACTGTGAAAATATTTTTACACTTGAGCTAACTGCCAGCACTACTTTGTATGCTGAAGTTTAATTAAGTATGCAAGTGTAGGCTGTTAACTTCCCCTTGGTGGGGGAGAAGATTTGAGGCCAAAGCCTACAGTACCTGGACAATGAGAGTTTGAATAATGTTCGTGAGAAAATGTGTGAACTACTTGGGAGATAATCTGCTCCTGGCTGGGAGCAGCAGAATAACCTTCTAGAAAAGATCTTGCCTCCCAAAGCCTTTCAGTAGTCCAGAATTAATTACTGAACAGTCCCTCATGCTGCTCATTTGGGAGCATTCAGGACACCTTCTACTGAATCATAATTCCAGACCTTGAACACTCTATATTCTGATGCTTAGTGCAGCCAAAATATCAAGAGGCAAAACCATCCCAACGACTTCTCTAATACAGGAGTGGAACAAATTCAATGTATACCACAAAAGGATAGATACAAATAGTGTTACCTGAGCTATGGAAGCTTGAGGGTTTCCTATCAGATTTTTAAATGTGCGCTTGGACACCCATTTCAGCTGATGAAGGAAGGAATTGGCATACGTGATTTGTCGGAAAATTGCTTTTGTTTTCTTTTTATCTCCCAAAGAAATATTCTCCAATACTGCTTTTGTCTCTTGGTAGTAGGCAGAGTTGGAGTATGTTTCTGCTAACTTCTCAGCCAAGGTTTTATCATATTCAGTACGTTCTTCCACTGAAAAGATTAAAAAGAAATACGACTGTTTCTGTAAGGGACAGGAAGATTATTTAGGAGTTAAGCCAGGAGAGTTATGTTGCGGTGAGAGAGTTACTAACAAACCAGAAGAATTATTACGCACATTTAGTTCCAGCGATTCATTGCCCTCAGACTTATAGCATGCAATTCAAAACAGTCAGTAGAAATAAGACCAAACCTCTGTGTTTGTGCAACCTGTCCCACAGGCAGTGGTTTCACAGCAGAATGACTAGGTAAACCCTTGTCTGCCGATGAAGTTTCAAACTGGCAGCATTCTTTTAATCAAAAAGTTATTCCCCCTGCCCCAGGTTTCTGTAAGTGATCTGTTTCACAGATCTAATGAGATAACCTTAGACCTCCCAGACTTTTAGATCCGGGTAATCCTGCACATGTCTACTTCAGTCAAACTTTTGAGTCTGTCAAAGAAATTTCAGCTGGAGCTCCTTTTTTTTCTCAACTGTAGTCCTGTGTATGCTTTTCCAATGACAAATATGTGTGTTGCCAGCTATATTAGTCAGACCCTGAACACAGTCATCATTTTTGTAAAATGCTGGTTGCTTCTTTGGTAAAGGACATAGTGAAACTGTGTATTTGGGCATATAGCATATTCGTTATTTCATTTCGCTTTTCATTCATGTGAAAAGAGAGTGTGCTATTAATGAGTAGCAACAGACAGGGAGAAAAAACATGCTATTGAATGTAGGTGAGATTGGATTTGTTAGCTTGGGGATAATTTCTGCCCTACCGCAACTTCAGGGAAGCATCAGGAGAACATTGGTCCCCTACCTCTAACCCCTCTTTCCACCCTACTCAGAGGAAGGAAAACAGTAATTTCATAACAGATAAACCATTCCATTACATAAAAAATACAAGTCATAACTGCATTATGTCGCTAACTGGAACAATTGTCCTGGTTTATTGTCTCTGCTTCTGCAGGACCCCAGTTGGTTTGCCTTGAAGATGAAAAAAGCTCTTCCTCTGTGTTGAGAGGTAACAAAACAGTTTCTTATATTTCCAGATATTATAACTTCAACACAGGAAAATATTCTTTCACCTTTAACATCTTGTAATTTGAGTATGACACAAAAGTATACAGGTGAGCTTATGAAGAATTGGATAGCAATTATAAATTACTAAATACCTTTTTATGAGAGGCAAACTATTCTTGCATAGACAGGAGTATTTTATGTAGTAGGGCTGTATGTGAATTTAGTACTTATTTCAGGTTATGCTAATTATCTTCCACATATAAACAAAAAGGATTTAGGAATGGTGTGCCGTTTGGGGTTTTTTTTCCCTTTAAAGCAACATGGATCAGCAGTACATAATAGTCTCATGCATACAAATAACCGTATGCTTGTACAACATGGTTATGGCTTCTTTGACACCTGTAAGTGATTTTTCTATGTTGTGCTGGACACCCTCTGGCAAAATACATATTATGATAGTTTCACTCTGCTCTGGGTTTCATACCTGTGTCAGGTTCATCGATCTTGCTCATTGCCACAGCAGTGGAGTCTCCATTAATGACATCCAGGAAAAAGTCGGCAGGGTTGTTGTATGGCTCACACTGGTAGCCTGCGGCGACAGCATTACAAGCCCTAAGTGGTGGTTGTGTGACTGACAGAAGGCTGTGCATGGCCGTTATGAACACAGCCACGCTGTTGTGCTCGTTCGGCAGCCTACGCCATAAACACTGCAGGCTTCAAAAGGTCAGTGCTTACCCAAAAGCTAAAGGGCACTGCCGGACAGTTCTATCAGTGAAAGCAAGGTGACAGATGGCAATGTGCCCTTCTCAACCCTAGCCTGGGCTTTGTCTAACTAAGATGTGCCCAGGAACAGTTGATTAGAGGTCAGCCCTATCATCCAAACCCACATATGGGTCAAGAGGTGAAACACCAAGAGAAATGCTTAGTCTGTTAAAATCCCGGGCTTGCTAATACACCCTATGTCCAATTCTGATCAAACGCTATCAGCATTTTATTCAAGTTAGTGCAAACTTAAAGGGGTTGCTGCAGTTGGCCCTGCTGTGAGTTGTGCTCACCTGTAGACTGGAAGTAGTCAATGGCGGTCTGAGCGGGCCCGTGGTACAGCACTCTCCCTGCAGCCAGCAGTGTCAAGTTGTCAAAGAGTCGGAATATGGAGTACCGAGGCTGGTGGATGGAGAAGATTATTGTTTTTCCTTGTTTTGACATCCTAAATGTGAAGTTAGGAATGACACAGATGTTAGCTTTGCAAGTTGATTCAGCATTTAGATAAGAAAATTTGCAAGTTCAATTAAGCCTTGGTTAAGTTTGATTAATTTGTTGTGCCAGAGAGGGGAGAAGAAAGGGAAAAAAAAAAAAAGGAAAGAAAATATTTAGTTCATATTTATAGTGTCTGTGTGAGAAAAGAAAAATCCCTCTCACTAGCAATGTTGTTGGAAAGGAAGGTCCTGGGAAGATTTTGATGCAAACAGAAAGCTCTGGAGAGAGGCATTTGAGTCCTCTTTGCTTGTAGTAAATGCAAAATGATGTAAAATTTGCAAATAGAGAGTGTGTTGTGCTTGTTTTCCCAAAGATAGGCCTGAGATTTTGTGATGAGAAAAGAGCTAGCTGTGTTCTAACTACCATCTGTATTAAAAGCAATCACCTTACACTGTACAACAGGCATTTTTATCACCTTTCTGGCCCAGGCAGACACGAAAATTAATGAAGCTGTCCATGACAGCTATCACAGACAAATTGCAGTCCCGGCATGCAGACACTTCGTGCAAGGCATTTTGTGAACTGCTGTGAGCAGCTACTTCGGAGTGAGAGAATTTGTAGCACCCCCTTTGCAGCCTTGACTCACTGGTAAACAATTACATGTCTGATTTCCCTGTTTGTTCATTCTAACTGCAATTTAAGTCAAATACAATTGAATTGTAGCAGCGTTGAGTGGTGAAAACAGGAAGCTGTTTACCAAGGCCATCACCTTTTCAGCAGCAGTAGGACAGCATTAGCAGTGCTGGCATCAAGTCCTGTAGTTGGCTCATCCAAAAACAAGATGGCAGGATCCGTGATGAGCTCCATCCCAATATTGGTCCTTTTGCGCTCTCCTCCGGACACCCCGCGAGTGAACTGGGTGCCAACCTGCCACAAAACAAGAAACTTGTCTCATTTGGCCTGATAACAAATACTTCAGTGAACAACATCCTACCAACACGGCAGCATTTGGGAAGAATTGTAAGAAACTTTGACCCTACTCTCAGGTACAGATGTAGATGTTACTTCACACATAGGCCATTTCTTAACGATAGTATTACTTGAGGTGTTCTCTTTTTCTCCAGCCACGGACTACCTTTCCTCTTCCTCACAATGTAATAGCATATGGCAGTATCAATGCAGAGTCTGTACAGATGGCCATACAGAAATGTTAGTAATTGTACTACTGAAATAGTCTGTTTAATTTTACTTGTTTCATCTGCCATGCTGAGACATTTGGTTAATTAAATAAATCACTTAATATTTGTTCATGATTTTAGCACCATATTTACACACCTTACCTTGGAATCTGCCACTTTGCTCAAGCCCAGTTCCCTGATGATCTGATTCACACGTTCATTTTTTTCCTCTTCCTTCACTGACTTTGGCAAACGGAGTGCTGCTGAGAACTTCAAATTTTCTCTTACAGTCAGGGTTCCCATCACCACATCATCCTTCATTAAAAAAAATAAATAGATACTTGGTTACTGGATTAGCAATTTCTATTTTTTCCTGTGAGAACTGCATCTACCTCTGTTTTATGTTGTCCTTGAATGCAGAGGGACAGTGGCAATTGCCAGAACATGCAGTAAGGTGTGTGTCATAGCAGAGAGTTGATTTCATGCATGCAATTATATGTGCCTTTATTCATAAAGCAACACAATATAGGACCACCCTCCATCACGCATGACATCAAAATGTATAAATAGCAATGTATTCAAAACGATCCCTCATTTATTCTTACCTTATCCATTTTTTTTGGAGGTGTTGAGCGAGATACTGAAGGGCTAAAGGGACCCAAGGAGCAGCTACAGCTCAGGTCACTATCACTGTGCGCTTGTCAGTGCAGCCTCAGCCCACCACAGGTAAGAGCAGTAAGGAAGGAAAAGAGAGGTTGGGTCCATGTGGGGTAGGGTGGAGGTTTTCCAAGCTTGTTTCAGCAAAGGAGGAAGGAGGGTCAGTTTTTTAGATATTACCTGCTTGTCTCTTGCAAAAGAAATCTGTCAGATGGAGGAAGTTCAGAAAGTTATGTGTGCTTTGAAAGACTACCTTTCTGTTAAATGCTGACCGTACTTTTATAAGGGGCTTTCATAGATGCACTTCTTCAGGTCTTGATAAACTGCAGGCATGCTGCTGAGCACAAGCAGTGGGGAGGGGAAAGAAATGAAGAGGCATGCGGTTTTCCTTCTTTTGTCCTTCACACCTTTCTCCCCAGCCCACCCTGAAAGGGCAAAGGTTTTCTCAGAGTGGGACTTAGTGACATTGGCCTGAGGCAAGTGGAGGCATAAGCTGTATATTACCAGGAAGCACCATACTTGGAAAATACTTCACGCATATCGGTAGCCTATGGCTGTTCCCCTAAAAAGAGATCCAATGTGTCCACTCCCATTGACTGTAGAACATTAAGGAAAGCAACTCAAATACAAAGCAGAGTCTCTTTCTCAGAGAGAGTGGACACGTGGAGTTGCTACTGCACCAGCCTCAATTCTTGGTTCAAGGCAAAGTATGTGCAGCACTGCAGCAACTTCTTACAACTGCAGTCAGAAGGGGAAAATAAAATCTATAGAGTGATAAAAATTGCTTACCTGCACTACATATCCAGAGGTACATTTAAAGTTGGCAGGCTGAGGAGTTCCATTGACCAAAATGTCTCCAGAAAGTCCATGGGGATCCTTTCTTGCAGCCAAAATGTCAAGTAGGCTAGGAGAAAAGTTGATTACTTTGTCAGATGAGCATGCAGGAGGTAAACTCTGAATCACGAACCCAGTTCATGGAACAAACGGCTACATAAAAGCATCCCATGTTAAACATTTGCTATTTAGAAAACCCCCAGCAACTTTCAAGGGCTGAGTTTCTTTTGTCCTGGTTTCCTAAGGAAATTAGACCTATGCATTTTCATAGTGCATTTGTGTCCATTCATTCAATAATATGAGTTTAAACTAGAATGATACGTAAAGATCATGTATCAGGAAAGTGTGGACTAAAATGGAATTACATCTTTGTCATGTAAACCAATAGTCATTTTTGAATTCAGATATTTCTCAGAAACCAGTGAGATTTGCACAGACCTAAATGAAAACAAAATCTTTCCCTCCAAGTATTGTCCATAACTGCTAAATATGTGCAGGTTCATTTTCTCCTTGGTGTAATTTCTGTGTAGAGCAAAGAGGGCACTTACGAAGATTTACCACTGCCAGTGGGTCCCAAAATTGCATTCAGTCCTGGTCTCATGATGCCACTATAAGACAAACCAGATAGGTTTTACAAAATAGATAGGGTGTTTTTCTCTCTCATCTGGTAGGCTAGCGTAAATTATCTGTAGAACTAATTTCTGCATGCCATTAATTTTGGAATTAAAAAGCTGCCTGATCACAAACAATATTTATGATCAGTCAAACTATACCTTAATTTTCATTCCTAATTCAAGAAGAGCTAATCTTCATATAAGGAAGACAACACAGAAACCTGAGTAAAACGTAGCAAAACCTGTATGCATGTTTTTCCCCCATGGATCTCTAGAAGTGAAGCATACACTTGCTTTAACCCCATTAAATTCTAAAGGTACTATTCTCTTAGCAGAAAGAATAATGGTCCCTGTAGACAGAACATACTAGGGATTTCTATGTAGTTACAGAAATTGGAGCTTATAGTTTCTCTGTATCTGATTTTAAGCCATATGAAACCCAAAAGACAGATAGAAAAGGTTTTTAAGTATCTGGGGAAAAGTTCCTATACAAATGATATCGTATATGGCAATACCATATATAGCAATACTGCTGCCTGTTTTTTATTCTTTTGCTGGAGCATGTGAAGGTGTCACTGCTATTTTTCCTGACTAGCCCCTAAAAGCTTCACTCAGCAAGCTTTGGTGCACATACACTTGGTGCAATCACACTGCACATACAAATGCCTGTCTGTATGTTATGATAGCAGGTTCATCTTGAACTGCACTCAGGTACTGGTTATCAACAATCCAAGTGATCTGAGTACTTGGCTGTGGGTCTGACCCAGTAGAGCTGTTCTTAGGGTCTAATGACATGCAACCCAGGAGGCTTGGTTTTGCTCTTTCTGATGCATATTTGTTTCCTTCAATTTCTGGTTGTGGAAATTTATGGTTTCACAGATTAAGAAGCATACACATTATACACACATTATGTTACGTTATATGTGATTTTAACACAAAAACCCCACATGTAACAAAATAAATGCAGATGTTGCATTTTCTAAAAGGGAAAAGCGTAATGTGTGTTGAATGTTGGTCTTTAACAATAAGCCACAAGAGGGGCCTTCTGCTGACATCATTGCAAATGACCAATGTCAGTCAATTGAGTTACCATAACATACAGACCTTGAGGAGGGTAGGAAAGATTTTAAGAGCTCATGTTTAGGAGGTGTGGAAATTGCATGGGAAAAGAGCAGGACAGACAGAGCTATACAAAAGGGAGAATATTTATGATAGAAATTGGAGTTTGGGAGCTGAAAGTCACGGGTCACTTGAAATGGTATGTTCTATGAGTACTTGCCACTTAGTTTAACTATTGAACTGTGAATGGGCAAACCCTATGCATAGATTATTGAACAAAGGCCGTAACAACGTGATTACTTTGCTGCAGTAGTGCTCAAAGTTGGAGAAAAAAAAAAAAAAAGATAAAACTTTACATCTCTTTAAAGTTAACCTAACCCTTGTTTATATTACTGTCTTAGACATTTTAAGTTAAAACCCCCAACATTAACCTTCCCAAAGGTCACCTTAGGGAACGAGCCACACACATCAAGGACAGGCTGTTGGTATCTCAGTTAAACACTATGGCACAGTGGGAGACTTGCCAGGTAGTGTAACACAACCACAACCCCGTGCTGATAGCCTCCAGGAAGGCTGTTCCACCCTGGGGCCAGGGGAGATGGCGCCCAGCAGCATCAGGCCCAGCTCTAATGACTGAGGACCACTGGGGCCTAGCAGGAAGCTTAAGCACAGTTGATAGCAAACACGAAGCAACCATACATACGTATAATTTTCCTAAATCTTGATCAAATTCTGTATATTGTGCTCAGTGGCTGAGTGACATGAGTGGACTCAACTGTCGAGACAGAAATAAAACATACACATACTCTAAAGAGATGTTTGAATACATACTTGACATTTCTCAAAACTTCTTTATCAGCTGTTTTTTGGCAACACAGGAACCCAGTCTTTATCTTCACACGGTAGCAGACGTTGTGGAAAGTCAGCACGCTTCCTCCCTTGCCGGCTGAGTCTGGAAAGGACTGCATTCTGCCAAGGATGCCATTTGTATTTGAGTCTGACATCTGAATACTTAGGTGTGGCTGGCCTTCTTCCATTTTTCTTCTGTAAATGAAAAAACAGGAAGGGGGAAGATTTGATTAGGTATGGAGAGGAAAGATGTGCCTGTTGGGTCCAGTGTTTGTCACTGGATGTACTCTGGGCCTTGCAGATGTCCATCTAGGTCTCAGTCTTTCAGACAGGAAGTTTGAGTCCTGTGGGCTCAGACCTTGAGATGATACGGAGCTGATGGGGAGCTGGGTCTGCCACATGCAGTGTTGGGGAGATAGAAGAGTCTCTGTCCACCCTGTGGTGGTGGGTTGACCTTGGCTGGCTGTCAGATGGCCACCCAGCTGCCCTCTCAGGTGAATCTCGGCTCCACTGCCTGGAGCACCTCCTCCCCCTACTTCTGCACTGGCCTTGGTGTCTGTAGGGCTCTTTCTCCCATGTTTTCTCACTCCACTCTGACAGCTGCTGCACAGCGTCTTTTACCCTTTCTTAAATAGGTTTTCAGAGAGCCACTACCAGCATCACTGACACACTTGGCTTTGGCCAGCAGTGGGTCCACTGGCACTGGCTGGAGGTGGCTGTGTCCAGCACGGACCCCAGGTCCTTTCTCACAGAGACCCCCTGGCAGCTCCCCCTGAGCAGCACCTGGCCACGGGCACCAACTGCATCTGTTCTCCCAGTAGGAGGGAGTAGGTACCTCTCACAGGGGGCACTAGCATGACATTATGCTCTTTCTGGACGGCTGCCCATGGCAGAGAGGTCTGTGCATAAACTGCACCCTTGTTGGAAACTACAGGTACAAGAGGTGACTCACCAAAAGATCAGCTCAAAATTATTGAGGTCCAAAAGGACTTGGCCTTTGGCCCATCCATTTCACCAGACTTCTTTCTAGTTTTGAATGTGCTTAGAGTCTGCCCATTAGACATTCTTTTCAAGGGTTGGTGTGAAAGTAAAAATATTCCTCCTGCCTCTAGCACTCCTGTGCAATGGTAACAAACTCTAAAAATTGTTGGTTTATTTTTTTAATCAAAATAATTTTGCCATGGGTATAGCAACATGGAAACGGACACCACTGCCAAGTAATTATCTTCCTTGGATTTGTTTTCCATGTAAAATCTAGAAGATAGCTGTGGAATAATTAAAGTTATCTCACCTTCCCTGTCAGCTAGACTCCTGCCTGTGAACCATCCACCTGCACCGCAGGGCATCCCCAGCTGTCCCTTGTACCTGCAGACCTTTGTCCCCTTTAAGCACAAGGTCATTTAGCTGGTAGGCAGGATCTCGCCTATCTTTATGTATCATGTTGACTCATCAGAGTCTAATTACTTTAATTGCGACTAGGGGAAATGTTAGTAATGCAGTAGCTCATGGGAACCAAGAGGGATGATGAGCAGTTAGGAACTCTGGGATGATCAGTCCCATACCTTGGCATAGCTATACTGCTTGCAGCAAGGAAGAAGACAAATTATGAGAGTTTCAGACATGCTGAATGAATTTGAGAGCAGTTAATAAAATGAGCCTTGCAAAAAAAGCCGTTTAATCTAACACAGTCATATGGTCACATAAAAAAACAGAGTGCTTATCTTGTTGGTTTGCTAAGGTTGCTTGACAGACAGCTGAGCTCTCTTTTGTGGCTACCAGCACAGTGAAACCGCTGGAAGCCCTACTTTCAGCAACAGACCTATCTGCATGTAAAGGCTGGTTCATCTGTCCCCCAGCGATGCTCTCCCAAATCTAGCCCAAGGTTGCCTCTTCTGACAAAACTGCAGTCTTCCGTGCTGGCAAAAATATAAGGTCTTAATGTTTTAGTGATCAGTAATCTTGGCCCGATTTTCCTACAATGAAAAGAAACTGTGTTCCAAATATAATTATAATGGGAGTAGCTTTAATTAATGGATTTTGAGTAAGTTGAACATCAATTAAATGTGCAACATTTAAAGTTTGGAGGCCTTTTATTCATAAACTGCCTACACTTTTCCCTACCTGTGCTGGAGAAGACTTATCTACCCGCAGGAGGGCAGCTAATTTTATAAGGCTATTTATATAGTAGTATCTGGGCTAATGTGGCAGGACACCAAACACTGCCATTTGAAAGGATGCTTTGGTAAAGTAGAGATATGCTTTCAGAACTGCAGTGGGAACTTTTCACTTAAAGTCTTAAAGTCTAGCAGATGTTTGTTAGCATGCCAAGCAAGGTACCAAACACTCAACCACAGAGACAACACCACAGCTAGACATTACAAAATCCCTTGAACTCTTGGATAACTAGCAGATATGAATGCAGAATTCTTCAGAAGACAGTGTGACTCTGACCTTGATATATCACTGCATCTATAAGATATCTAGATCAGTATCTTACCTGATCAGATTTTTTTTCTCAGCTTAATGTTTCGTATTACTGATGTAATGCTTTGAGCAAATGGGAGTCTGACCTCAGGCATTATAGTTAAATTCTTCGTTTCATTTGGGTTTGTTGTGGTTGGTTTTTTTCCAAACACCAGCATAAAAACCTAACTCAGCACTTGCACTGAAATTTCAGAAATGCCCTTTAGAAAACAAACTTTTCATTTAGGAAAGAAACAGACTGAATTTGACTGGCAGACAATAAGCACAGGATCAGAAACTATTTTCATAAATACAGGATCACACTACTTTCAGGGAGTCATTCTTGAGAATAGACAGTATGTCAAAGTTAAATTTAATTTACCAATCAAGTTATGATTCAATTGTACACATCTTTTCAAAGAACATTGCAGAAGCTAGATAAATTAATCAGCTACCAGAAGGATTAGACATATCCACAGCAGACGGTGCTTCAATGCCTATTTAATACAGCTGTCTGCAGGAAACCTTCAGTTCAGGAAGACCTGAGCCCAGTGATTGCCCAAATGTACCAGAGAAAAATAGCGTTCTTTGATATTGTCCCTCATGAAGGCATTGGTTGCTGGCAGCTATTAGTAGAGGCAGGATTCAGGTCTAACTGGACCTGTGGTGTAAATCAGCATGGTTGCAGTGCGCTTGTGCTGCTTGCGGTGAAAGGGTAGGATGGTGTAGGTGGAAGGGAAGACACGGATTTGCCTGTGCTGTTCCTTCTGACAGCTGCCCTTCAGGGAAAGATGTATTTGTGGGCATATGCCATTTATCAAAGTTAAAAAAAAAAAAATCTATTTCAGATGTTAGGTTAATACTGAAAATAGCATTTTACACTTCCAGAGCTACTAGAATTTATTGCAGAAGGAGATTGCAGAATACTCATTCGCATAAAACTTGAATGGTTATTTATTAGCTGCTCTATGAAATCTGTGTTAGCCATCTCTCTTCTCAAAGGAGCATAACTGTTGCAAGGACTCCGTCGCAGCAGCTCCTTGGGATGACAAAATGACAGAGTTCTGGACATGCTGGTAGGAAGGGGCCTTGGGAGGTCCCATAACCCAGCTTCTCCCTCTGAGCAGTACTGTCACCAAGACAAGATCAGGGCAGCTGTGGCTTTGCCTGGGTGACTTGTGGAAACCTCCGAGAGTTGGCGATTTGGATCTTGGCTAACAGTGTGCTGAGAGAAGATGAAGTGCTAACAGCGGAAATAACGCCTGTGTGCTAGATTTAGGTTTTTGATTTGCTTTCCTTTTTTGAAGAACATTTTGTCACTGTGGGGTAAGTACTTGCAGTGGGATAAACAGTTTGACATTTTACAAACCACCTTTCAATTTCTGGTCTAACAATAAACTTCACCATAGGAATACAGGGGCATTCCCCTTTACAGCTAATGTAATTGTCAGCTGTTTGCAATCGCTCCTTAGGAATGGATTTTTAAAAATATTGGTTTAGGCCTTGTTTAAAAAATTATTCATTGCTTTTGATGTGACATAGAGCCATGAAACATTTTAAGTCAGAACGCATGCAAGACAAAGAAACAACCATGATGAATGTTAATAAAATCAATTTCTGTGCAAACAAAAATTCTTTAAATGAAGTTTCCTAGAATTCCTTGCCAATGGCTTACAAATATCTACTTTTGATGAGAAATGAGCAGGAGATTCCATGATAATATGTACTGCCTGCTATATTCAGAAATACTTCTTAATATGATAAAGTCTTTCATATCCTCAGCATATCAACTCTGGGTATAATACATTCTTTTTACATCAGCTAAATATAAAATTTATCAACTCTTTGGGTATTTTAGAAATTTCCTTTGTTTTCCTGAATCTTTCTAAAATATTTTTATTGCGACTGATTTCAGCATCAATTTCAGTTCAAGCCTAATAGAAAAACCTTTTCTTCAGAGATATTTAGTCTCAGACCATTTTGTCAGAAGGCAAAGTACTTGATCTTGAGATTTAAACTTTTATTAATGGCAAAATAGAACTAACTTTCTTAAAAACAATCGTGAAATCTCTTTGCTCGCTGTTGTGATGCACGGAAAATGAAACTCTCAGGCTTTCTTGTATATTCTTCTGAGACTTGTAAAGTACAGTCTTATTTTCCCTA
>NW_009649717.1:3487291-3501323 GCF_000708025.1 Charadrius vociferus | reverse complement strand
CATACACAGGGGCACTAAACAAAAGCATAAAACAACAACAAAATGTACTACAAAGTTCAATCGACTTAAACCTACTTAAACCACAGCAATACCATACCTGGGGTCTTTCAAGAATTTTCAGTAAACCTGTTTGTATGCCTTAAGACATATTGTCTATATAAAAAGCTAAGAAACATACATTCCTGCCAGTCTTCCTGCAAAGCTTTTGGCACCAGAGGGATTTGCAGTTCAAATAGAAAAAACAATACTATAGGAGTGGTAGTAAAATTCAGAAGTGCATGTAATTGATTTTTTCAAATTCAGGCAGTTATTCGAAGTATTTTATTTCTATAGAGAATAAGCATTGAAATTACTTTAGGAGGAAGAGTTTTAGAGACACAAGCAGCTTTCAGCAGAGTTTTCTAAAGGAAGCTGGCTCAAACCCTTTAAAAAAATATCCTGTTTTCTTTTTTCTGAATACTTGAAGCTGCCAGAGAAACCACAATTAACTGAGCTATTATTTCTCTTATTTTTAATGGGTACAAAGTTTAGTCTTGCAACCTGCAAGCTGAAACAGTACAGTATGTACTACAAATGCGCATTTTCGACTTTGGACACATATAAATTCACAGAAGTTGTAAGTATACCTTTCTTTCCCTCTTTTGTCGCATGCATTTACAGGGCTTTAGGCTGACCAGAGAATGGATGTGGGCAAAGAGGGCAGTACAGCCCAGGACCATACAGTCCTCTTTCTCAGGAACACGCGTAGGAAATTAAAACCATTTGAGTAAATAAGGATAATGCGATTCAGGCAATCTGTAAGTTAATTGCCAACCGACTTACTAGGGATTTGTAACCTACCTTCTGTGAAAAGAGCCCTGTGTTTTAATTGGGGACCGAGTAAGCAGCGCTCTGGGTGTGCAGGCATTTGCACGTGTGTTATCTGCAGCACATTAACATCCGAGTATGGTAGTTCCTGCAAAATAGTCTAACTTTTCAACTTTTTACTGGTTTTACTTTTAGTCTTCAAGCTTTCATCCCTCATTTATAAAACATTTTCATGAGTTCCTTGCCAAATTTCTCAATAAAATCCCTTGAAAATCTGAGAAAAGGCAGGCAAGTGTTTCGCTGTGTTTTCCTTGGCTATTGGAGGAAAACAGCTGCTGAATCTAATTCCTTAGCTATGGCAGAGTAAGCAATTCATGGACGAGGAAGCAAGCCACTACAGTGAATTAATTCTACCTCAATAAAAGGGCTGAACGGCAGCTCCCGACTCACTTACCAGCAGCAGGGGTGGGGCGGCACGACGGGGCTGCCGAGGAGGTGGCAGAGGCGGTGGAAGGGAAGCCGGAGCCAGGGAAGAGAAGATCGTGATGTGTAGGACAGGAGCCCCGACGGCTCGCTCAGCTGGCAGGGCAAGGCAGTCCCACCCGTGTCATCACATCTGCTGCACAACAGCGGGTGAGCCGGGAGCTGGGTTCCCCATGCTCCGTCACCCCATGGAGTCTCCACCCTCTCTCTGCACGCTGGGGAAGCCAGAGGGCTTCGTGGGGAGGGCAGGGCTGGGACAAGCCACAACTTTCACTTTTTTTTTTCTTTCAGCTGAACAAGTCGTAAGCAAGCTGCAGCGCAGCACCTCGTTGGGAGCTGCCCCAAGCCAACCACGTCGGTAGCACTGACATTTGAATGAAGTATAGCATCTCCACCTGCCAGTGGCTCGTAGCGATGGCTGAGTCGGGCAGAGCTGGCAGGGTGTGATGAATGCCAGCATCGCACATCGCACAGCTGGCTGTGAAGTCTGCTCCCCCAATGGCCTGCATATACCTTGATATGTTTTCCTTCAGTTCAAAATACCTGCAATAACACAAAGGCTGTACTGAGCCCATCAGAGCAGGGTTTTCACGGGATAACGTGTGGGTAGGTAAATTGATACTATGGAGGGAACCAAAGCTGAGGCAGCCTTCATTATATGAGGTAGGGGCATTGGTCCCTGGCATGCTGTCTGCCTGGCTGGCCCCATGCAGGTCACAGCTTTCCAGGAGCTGCCCTAACTTCTGGAGCAGCACCAACAATGGGGACTCCACTTCTCCCATTTGCTCCCTGACATAGTTTTGCTTGCCAGGACAGCTGTGGCTTCTGTGTCCAGTAATCCTGAAGATGAGGCTGGCCAGGCTCTGGGGGATGCTGAAGGAACTCTTGCAGTTCAGCTGGGCTGCGTGCACTTGGCCAGTGTCCCAGGTGCCATCCTGCAGGAGGGCTCTGCCAGCGCTTTCATGAGAGCACGAACCCATGCAGTCACAATAATTCTCCTGGGCAGAGGGATGCAGAAGAGCAGATGTTACAGACGGTTTCCAGTTAAAAGCATGAGCTTTATGCTCTTGTTTTCCTAGCAAGACTCATCGTGAATTAGTAAACACCAAAGGTGCCTGTAAGAGCTGCCCAGGTCAGAACACCACAAGGCCAGCTTTTTTAGCTGGCTGTAACCTGGGATGGGTAAGTATCTCATCGTTTAGAAATCACACTTCTGGGATCTTGTTCTTTTCTTTATCGTAATTAACTCTGTACTGTATTTATACAAGATTTGTAAGCATCTTAGCAGCCAGTGAAGGCCATTGCATAGACCCCGTAGCATTTGAGAAGGTGCACATATGACCAAATAGATGCAAAAATACTGTAATCTCATTCAGGGAGCATATCTGCAGCCTGGCCTGGCTTAGAAACCTCAGCAAACCATTTGCAGTATCAGATTCCCAGGTGAATCAGGAAAAAGCAGAGCCCGTGCACAGGACAGAGTCAAGGGCGACTATTGCTCTAAGCATGACTGGCACTCATGATGAAACAAAACAAAACAACAAGAAAAAAAATGGAGATGAAAAACTATAGCTGTTTTGTTCTTGCAGATATTTGCACTACTATTAAAACCCAATATGATTATTTTTTTTTTTAGTTGTGAGTATAGGCATCCTTCAGATAATTTCTGAGTGGGTCAATACAGAGTTGCTCCTGTTTTCAGATATGGAATAGACTAGCTAAAGAAAAGCCACAGCTGATGCTTGCGTTACAGTCTGAAACATTGGGTGAAAGGTATTCAGCCCATCTTTCTGCAGTTTTGGGAAGTGGCTGGGAGTTACTTAAGTTCACTGTGAAGCTTTCTTTCAGAGCACGTGTACTAGTGAGGCTGCTGGGACTGTGTTATCAACTCTGCTAGCTGCTGAGATGCTTGATAGTTTTGTATAAAGACAGTACAGAGCTATTTACATTAAAATCAGTAATAAAAGATTGTAATAAAATGATTCCTCAGTGATAAGGCTACAGATTTCATCAGACAGACAGTGCAGACTCTGCCATCTCATCAACTTTGTTATTGCAGGGTTCCCAAGGGGATCAGGCAAACCCAGGGGTCATGTACTGCTACAGGGCCCAAAACCTGCACCCACAGAAGTGCGTGCAAAACTCTCTACCAAATTCTACCCTAATAAATTCTTTTTTATCTTACTGTTTTCAAGGCCATGCCTGCCCTGGCATCGTCAGATGAAAATGCATGACAAGCATAAAGCTTTCTTCATCTATCTCTGGACAAATCTGTGGCCCTATCACAAAAATACTTAATAATAGTAACTGATTAAACATGGAGTTCAACCTTTCAGACTTGTGTTTGGTGCTCCGTCAGATGTGTGACACACCCATATCACACAACTGACCTTTGGTCATTTCACAATTTATAAACCCTGAGATGTTATACACATCACAAGCGGGGTATAGCATTATCAGACAATGTTTCCAAACAGTTTTCATGCATTTGCATGTGCTGATTAATATTAAATCTGGCAGAAGGTCACTACCAGACATGTTTATTAACCAGAATAGAAGCTGGAATCTGTGCAGCTGCCACACCAACCACAGTGACGTCCCTGGGTATGCCCCTTCTTAGTTCAGCAGTGAAAAGGGCTCTGCACCTTCATCCCAGCACTTGGAGGAAATGTTTAAAAAACATAATAATAATTTATTAGGAAGAATACATTTTGCATGAGTAATTGCTATTAAAAGACTTGAAGTGATGAACACTAGGAAGGGCTGTGGAGCCTGAATCTAATGTTGCTTGATATGATGCTCACCAGGAATTATTCCTGAGCTCCGCATCAGGCTGATATGGTACCATACAGTACTTACAGCTTGGTGTCAGATGCAAATCTCTCAGGAGTCCCTTTGTTCTGTCCCATTAGCCCTGGAAATAACCTGATGGGTCTTTTCCCTGTAAGGCTTAACATTCACACATCAAATTATTTCATCCATGCCCCAGAAAAGTACCAGTTAAATCACCACTATGTTAACTTCACATATTTTACTCGAGTGGCAGGTTTCCCAGCAGGTTCCCTGCTTCTCGGTGTGGGCTGTGTTTCACTGATGTGTTCCCTCCTGAATTTAGGCTTAGAGCTATACTCTTCCGCAGCCCTGCCATCCTTTGTCTTACAAGTGTCTTGCTTCTACTTTGCTTTTTAGCTTAAAGCCTTGCATATCTGAAAATTAACATAACTAGGAAATATGTAAGGCTTCTGTTTCCTGTCAGTGAACAGAACAGTCCCTAGAGCTGCTACTACCCATACCAGTGAAATTGCACCTAACCTCCCTGTCGGTCATGCCAGCCCCAGCATCCTGGTTGTGGTGGCACTTGGGGAAGATGAGTGTGTCGCAGAACTGTGCCTCCAGCAGACTGTTTTTCCCTCGTGTTCGCTCAGTGATGTGCATTCCCACCACTCCAGGGAGAAAACAGTCCTCCAGGAATTGACCACAGCCAAAGTGAGAAAATAGATGCCAAAGGGCCCAACGCACATGTAATCCCATTTGCTAGCCACACTGGAAATGGTGAAATGGACAATAGGAGCACCAGAGGAAGTCACTCGATCTGTTGTTCTGTGTAAAAATGATGCTCCTTTATCAGAGCAGTATCTCCCTCAAGCTCCTTCTAACACCCCACTCCATGTCTGCTGTCGTACTTTTCCTCC
Organism: Charadrius vociferus; assembly: GCF_000708025.1. NCBI lineage: Eukaryota > Metazoa > Chordata > Aves > Charadriiformes > Charadriidae > Charadrius > Charadrius vociferus. Next base: position 3,496,341 of record NW_009649717.1, on the reverse strand, counting down.
CAGCTGTCTGATTTCTTTGAGACAGCAGGTCCCAGGAAGGCAGTTGGTATCAGGTGGCAAGGTGGCGTAGGTGGCAAGCACTGCACTTACTGTGAAATGTTACAAACACAGACAAGTAGAAGGGCAAAGACAACTTGATAGATACACTTAGAATTTTTACATCCATTCATTGCTGTTCTGATATGCACCAGTTACCGACATGTTTCCTTTCCACCATTAAATTGCTGTGACCTTGTGCCTGTGCAGAAATGTCCTGTCGTGGGGGAATTGCCTGTGGGCAAAGAGCAGCAGCTGGGCATTTCTGGAGAACTCTTTCATCTCTGTATGCTGGACTATGAAGCAGAGAAGCAAGTGGGCCTCTTCAGCATCCTTCTTCCCTGCTGCCCTCTAGTGACTTCCCCTCTGCTCTCCCGGCTCATTCTGCATAGCGGATTTCTAAAATACAAAGCTGCTTAGAGGCCAAGACCAGGGGAAGAAAATAACTAGCATCAAGTTTGTCCATTAGTAACAGGGTGGGATGTGAAACTGGGTGGTCTGGTTTAGTTTGCATGCAGGCACACCACCGCTGTTTTGCCTCGGGTGAAACAAAAACAAAGGAATGGCAAAAATGCTTCTGCAAAGTCTAGGGAACCACCCTGGAAAAGTAGGAAGACTGTTTCACGAGGGGCTTGCATTAGCTGTGCTTTTGCCATCATCCAGGATATTAACAGTCACAGTGCACTAGCCTTTAATGAAGAGACCTCCCCAACAGAACTGAGCCTGAGCTGCTGCTTGGGGTCGTGCCTTGCAGCTTCCCATGTCCCCTGCCTCGGGGCAGGCTGTTGTCCTTCTGCTGGCCGCTCTGCCTGCACGGTGACACCTCTTGCCTGCGCCCTGGCTAAGCCGCTGCATCGTGAGCTGCAGCACTCCTGCCTCAGGCGCCCAAAGAAGCTCTTCCTCCAGCACTACCTAGAAAACCCCCTCCTGCATAGTGGCTCTGTGTGTTCGTGCCTCTGTGGCTGCTCTCCAGGGCTCCTAGGTGAGCTTGTGGAGGTTGTATGTGACACCCCTTCCTGAAACGGAGACATGCGTAGCATCTCTGTGTGCTCTTACCGATGCTTTGCCAGCTTCCGAGCGCAGGGAAACACCAGCAGCATGGTACTGGTTGTGCATGCAAGCACACGACGTATGAGGAGACACTTCCAGGTTCCCCCCTAGCTGCACAGGAGGCCCAAGATGAGCTTCTCTGCTAGACCTGCAGAGATCTCCCGGACAGATGCTCCCTTGCCCAGCTGACTCCTGACTCCATGACACAGATCACTTGTGACAAGAGGCTTCTTCATTGTCCTCACTCCTGGCAGCGGTTTGGTGAGTTTCATGCCAGTGACACCTCAAACAATACATATTGGTGTGCCTCATAAGTACATACTTGCTTTACTAGTGGTCATTTGTAGTAATTTGTAGTAACTTGTAATAAATTCACAGAAACAAAGCCTCCGTGTCCCTGTGCAATATAGTATCCTACAAAGCTGCTGTTGCGACCTTTGAAACACCCATGGATCATGACACCTGCACAGCCTGAGCACCGCAGCATGGGGCTCCCACAGGGACAGGGACACACGCCCTAGGCTGGCATCACCCGGCTTGGCCCGGACTGGCCGTGCCAACCCCACAGCCCCTGCACAGAGGACAGGGTCCCCAGCAGGGCCGACCCTGCACCAAGAATCCTCCCCCAGAGAAGGGGGAAACCTGCCCAGGGCAGGTCCACACAGCGCTCAGAACTGGTCACCCCACAGGGAGGTACCCACAGACCTCCCCCAGTTACACCCCATGTGGTGCTGGATCGCAGGGGTGTAATCTGACCGGGATTAAGGGAAAATGTGCATTTTCCTGCAACTGATGGCAGGCCCTGCACAGCTGGAAGGTCTGCGAGGTCTGTGAAATAAAAGCTTAAAAAAAAAATAAATAAAAGCATGCGGGGAAGAGCCTTATTTCCTTCACCTCCATAGCTCTTCCTGGCTGCTCGCTCCCGTGCGGGACATGGCACTGCCACAGCGTGTGGGCAGAGGAGCGACGCTGCTGGAGCGCTTGGCCTGCGAGCTGGCAAGGCAAATGTGGGAAAGATTAAATGGATGGAGTGTTTTTATGTAAAAATCACCTTACGTGGGTGCATGTGGTTGAAACTCTGGGGGAATCACAACAGACCACAAAATACTTGTGTTGATTAAAAAAAAAAAGATGACAATTAAAGGAAGTAAGGGGGCCACTGGCCTTAATCTGAGCTCGGGGAAGCCGTAGACTGCCTGGTGCAGCAAAGGAGCCCAGCACCCCTGGGCGCTGAGGCCGGGGTCCTGGTGGGAGATGAGGCCACGCAGGCAGTGGGGGGACAGGATGGGCAGGGGCTGTGCCGGGATGGTAGGGCAGGAGCTGGCAGGCAGCCGGCAGGCAGGCGCAGGTAGGACAGGCATCAGGGCAGAAGCTGTGGTAGGTGCCCAGCAGCTGTGGGTGGGAGAGCCCTGGGGAGCTCGGGGGTGCCCTATGTGTCACTGAGGGGGTTTCTGTATGCTTCGTGCTTTACCAAGGGGGTTTGGGTGTCCTGGGTGGTACTAAGGATGTTTCTGGGTGTGCCACTTGTCACTGAGGGGGATTGTGGATACCCTGTGTGTCATTCAGGGGAGCTGAGGGCAGTGCTGAGGGTCCCTCATGTGTCACTATGGTGGTTTGGGGGTACCCCATATGTCACTTAAGGGGGTCTGAGGGTGCCCCACATCTCTCTGAGGGGGACTGAGGGTGCCCTGTGTGTCACTTAGGGAGGCTGTGGCTGCCCCAGGTGTTGCTGAGGGAGGGTGGGTGTCCTGAACATCACTAAGGGGAATCTTGGGTCCCCTGAGCATCTGCAGGGGGGCTGTGCATGCCCTACGTATCTCTGAGGGGGGCTGTGGGTGCCCACTGTGCTCTCCCCGGCAGCATGGCAGCAGCAGCTCCCAGCTGGGGCCACTGCTAGCGCAGTCCTTCCACTGCATGGTGCGAGGGCACACGACATTTCCCGCTGCTTCAGGCTCATGAGCTGTTGGTGGGCCGCAAGTATAAAGCTGCGCTTGTGCCCACGGAGCTGCAGTGGCGCTGAGGCGCAGGGCTGCAGGGAGCGCCTGTGGCCGGTTGAGCTCCGCAGGGCTTGATAGTAAACCTGGCAGTTACCCCGGGCAGCATCTGGGCTATTACCTCTCACCTCTGTGGTCAGAAAGATTATGGAGCAGATCCTCCTGGAACTCTGCTAAGGCACATGGAAAATAAGGAGGTGATTGGTGGCAACCAACATGGCGTCACTAAGGGCAAATCGTGCCTGGCAAATTTGGTGGCCTTCTATGATGGCATTACAGTGCTGGTGGATAAGGTAAGAGGAACAAATGTCATGTACCTGGACTTGTGCAAAGCTTTGACACTGTCCCACAGGACATCCTGGTCTTTAAATTGGAGAGGTATGGATTTGATGGATGGACCACTCGGTGGATAAGGAACTGACTGGACTCAAAGAGTTGCAGTCAACGGCTCGATGTTGAGGTGGAAACCAGTGATGAGTGGTGTTCCTCAGGGGCCAGTTCTGGGACCAGTACTATTTAACATCTTTGTTGGCAACATGGACAGCAGGATTGAGTGCACCCTCAGCAAGATTGCCAATGGCACCAGGCTGTGTGGAGCAGTCGACATGCTGGAGGGAAGGGATGCCATCCAGAGGGACCTGGACAGGCTTGAGAGGTGGGCCCGTGCAAACCTCATGAAGTTCAACAAGGCCAAGTACAAGGTCCTGCATGTGGGTAGGGGCAATCTCATGCACCAATACAGGCTGGGTGGAGAATGGATCAAGAGCAGCCCCGAGGAGAAGGGACTTGGGGGTGTTGGTTGTTTAGAAGCTCAGCATGAGCCAGCAATATGTGCTTGCAGCCCAGAAGACCAACCGTATCCTGGGCTGCATCAAAAGAAGCGTGGCCAGCAGGTCGAGGGAGGTGATTCTGCCCCTCTATTCCATTCTTGTGAGATCCCACCTGGAGTACTGCATCCAGCTCTGGAGCCCCCAACATAAGAAGGACACGGACCTGTTGGAGTGGACCCAGAGGAGGGCCAAGAAGATGATCAAAGGGTTACAACACCTCATTTAGTTAGAGTTCTGAAGCCCAAGATCAGGAGAAACTTGTTTTGTGAACTGACACAGGCAGGAACAATGACAAAACCATGGATGAAATGCACAGAGAAAATTTATTTTCATTACCTCGTCAACCGGGGGATCTCCAAAGCAGCCCCCAGGCAGAGGTGTAATACAAGACCCGTGTTCCAGTGATACATCCTCAGGCACCTGTTATTTACATTCTGAGTATGACAGTTGCACGGTTGTACTTAAGGGAAAACCAGGTTGTATATGTGTGGCATCACTTTGCAACGTTCTATGGAATGACAGGAACAAAATGATGGCTCCTGCCCAAGAACGCTGGTGCAACATTACAGCATTAGAAACTTGTGGACAACTTTATAGAAACCATAAAAAAACCCTTATATCGGTGCTGGTGGAATTCTGGCCTACAACTTGGTCTGTACCCTTAGGCCCAATATGGGACACAGTATTTTCTATACTGAAGAACTGGAATCCTTAATTGTCAGCTATGAAAAGGCTATTACATACCAAAATCAAATGACTATTGCTATCAAACATGATACCGGGCAAATTGTCAGAATTGCAACAGAAATCAAACAAACTGCTGCACGTCACTGGTACGACATTTTTATGGGATACACACCATCTGCAACTGGCACATTGCATCTTCATGTTACATCCTATGATAATTGTATTATTGTGTTGTATTTTATTAGCTTTGTTATTAGTATGCTTGTATATCTGTGCTTATCACTTACCTTACAGTGTTGAAAGCATGTACCATCAACTGTTACCTAATTACAAACTGTGAAGTCAGACTTCAGTGAAGGTGCCTAAAACTTTCCCCTACCCTCACCCCCAGCAAGGCAAGAGGAGCAACAGTTCTTCCACTCACCCAGGCAATGGGTTTGCTGGATGTTTGGTCTATCCTAAGGGGTGGGGTGTGACTCTTCACTGAACTCCTGCTTAGATTTTGCCTAACACAGTTCATGCTAAGGTCTGGTGTACGCTCGGAGCAGCGCTATTAGGTCCACACAAGAGCACCACATAGGCAGGACAGGTGGCAAGAAAGAGCTAAAGGGCCGTTATGCAGCCATTTTCATCTGCAAATTGCTGCCTCCAGCAGTTTTGTCCACCAGTTTCCTCAGAATCCACCAACTTATGGAAATGGTACAGACCAAACCTCCAAGCTGGAGGGTATAAAATATCAACTTACCCCAAAGCTTTTGAAGCAGATCCAACTGCAGCTGGACTGCTGTGGCTTTTGTGCCTCCCAGTGTGATACAGGGGATGTCTGCACTGTGATGCAGGAGGAAGGATGAGCACTCTCACCATCAGCTGGGTAACTAATTCATAGAATCATAGAATCATAGAATTGTTGAGTTTGGAAGGGACCTTTAAGATCATCAAGTCCAACCATTAACCTAACCTGACAAAACCACTTCTAAACCATCTCCCCAAGTACCACGTCTACCCTTTATTTAAACACTTCCAGGGATGGCAAATCCACCACCTCCCTGGGCAGCCTATTCCAATGTTTGATAACCCTTTCAGTGAAAATTTTTTTCCTAATATCCAATCTAAACCTCACTTGGCATAACTTGAACCCATTTCCTCTCATCCTATCACTTGTCACTGGGGAGAAGAGGTCAGCCCCCACCTCTCTACAACCTTTCAGGTAGTTGTAGAGAGTGATAAGGTCTCCCCTCAGCCTCCTCTTCTCCAGGCTAAACAACCCCAGTTCCCTCAGTCGTTCCTCATAGGACTTGTCCTCTATTCTTTTGCTCATAGGTGCACGATATTAAGAGTTAACGATTATAAGTTACAAAACCTTATGACTTGAATGGTGAAAAAGTGAATTCACGTGACAGACTGGTCTGGTTAAAAAGGGACTGAGCCTGTTTGTTGTGTTTGTTGCATTTCTTGATGAGCTCATGAAATAAAGTTTAAATCACAGAGTACGTTGTCCTGTAAATTTGAGAGATCCAAACAGAGCGTGACCGGGGGTTGGGGAGTTGGGGAGAGAGTCCAGAGAAGAAAAGAGAGGATGGAAAATTGCCCTTGATGTGGGCTGCAGGTAGGTGGCAGGCCTGACTGAGGTGCTCCAAGAGTCAGTCCATCCCTGGGTGTAGCAGTTAGGACTTGGCACTTCTCAGCTCTTACTGTGTTCTCCTTCCCTTGCAGCAGCTGGTGGAGAATAAAGAAGAGGAATTGTGTGGAACTGCAATGCAAGAGTGAGCACAGAGCGGTGCACTGAAGAGGAGGACGAGAAAGGGACTCTGGGCAAAGGGACTTCCCCGTCACCAGGGCTGCAGTCTTGCAAGAGCATTGCTGGCACCTACGGTGCCCTGGCTGGCTTTGCACCAGGCCACCTCCCTATAACCAGGGCTTGGGTCTTTGTTGGCCTTTTGCCGTGTTTCTCCTTTGGCTGCCTGGAGAGACTGACAGCCATGTAAGGAGGGTCCCCAAGAGTCACTCTCTGCACCCAAGGGGGAAATAGAGCTCTCTGTGGACGTCAAGTCCACCCTGTAAGCAGGGGAGGGCTGTTTCCCTGCCTGCTGGTGGCCTGTCCAGTGTGTCCCCCTGTTGTCGGGGCACGTCACAGCATTTGTCCTTTGGCCACCCGTGAAGTCCCTTGGCATGTTGAGTGCTATGGCCTCCATGCAGCCTGGGGGCAGGTCTTAAGCTCTCCTTCCCTGCTCCTGGATAGGGCTGGGTCCCCAAGACGTTGGCTGCACTGAGCTCTCTTTCTCCTCTGGTAAGTCATGATTGTCCCTGCCCTTGACCCTGTCCTTTTCCATGTTGGTGTGAGTGTGCAAGCAAGTGAGCTTGTCCTTAGGCCCCTGACCAAATTGCTGCAGCTTAGCTGTAGTTTCCCATGAGTGAAAGAAAGGCTCTGTGCCAGCCACAGCAGGGTCCCCTCTCAGCTGGCAAGTGGAGGGAGAGTCCAGGCTTGCCCCTTCTTTCCTGGGACAGAGAGAAGCTGCTCAACAGGAGTGCGGGCAAGGCAACCCGCCTGTAGTCAGGGGCTGGGTCTTTGCCTGCATGGCTGCCTGGCCTGCTGGCAACCTGCCAGTGTGACAGCCCCGTCCTTGGGGCATGTGTCACAAGCCAAGGAGCCCTCTGTCCCCAGGAGCAGCCCAACCTCCTCCCTGTAAGCAGGGCTTTAGCCCAGCCAGCTCCAGCACCATCTGGAACCCTGCTGCACACCACTTTGGTGAGTAAAACTGGTGGGTAGGGGGTGGGCCAGTGTGGGGAGCTGCCTCCCAGGGTCAGAGCCCCTCTGTCCTACAGGCAGAGGAATGGAGCTTCCCAGCTGTAGCTGTGTCCTCTTTCTTTTGCAGAGGCTGGTGCAGAAGGCAGAAGAGGCATCATGTGGAACTGTGAGGTAAGAGTGAGCACGACACATTATTCATGGATTCCCCATAAATAAAATGTTTCCAGACTCTCGTGTCACACATACAGCAGCTTGCATACCAAATTTTGCTCAAACTCATACCAGTGAAATTGCACTACACACGTTATTGTAACTTTACAACCACAGTTGCAGTCGTGGCAGTGGTGAGGCTATTGCATGTTTGTCCTGGGTGTTTTACAGTGGAACCTCAGGGATCATGAAGTCATTTCCAGACAGCAGTTTGGTGACATTGCAGTACTGCAGAGGAGGTCTTCTGGTAGGAGTTTGGTAGTACTATGGTGTCACCATGGAGGTTTTATGGGAGGAGATGGGAATACTTCTGTGGAGGTTTTATGGGAGGAGATGGGAATACTCCTGTTGAGCAACGTTATGGCAGTATTCTAGTGGTACTGCAGAAGGCGTAAGAGCTGGAGCTGGGTGGTATCATACTGTCCCTGTGGTGATTTTAGTCTGAATTTGGCGGTATTTGGTGGTATTGCCATGTCTGAGGGGAGATTTTACAGGCAGGGTATGTATGCTGGTACTGCAGCATCACTGAAGGATTGACAGTAGGTGTTCCGTGGTATTGCAGTGTCCCTAAGGAGGTTTAACACCGTGAGTTTGGTGGTACTGCATTGTCACCGGGGAGGTTTTAGTCAGGGTTTGGCGGTACTGCAGTGCCACCAGGGAGGTTTAACACCACGAGCTTGATGATACTGCAGTGTTTCTGGGGACGCAGTACGGTCAGGGCTTGGTGGTACGGTAGCGACGCTGTGGAGACTTCACCGCCCGAGACTGCCAGAGTTCCAGTGCCGCTGGAGGTGCCCCTGCAGCAGCCAACTGCACCGTTACCACTGACATGCGAGACGAGTGCGTGATGCCCCGCCCATCAGCGTCCGGTGGAAATCCCGCCCTCTCCCAGCAGCCGCAGCGGCCATTGGCTAAGGAAGCCAGTCTGTCGTTCCTGTGCTCTGCTCTCACTGGCTGGCAGCATCAGCCGCGCCTTCCCGTTTACCAATAAGCCCAACAGACCTGGAAGAATCAACCCCGATGCCGCCATTTTGCTTTGGCTGCCCGTTCATGACAGGGCGCCGCCATTTTGCACGTGGCGGCTGACATTCCTCAATGGCAGCACCGCTCGGCCAGGCAGCCGCCATCTTTGGGCATCGTGATCGCAAACAGCTCTGTGATTGGCTGCCCTCTCCTTTTGACCAGGAAATGCTCAGATGCACGTACAGAAACATTCATTTACAACGTAAGACTGCATGTGTGTATTATATGAATACAAACACGGAAATATGAATATAGTACATAAGATAAAAACATGTTAGATGGACATATGTTATATAGATATATAACAACTGTAATTATCTGCAGTTTGTGGCAGCATGGCACGCCGACCGGCTCCCGCCGTCGCGCAAGGGCAGCAGCGTGGTACAGCAGGGATGGCTGCCGTTCCCGGCGCTCGGGGCGCACGCCCGCTCCCACCCGGCTGCGTGGCCCCGTCCCCCGGGGCCCTCAGGGCCC
>NW_009649717.1:3472012-3486565 GCF_000708025.1 Charadrius vociferus | reverse complement strand
CGGGGCAGCAACAGGGTTCCATCCCCTTGGCTGCTCCCGGTGCGGGTCAGGCAGTGGCGGCCCCGGAGCCTTTCGAGGGCAGAACGGGTGCCGGTGCCCGGGCGGGGAAAGGTGGCTGCTGTACTCCACGGTGAGGTTTGGGGTGCGTGGGAGGTAGTAGTGTTGGTGGTGATGGGGAAATAAGTCCCAAATAAAGTGACCCTGTGCTGATGTTAGCCCACAGAGACACGGGGCCGGGCCCTCCTTGCAAGGAGGGTGCCTGCCCACCCGCCCCAGTTCCCAAGGACTCCTTGAAACTGTGTGTGGGGCCCCAGGGCTGTGGGTGGACTACAGTCCTCCCACCCACTGACAACACCTCGCACAAGCAGGTGGAAAACAGTTAAGTTCAGTGCAGGGCTTTCAGCACCCGTAACAGAGATTCAAGTGTTGCATTTTTGGGACTCAAAACCAGAGCAGGAGTCCTACATTTCTGAAGCTCAAAAAAAAAAAAAAAAACGATTACGTCCTGTGTTTTCAGAGCATGAAAACAGAGTTTTAGTCCTGTGGTTTTAGGGTTCAGAAAAAAAAAAAAAAAACAACCAAACCACTTTGTGCTGTGTTTTAGAGATTGAAAATGCAGACTGAGATCTATGTTTTCATTGCTTGAAAACAGAGATGATGTTGGTTTTGGGCCTTAAAAACAGTATCTGGGGGCTGGTTTTGGGTCTCAAAAGCAGAGATGAAGCCCTGTGTTTCTGAAGCTCAGAAAAAGCGGAACTCCTGTGGTTTTGGAGATTGTTCTTTGTTTTTCAGGCTGGAAAAGTGAGACTTAATTAACTTGTGTGTTTGGGGGACTTGGAAAAGAAGGCTCAGTCAGCAGTTTTCAGCCCCAAAAGAGTAGGCTCAGGGGTAACTTTGTGCAGGGGTGTGTGTGTGGAATGAGAGGGTGTTGGGGGCAGTGTGCGTGGCCCCCCACCAGAGGTGGGGGTCTGGTCATGTTGGTCCCTAACCTGGAACTGAACTCGGTGTCTGGGATGGGCAAAAGGTGCTTTTCTCCAACTCTTCAGTCAAGGTTTGTACAACCACTGGAATAGTTATAAATAAACAATATTTAGACATTGTATGTTATAACAGTTAATATTCAAATTACGTTAATGATTGATTTCCAACCTTGCTGAAAGCCCAGGCTGCTTTAATTGACTTTAACAAGAAGGAGCAGTTATTAAGTGAGAGCTGTATTAGGTGGACCTTGTCAGATGAAGGGGCGGAGCTTTAATTAGCTTGTAACAAGAGGGAGCTTCTGCAATCCAGAGCTGGAAGCAGCAGGAACATCTCCAGCATGTGCTGGAGCAAAAATAACTCAGTGCTTCAAATAACCTGAGCTGGAACATCCACTGTTTGGAGCTGAAATTACTTAAAGCACAAGTGTCCATCAGCCAGAGCTGTAACAAGCAGGAGCACCTTGTTTCTTGAGTACCCAGGAGCAGAAGCTGGGCTGCTCTGAGTTTCAAGTAATTCCATTTGTCCACCTGTTGGAGCTGCAGTGTAGCTGGAGTGTCTGTTAGCCAGAGGCAGAGCATCTCATATCTCAACTGTGCAGTAGCCAGAGCTGTGATTTGGAGCAGGAGCTAAAATAACTTGGAGCTTCATATGCCTGGAGCTGTGAGAACCAGGAGCATTGCTGATCCGGAGTGTCAGGTAGCTGGCTGTTATGAGCCAGGCAGGCACTGGCAGGGCTGTCCCCAAGAAGGAGCTCTTCCCATCATGGAGGAGATTTGTCCTGTGAGTGGGATGCCCAGCCTCTTCCTGCAGGGTTTAAATCCATGTTATGTGCCCCTCTCTGGGGAGGAAAAACAGAGCTCTGTCTGTCCCCTCCTCAGCCGGAAGCGTCACATTTCTCCCCAGAAGGGCAGGTGACAAAAGAGCATCTTGCTCAAATCCCTCCACTAGGCGGGGTGCGTTTTGGCACAGCACAAAACAGCGGGGAGCACCACTGGGGCTACCACTGGGGTGCAGCTGGGTGTAACCCCCACAGCTCTTGCTCCACCTTCCCTGAACTCCCTTTGCAGCTCCCAGCCCTCCAAACACAAGGCAAAAAATTACCGGGGATGGACTTTGGTTGTGGGAGCTCCCTACACAGTGCTGACCACCTTTAGGCATTGTGTGCTCCACACCTGTGTTTGTACCATGTGGCAAGAGGTGATGGGGGCAGCCCCATTAACGGCCAAGAGGGACAGGTGCTGAGCTGGGTGCCCCAGGCATCCCTGATGAGCTCAGCAGGGAGCAAAGACCTCCTTGTGAGCCAGGACACACAAATTGCAATAACAACAAGCACAGAAACCATGACAACAGTGAGGTGACCATCAAGTGGTGTTCTACACCCACTTAACGTGTCTAGACCAAAATGGTGTAAAAGTAATACAGTACCCACCCAAGACAAGCTTCTCTGCTAGAGCTGCTCTGCAGACATCTCCCAAAAAGAGGGACCCTTGCCAGGGATGCCTGGCTGACTCTGTGACACAGATTGTCTATGACAAGGCTTCTCTGTCATCCCCACTCCTGGCAGCAGTTTGGCGAGTGTCATGCTGGTAACACCTCAAATAATCCCTATAGGTGTGCCTATAGGTAAGTGATCGTAAGTACATAGTTGGTTTACTAGTTGTGATTTGTAGTAGCTTGTACTTCACAGGAACAAAGCCTCCATGACGTGTGCTACAGCATCCTACAAACCTGCTGTTGTAAGCTTCACACACCTGAGGGTCACGTCACCCCACAGGTTGTGCCCTATCAGCCTGGCCTGGGGCTCCTGCAGGGACACAGCCCTCGAGCTGGTGTCACCCAGCTCAGTCTGGTGCAGCCGTGCCCACCCCGCAGCCCCTGCTCAAAGGATGGGGTCCCCAGCAGGGCCAGCCCTGCGTCCAGAAACCAACAGCCACAACTGCCTTCTCCTGCTTCTCTGTGAACATGTGTTTTGAGTGTGCAAACGCGTGCATCTGTGCTGTCAGCAGGGGCACAGCCTGCTGTGCCAGTAGTGTGATGGTGGTGCGGCCATCATGGAAAATGCCACGGGAGTTGCAGTGGGGAAAGTGGCATGGTGAATAAAACCTACTCCTGAAGGTGCCAAGACAGAAGCACAGACATGCCAGAGCCTAAGGACCCCACGCAGCACCAGCCCACTGCCCACTCTGGACAAAAAGCACCTTTTACTGTTAAAAGTAACAAAGCTTAAAGCAATCTGAGCCAGTGCTTGGTGGTTGCAAAGCAACCCCAGACCCAGTTACCTGTTCTTTGCCCTGGATAAACCCCTGCACCCCCAAGCCCCAGCGAGGTGCAGATTAACCCAGCTCTTCCACCACACCGTATTACACCCAACACCACACAGAGAAGCAGCTTCCATGCAACAGGCTCCTAATGAGGTTTGTGTGGAGGAAGCAAAGTGGGACTGCGATCCCCACACTGTCACCATCACTCCCCTGCTGCCTTCGGTGTCTTGGTGCTGGGGATGGTCCAGGTAAAAAACGGGGATGGATTCCTTGCTCCTGGGCCTTTCTGGGCACAGGGTGATGCTGTCACCATCTCTGCATGCTGCCGGTGTCCATGGAGAAGCTGAGCTGTCCGCAGCAGGCTTGGCTTTTGTTCTATTTTATCTTCCCACTGAACTTTGTGGTCTGGTCTCATCCCAGTGTGGGTCTGCAACAGAAAGTCTCCTTTATCTGACCACCTCAGCATTGCTCTGACCAAACAGCATACAAAAGTACAATCCTGTCCTCTGGTGCTGCAAGAGGACATGGAGAAATAAATAACAACACACAGGCACAAAGACAAACTCTGCTGTTTATTGCTGGTGTTACCCAGGGAAGGGGGAAATCACCCACAATCAAGGCAAACCCCCATGGTGTGTTTCCCAGCAGCCAGGGCAGCAGCAACTCCTGCAGGGCGCAGCGAGGATAGCGGCATCTGCAAAGGGATGGTAGAGGAGGGTCAGGTACCAGGGATGTACCTCACACAGTGAGAGAGAGAGAGTCCATCTGTCTGTCTGTGTTCCCCACCACCCTCCTGCCTTGCTGGCTGGACCCAGGTGATGGGCCCTGAGCAGATCCTCCATCCTGCAAGAGGTTCTCAGCAACATTCTGCTGCAGGACAGGTCACCCTTTCACCTGGCCATTGCTGTTTTGGCACCGTAGCAACCCTGCGTCTTAAGTGAGGTGTCGGTGAAAAGGGAGACTCTGGGAACCCGCTTGGCTCTGTGCAGCAGTGACTTTATAAACCAGCGGCAGCACGCCCAGCTTACCAGAATACACCCATCTCCTTCCTCCGGTTGATGTCTCTCTTCAGCTGGCAGAGCGCGCACATGGGGCAGCACATGGTGGAGACCCAGTCATTCAGAATAGAGCCCTGTGGAGCAAGGGACATTGTATGAATAACCCCTTCCCGCATCAGCTTTTAAGTTTTCCTATTTTTCATCAACACCTCACGGCAGCTCCCCCCTGCCCCCGCAGCAAACTGCCCGTTATGCCCAGCGAGGACTGGGATGAGGCGGTGTGTGATGGGATGACCTCCGGCTCGCAGCAGGGATGCAGAGGTGTCCCTGGCTCCCTGCCTGCGGGGCTGCCCACGCAACTCCCCACCGCTGCTCTTCCCCTCAGGCACCCCTTTCTCCTCCCCTGAGCCCCCACCCCCAGCACCCAGCTCACGGCCATTGCTGCCAGTGGGGCAGGCCCTGCAGTTGGTCACTGACCGGGATGTTGTATCTGGTGCGGTAGAGCGTCCTCATGGCCACGCTGGGGCCACACAGGCAGCACTCGTTCATGTCCCCAGCCACTTGGCACCCCAGGCAGGTGAAGCAGAAGGCTCCGCAAATACCTGCAGGACAGGGAGACATGGGCTTGGCTGAGAGTTGCAAAGAAAGAGGAAAGGGGGGAGAGAGGGACGGGGATGCGGCCATGGGAGCTGTGGTTCTTCACCTCAGATGAGAGCTGCTCCGCCGCTGGTACCCACAAAAGTGGGGTTTGCAGCAGGGGCAATGCCACAGAAGGCATGGAGTAAACACCAGAAACACATAATGAGCCAACACCAGGAACGAGGGGTACGTATCTACTCACACACGCCGCAGTCAGAGCAGCAGTCCAGCAGCCCAGTCTGCCACTCGCCTGCCCGTGGGGCAGCCGAAAACTGGGGCTGGTACGTGATCACATGATGAGAGGCCATTGCCAGCACAGGGTCGGGTCCCCTCCACGCAGTTTGTGGTCTGGAAGGAAAAGCCATCAAAGAAAGATGCTGCAAGTGTTTCTGAAGTGGGTGTCTTGCTCAGGCTGCTGCATTTGAAGACGGATAGGGCAGCACAGGTCCCCGAGGGGATCCCACTGCCAAGGCACTGCCACCCCCACTGCAAAGTGGGGGGCACAGCTCTGCCAGGAGCTGCCACTGTCCTTTGCAGCAAAGCCCTCCCTGAAACCAGCCCCCCACCAAAGGCAGCAGCACCTCGTCCCTCTTCCTATGCAAGTAAAATGCCTCTGTAAAAACAGAGGTCTTTCTGCTTCAGAGCCTCAGTGCTTCAACACTTCAATCCTGTCTTCTCATTCCCAGTTCATCTTTCATCATTATCTGCTTAAAATGGTAATTTTTTTTAATGTTCACAGTGTTCCGAAGCTACTAAGGCTCAGTCCTAGCTTTCCCAAGCTCTCAGTAGTCACCTTAATCTTTGCTTTATTCCCTGAGCATCTCAGCCTGCTTGCCTCCCCCTCTCCCTTCCTTCTTCACCTGCTTTCTTAGCAGGCTTCATAGAATCATGTAATCATATAATTGTCTAAGTGGAAAGGGACCTATAAGATCATCAAGTCCAACCATCAACCTAACACTGCCAAACCACCACTAAACCATGTCCCTAAACACCACGTCTACTCGTCTTTTAAGTACCTCTGGGGATGGTGATTCAACCGCTTCCCTGGGCAGCCTGTTCCAATGCGTGACAACCTTTCAGTGAAGAAATTTTTCTTAATATCCAGTGTAAACCTCCCCTGGTATAACTTGAGGCCATTTCCTCTTGTCCTATCGCTTGTTACTTGGGAGAAGAGACTGACCCCCACCTCTCTACAACCTCCTTTCAGGTAGCTGTAGAGAGTGATAAGGTCTCCCCTCAGCCTCCTCTTCTCCAGACTAAACACTTCAAGGCAGTGGGTTTTCTTTATCCCTTTCCATCACCCTAAGCTCAGCCACCAGTTCCCATCCCTCCTCCACTTGCATGTCTGTGCCAGTGCCTCATCCTCATACTCCTCTTCCTCAGTTCCCTGGGGCCACCGTGGCCCCTGGAGCCCTGCTCCTTCCCATCCTTCCCCAGCAAGGAGCTGCAGCCTCTGAGAGCAGCAGAGCTCCTGCTCTGCAGCACCATCCCTAAACCCACATCACCCATGTAACAATTCCACCTGCACCTCCCTCTCCACCTCCCGGCGTGGCCCCTTCCCTCACCACTGCCCCCTACAAGGCACAGCACCACTTCTCACTTCAGCCTTGGAGCTTTAATTAAAAAAAAAAAAAAAGGAACTAGAGGATGCTCCCATGAAAAGTCCCATAGAGACACACTCCCTGCCCTGTGCGTAGTTTCGGCACCGCTCTGTTAAGCAGCCCAGGGATGAAATGCAAAGGCTCCTGTGTTCTTACAGCTACAAGGGCTCGCTGCCGCTCCCAGCCACACAGCCTCAGCAAAGAAATCATCAGCGGGAAAGCAGCCTGAGCTTTGAACCCCATAACCGCGGGGAAGGGTTCCAGGGCAGCTCCCTGGGGAGGTCCTCTTCAGCCGCCACATCCTTGCCCAGCCCACAGGCGTTTCCACAACGGGCATTACAGGTGTTCAACAGAGCACCTTTGGAAAGTTCGTGTCCTGCCTGTCCCTGCCCAGCTTTGACACGTCTGTCCTGCCTGCACAGGGGCGACAGCCAGCTCGGGGGTGCCCACTGAGCACCCCTCCCCTCCCTGCCCTAGGGCTCCCTGCCTTTGTGTGACAAGGGCAAGGCAGCGCCTGAGTTTCGGGACACGGGGAGGGGCAAAAAGAAAAACAGAAGGAGCATTTACATTTTGAAGAAAGGAATGATGGCATTAATCCCTGTAAATGCTGTGAAAACACTATAAATGGGATTATTTTCACAGTAGAATTACACATCTACATAGAATTTAAGTATTAAATGCAAGTCTCCAGGAATACAGTAGAATAAATATATTACTA
Organism: Charadrius vociferus; assembly: GCF_000708025.1. Classification (NCBI taxonomy): domain Eukaryota; kingdom Metazoa; phylum Chordata; class Aves; order Charadriiformes; family Charadriidae; genus Charadrius; species Charadrius vociferus. The sequence goes on along the minus strand of NW_009649717.1, from coordinate 3,479,367 downwards.
TGCCCAGCACTCAGATGATGCCATCGTGTGCATTACCAGCAGTGGACAACAGAGAGATGCAGTCTGCGGTGTTTTGTTTGTGTTGACTATTGTCAACAGGCAGCAAAGGGGTCAGTGGCTCTGCCGGCAACTCCTGTGGCTCCCCATCACTTACAGACTGGCCTGGACGCATCTCTGCCCTCAGACACAGCCTGTTGCCATATAGAATCATATAATCATAGAATGGTTTAGGTTGGAAGGTACCTTCAAGATCATCTAGTTCCAACCCCCCTGCCATGGGCAGGGACACCTCCCACCAGACCAGGTTGCTCAAAGCCCCATCCAACCTGGCCTTGAACACATCCAGGGATGGGGCATCCACAGCTTCCCTGGGCAACCTGTTCCAGTGCCTCACCGCCCTCAAAGTATGGCTGACCTTGGTCCCCTGGGAGTGCACAGAGAGGAAAAGGGGTGTTGAATTACTCTGTAAGAGGGAAGAAAGCTTGTAAAAAGTCTCCACATGATTTGCTCGTAACCTTTTGCCGATTTCTGCAAGCAGCAGAAGCGTGGCTGGGCTGAGACGCTAGTACCTGTTCCCAGGTAGGTGACAAGTGGCCATGAAGGGCAAACCACCGGCCTGAGGGATTGCCTCAGCCACTAGGTCCTGCCAGGGGTTAAAAGGCAAGGGTGTTTTCTTGCTGCTGCTGAACAGAGCTGTTGAGCTGTAAAAACACTGCTATGCCCTATCTGGTGCAAGTCACCCGGCTGTTGGCAGGGACCTCTGGAGTGAGCACAGGCAACCCCACCACCAGTAGGTGCAGCAGGCACCACATTGACCCTTGATGGACACCTCCCTCCTCTGCCTCGGCCTGCTGCCCCTCCTTGTTCATGCACAAGGCCACAGGTACTTCCCGCCACCTCTGCAACCGATGTAGCACCCCACAGCATGTCAAAATGGCAGCCCCTGTGGGGAGCCTTGGCTCCTTGGCAGGAGCCAGGAGGGACAGGGGAGGGGACAGACCACAGACAAGCTGTGTGGTGGGGATGCCAGGTAGGGACAGCACGGGGATTCCATGCAGGGACGGGGATGTCCAGCAGCAGGGAGGACAGCAGGGACCACAGGGAAAAGCGTGGGCAGGAGCAGCAGCAGGAGAAGGTTTAGGGGCAGAACCCCACCAGCCTCCCGTGCCAAAGGAGGTCCTCGCCCACCACCAGGTAATGAGATTAATAGCAGCGCACGGTGAAAACGCAGCTGAGCAGTGATCTCCGCCACACACCCCCTGTGCCCTTTGCAGGCACAACTGACCACAGACTTTCCCTTCCTCTCCCAAAGTACGAGCACACCACATCCCTGCGCAGATGGAGGCTGTGGTGTGGTGCAGAGCAGGCAGCAGATTGAAGAAGCCTCTGCCACACGCTCATCTCCTGAGAGGTGGCCCGGGCCCAGCATGCCCAGCACGCCCAGCACATCAACCCCGAGTGCCCCCAAATCTCCACAGCACCACCAGCAGTGTTGGAACAGCTGACAGGAACAAAAAGGACCCCGAGGTGCACGCAGCCACATTTCACCGATAACCAAGGTCATAAAACAGCATTTTGTTATGCATAGGCACACATATATGTGCAGAAATGAACAACAGAGTGCAAAAGCTGTTGTCTTTCATGTCTGCTGCCCGCTTCTGTTGAGATGCCTGTCAGCAGCACCCGGCACCCTCTGGTTTAGCTTTGAAGTGGTCCCTCTGGTTTACCTTTGAAGTGGTTTTCCAGGTAGAACACCTCACCTCTGTTTCCACCCCTTCCCCAGCAACACCGCTTAAGCCACAACCAACTTCCATATTTTTTTACCGCAGCTTTTGCTCAAGCCAAGCCAAGCCAAGCTATACGTACCCGCTGAGACGCCCTTCTCCTGGGAGACGTGTGTCCTTTTCCTGGTTCTCATCCTTTATATGCTCTGGGTGCTCCCTGGCAAACAAACTCTGCTCCGTCTGACTAACAGACCAGATGCCGGCTTAGGTGCTGCTTTGCGCAATTGCAGTTTCCCTGCTGAAGGCAGCCAGCTGCAAGCTTGCTGCCACTCCTGCTGGGATCCTGCTGCCCCCACTCACACACACTTTTCCCCACCCCAGCATCCTGCAAGCCCAGAGACCTGATGGGACACGCCGCTTTCAGCAGCAGTTTTCAGAGGACAGTTTGTTTTTGGGCTCCTGTACTGCCTTAAGACATACACCACTGGAGGTGCAGCGCCTTTCCTTCAGTAAGCCCAAGCATCAGCAAGAACTGGCCGTAACTCCACTGGGTGACACAGGCACTTCCTCGACGTGCAGCTACGAAATCATACCACATTGTGCTGGGATGAGATGGCAGCATAGTATTTCTTCTCCCCCCCTCTCCATGTCCCTGTCCTTTACCTCTCTTAGGCTAAAAATGCAGTTTTCTGTATTTCCAGGGATCATCCACAGGACCATCTGGGCCATCTGGAGTTGAGGCAGGTGGGAGTGCTGCAGCATGGACCCACCCTACAGCACTGACAGAGCCTCCACCTGCCCTCTACAAGGTTTGTGGGGAAGGTGAAGGCAGAGGGGGAAAAAATACCATATTTTCCTTTGAGAGTGAAGTTGGGGGAGATTTGCAGGGATCAAAATTCCTTTAGCATCTCTCTGAGAGTGATGGAGAGAGCGTGGATGTAACCTCTGTGGTTTTGGATAGACAACATACCGCCAACAGTCCAGTGCAGACAGGTGTGCTCTGCCCGGCCGTGGCCAGGAAGCAGCAGAGTTTGCCCATGGAGAGGACTTGGCCAGCCCATGATCCAACCAGGTTTTTAATGGCAGGCAGGTGGGAATTCATGCTCAGGGTCTGTAGGGGAGCCTGTGTCTGCAACGCAGAAGGTGGTCTGTTGCCAGGCAGCCAAAAATCCCCAAGGCTTTATGTTCAGGTGGGACCAGCCACCAGCCCTGGACAGCCAGCTGGGCCACTGCAGTAGGGACAACTCGGCACTCAGTGGCCTGCAGCCATCACCTGCCTGCTGGAAGCCCCAGCTCTGCCCTGGAGCAGAAGTCACTTTTCCAAATTTTGCAACTTGGATGAGCAACACCGACTCCTCTTATGTATTAAACATCCTTTTTAGAAGCTGAGTGAAATAACAAAATACTACTGAAAATCTTTCTCTGCAGCAGGCGCAGGGAAATCTCAGCTGCGCCGAGGGCTGCTGAGATGGACGGAGCAGGAGAAGGACGTGTGCTCTCAGGCGGTGCAAGGGTGACACATACGCTGGCAGGAAGGCAAACTCTGCTCTTTATTCATAATGTAAAAGAGGTAAGGGAAAATCAACCATAATCAAACCAAAACCGCCATGGTGCGTTTCCCAACAGCCAGGGCAGTGGTGACTCCTGCCCACAGCGGCTCCACAGGGCGCAGCGAGGATGGTGGCATCTGCAAGGGGACAGGAGAGGAGGATCAGGGAGCGGGGCCATGCCTCGCTACAGTGTGTGTGTGTGTGTCCCCAGTCCTGCCCTCCCATCCTGCACGAGGTTCCCAGCAACATTTTGCTGCAGGACAGGTCACTCTTTGTCACCTGTCCATGGCCATTTCCCCACTGCAGCAACCCTGTGCCAGGTGCTGGCAGGAGACACTCCAGGAAGCCGCTTGGCTGCGTGTGGCTGTGGCTTTATAAACCAGCAGCACCACGCCCAGCTTACCAGAATATGCCCAGCTCCCTCCTCCGGTTAATGTCTCTCTTAATTTGGCAAACGGAGCACACGAGGCACCATGTGGTGACACAGCAGTCAGAGCAAAGGGACCCCTGTTAGGAAGAAATGAGTTAAGGATGTAGGCTTCCCAAAAGCCACGTTTTGGCCAAGAAAATGTTAATCATATTCCACGTCGTGTGCCCTTTGTTTCCTGGCTGGCTCCAGCATCCGAGCAGCAGATGCTAAAAACCAGGGCTGGCAAACCCCGACACAGTGGAAAGAAAGGAGAGAGCCCTTTCTGCAGATAACTACTGATCTTTCAGCTTCCTAGGTTAAGACTTGTGGGGGGGAAACACACACAGAAAGAGATAATTTGGGCAAACTGGACTTGGGCCACCATGGTTTGCACTGGGGATGGTGCTAACCCCTGGTGGGAAGAAACATCCCACATACGTACTGTATGAGAATGTCCACCTTTCTCCTGCATCTGATTATGGACGTTTATCTGTGCAACTGACTTAATCTATTCTTTAGTCTGCCCACGATTATCTCAAGTCTTTCCCATCTTTCAAAGATTGGGGATGGCACGGGGAAGCAGCAGCTGAGGCTCTGTGAGCCGCTGTGGTTGGCGGCAGCTGAAGGCAGGACGTGTGCCCCTGGCAAAGGGTGCTGGGAAAGAGCTGTGTCTGATTAACGTGCAATGTTGGACACCAGCCCAGGGACCAGCAATGCCGAGGGCACCCCAACTCCTGTCCTGTCCTCCCCACATCATGCAGGATGCGAAAGGTAAAAAAAAGGCGAGCCAAGAGTGCTGCTGCTCACCTGCTCATCCCTGATGGGTTGGGAAAGAGAGGGGCCTTGGGAGCACCTTGTCTTTCAGCCTCGCAACATGGTGAGGGGGCAGGTTAACCACTCACTGGGATGTTGTATCTGGTGCGGTAGAGGGTCCTCATGGCCATACTGGTCCCACACAGGCAGCACTCGTTCATGTCCCCAGCCACTTGGCAGGCGAGGCAGGGGAAGCAGAACATCCCGCAGCAGCCTGGCAGGGAGAGAAACACAGCGGCAGGGGGGGCTTTGCCCACCGGCCCGGCACCACCAGCATCAGGGGAGGAACTGGGAGGACCAGGCAACATGGCTGTAGCTATCACAGCACCGACCCGAGCAGCAGGGTCAAGAAAAGTATCCCGAGAGGGCATGGACCAACCACACCACATCACTGCAGGTGGCTGAGAGAGGGGACTACCCGAGGCACTCACAGACTCCGCAGTCAGTGCAGCAGTCCATCAGCCCTGTCTGCCACATGTTCCTCGAGACAGTGGGCACAGCTATGGCGTACTGCGGCTGGATCGTCACGACGGATGGGTTGGCCATTTCTAGTTGCTCTTCTGAAAGACACGGGAGAGGAACAGCACAGTTAATGAAAAAACTGTGGTCGGTCTGATCCCCCAACCAAGCTGGTCACCATCGCTCTTCAGCAGACAGCCTTTCGCCCAGCTCCCTTGCTGCCGCTGGAGGTGACAAGGCGTAACCATATGTTACCTGCATTTGTGTCTTTTCAAGGTTTTTGCATTTTCTGCCATTTTATCCAGCCTTCAAAATAGCATCAGGCCATTGGCATTCCCCACTCCACCCCAGAAAGGCTTCACTGGTGCTTAGACACAGTTCACCAACTTCCCTTGTGCCAAGCAGGGCTGGGCAGTGAACCTAGGCTAATGCCAGTGACTTGGGCATTTCAGTTGTTGAACTTGGCGTATTTCACACAAGATCACTTTGGCGTGGATACAAAGCATGAGGGAAGCAGCCGTGGTCTCGCGTTTCCTCGTAACAAAACTGGGCTCCACGCAAGAGAGATACTGTAGAAAACTAGTATCACCGGTTTCTTGTTGTAGAGAACCAGAAAGGCAGAAATTCAACACCATGTCCCGAGTCTGAACCCCAGTCCTTGCCTTCCTGCGGTTAAGCAAGCAAGTAAACCCTGGAAACTAGTGTCGTGGGTTATCTCCAGCCAGCAACTAGGGCCACGCAGCCTCTTGCTCACCCCCTTTCTTCCCTAAGAAGGGCAGGGAGAAGAGGGACAAAAGGAGGGGAAAGGCAAAAAAAAACCCCAACTCATGGGTTGAGATAAAGACAGTTTAATAGAACAATAATGAAAAAGGATAATAATAATTTATAATAATAATAATAATGGTAAAAGAATACACAAAACACGAGCCACTCTCACCACCCAGAGAATTGGTTGCCCAGCCAGACCCAAGCAGAGATCACAGATCCCACCACCCCTCCCCAGCCAACCCCTGTTTATATACCAAGCATGACATCTATGGGATGGAATATTCCATTGGCCGTTCTCTTGTTCTGTATATGCTCCTTCTCAGCTTCTATGGGAAGCTGAAAAAAGCCCTTGATTTGTATAAACATCACTTAGCAACAACTAAAACAATATGTATTACTGACATTCTTTTCATACCAAATCTGAAAACGCAGCAACTACTGGAAAGAAAATAAACTCTATCTCAGCTGAAACCAGAAAAACCAGTAAGCCTCAAATCTAAAAAAAAAAAACATCAACAACAACAAAACCCAAAACCAAAACCAAATCTCTGTGCTTCTATTCTCCCAGACAAGTAAAAGACAGCACAAAGCACTCTCAGATAACAGTTTGTCGTGGTTTCCATTGGGATAGAGTTAACGTTTTTACTAGCAGCCAGTATAGTGCTATGTTTTTATATTTGGGATGAGAAATACTTATGATAGCACGCTGGTATTTTTGGTTGTTGCTAGGCAGTCAAGGCCTTTTCTGCTCTTCCTATCGCCCTGCCAGTGAGCAAGCTGGGGGTGCACAAGGAGTTAGAAGGAGATGCAGCCGGGACATCTGACCCCAACTGACCAAAGGGATATTGCATACCATACAACATCATGCTCAGTGTATAAAGCTGGGGGAAGAAGGAGGAAGGGGGAAGTGTTTGGAGTGATGGAGTTTTTCTTCCCAAGTAACTGTTACATGTGATGGAGCCCTGCTTTCCTGGAGATGGCTGAACACCTGCCTACCCATTGGGAGCAGTGAATTAATTCCTCGTTTTGCTTTGCTTGCGTGTGTGGCTTTTGCTATGCCTGTTAAACTGTCTTTGCTGGGGGAAGAAGGAGGAAGGGGGAAGTGTTTGGAGTGATGGAGTTTTTCTTCCCAAGTAACTGTTACATGTGATGGAGCCCTGCTTTCCTGGAGATGGCTGAACACCTGCCTACCCATTGGGAGCAGTGAATTAATTCCTCGTTTTGCTTTGCTTGTGTGTGTGGCTTTTGCTATGCCTGTTAAACTGTCTTTGAGTTTTTCCTCACCTTTCCTCTTCTGATTCTCTCCCCCATCACAACTTGGGGGAGTGAGCGAGCAGCTGTGTGGTTCTAGCTACCAGCTGGGGTTAAACCACAACACAATTAAAAGCAAGTTTTGCCCTCAGGCCAAGTTCTTCTACTTATGCACAATTAGGAGAAAAGGGAAGGAAAAAAAAAATAAGATAAACTGCCTGCTCACATTTGTTGAGACTTTTTGCTACAAATAGGGTGTCGGGGTGGGGTTTTTTTGTTTTCGAAATAGCAGCTTGGCAAAGGCTGCATGCTGCTGGGTGCTCACCCTCCTCCCCCGCCCACCTCCTGAGCTCAGAAGCCAGAACAGAAACTGAAATGAAG
>NW_009649717.1:3464093-3471862 GCF_000708025.1 Charadrius vociferus | reverse complement strand
GGGGGGGGAGGGGAGGACGGACAGATGGGGGACAGGGACCCTCACTCTCCACCCTTCGGGGCAAGGCATGCTGCTGCAGAGATGCCACTCCTGGCTTCACCTGGCAGCGCACGCCAGCCTGCCAGCCCGGCGTTGACGCCGCCAGAGGGGGGATCAGGGACGGGTCCAGAGGGAAACTGTGGGCGCACATGGTGTCCCCGAGCGCTTCCCTCTGCCGACCCCCAGCAACCCTACCCGCACACGGCATATCTCCCTACTTTCCACACTTTTACAAATGCACAGTGTGCTGCATACGAGTAGTATTCACGTACTTTCTTCTCTCTTAGCTGCAAACGTTAATGAAGAGATTGCAACATTAAGATGCTTTTACCACCCCATTGGAAAGGACAGCAGATACATAGGGAGACCAGGCAGCAACATATAAATGGGACTGACATTTAAGCTTCTGGCAGGACAGCAGCTACATCCAGCACAACCTCAGAGCCTACCAGAAAACACATAGGACTAAGCAGCCTTGCAAAGAGGAATTTGGTCTTGAGCATCCATGTAGACAAGAGACAGCCTAATTTAAACGGAGAGCAAAGCCAGATTCCTTTAATGCAGTTATACAATTCCAGTAGCAGGAGAAAGCAGCAAAGAAGAACTAACCTCTCCATAATTCAGCTTTTGTGCATAGCTTTTTAAAAGCCTCCCCTTTTCCCCAAGTAGGATTTGCCATATATTTTGCTTTAAATTATGTGCTGAGCAGGAAAGAAAAATAAATCTCTAGTCTTGCACTATTATCCCACTCTTCCCAGGCTAACAAGTTTTTACTATTTCCATGCTTTAAGAGAACCAACCTTCTGGTGAGCAGCCTGGGTCAGTGCAGCCTTCCTTGCTGTCTCCCTGTGCAGACAGGCTCTGGGGAAGATGAAACTAACTTTTCGTTCTTGGAGGCTCTTATTGGCAGATAGCAGTGGGCAAGTATAATGGTGGGAGGTAACTGGAGGGGGAAGGTCACGAGCTGTGCAGAGCACAACTTTTTTTTTTTTCCCCCCCCTTTTCCCCCACAATTAAATCATAGACTGCTATTCATCTTTTTATTTTTTTTTAATGACTGCATATGTATTGTCTTATTCCCTCAACTCTGTGTACATGTGCTTGTTGTTTGGGGGAGAACAGCTCTGAATGATGTGTACTTGTTGGGATAGACATTTTTCCAATATTTTTCCCCAAAGAAAAAGCATACTTCTCAGATCCCAGATCAGACTAAATGAAGAGCATCACAGGGTGCTTCACTTTGAGCTTTTCCCTTTCCTCAAGGAAAAGGCTTCGGACGGAGGGGGTGTGCAGACCTGCTTGCTTTCACAACCAGGTTTGGGTGACAGTGGGTGGGCAGCGTGGGGGTGAAAGGGGACCGTGGCAGGGGCTCCTGGGTGGCTGATATGTTCCTGCGGTGCCCAGAAGAGCCCCTGCCCGTTGATGCAGAGAGCAAAACAGGACGCTCTCAGTCAAAGCCAGCACTAGCTAAACCCATCTGCATCGGGGGGTGGCTCCCTGCGGGTCAGCACCCTGTGCCATGACACCCTGATGGGGTGAAGCCCCAGCCTCGACTGTCCTCCTCCACTTTCATTCAGCCACAGATAAGGAGGCAGCTGTGATGGTACCTTTGCTTTTAATCCTCTCCCCTGTCTGTAGCAAGTGTGCTCCCTGCTCCTTCTCAGGGATGCATTTGGGTTTTTATTTCTGAATTAGTAAATACAACCCACGTGGAGGTTTTCTATAAGAATTAGGCTGATTCCCTAAGTGCTGGTCACAAGACATGTCGCCCAGCTATTGTAAAATTAACTGAGTCCTTACCACACACTCATCTATTTCCCTCTATGAGATACTAACATTTACTACTTCTTCACTAAAATGCACCAAATATTTAACTGCTCACACACTGCGCAAGTCACTGACAGTTTCGGATGCTCATCCACATTTCATAGAGAAGTTGTGACAGCAGAACAGCTGTTTTGTTTCCCAGGACAGGTTTTGTTTCCCAGCATGATGAGTGTGCAGTAAGCACAGAGTGGGTCTGAGCAGCTTCTTGCCAAGGGGCAAGGCAAGTTCAAAGCACCCCACTTGAAGTGCTGATGGTGCATTTCCCTTCTCTCTCTACACTTACAAGAATGGGGGAAGAAGTTCTGGGTTAAACTGCAACTTTCTAGCTTTGTCATCAGGCCAGGATTTATGGTGCATTAAGTGCAGCCTTTTCCCAATAGTGCTGCTGAGCTAACAGTGAGCGGTGCCCTGAAGTACTTCCCTTGGCTGCCATCAGCTCCAAAGTTTAACTCTCTCTGTCCTTGCTTTATGGCGGGGCTGCCTGGCTGACCTCTGGCTGGATCGTACACAGGTGTTTTTTTAAAAAAACATTGCAAAAGGCTGCAGGAATTGAGGTTTGCAAAAAGTTGTAGTTCAGCAGATGCTTTCTAGGAGAGGAGATACCTGACATCCCGCTGGCTGGCTAGACTAGGCTCATGCGAAATGCCAGCTAGCCTAGGAGTCTGCTGGGGAGGGAAGGAAACGGGAAGTTGAAATGCACGATCGGTATCGGAGATAACACATTAAAAAAAAAGCTTAATTTAAGGATTTTAACAGTTTGTCCTCTATCCAGAGCTGGAGTGACACTGACTGCCTGAGCAACCAGGCCCTGCAAGTGCTCTTCTTCTGCAGAAAAGCAGCCCACTTCTCCCTCTGATCCTGGTGCATCAAAGTGTAACTGTCCTTCATCACCCTGAGGAAACACCACCATAAACACTTACTTCAGCTCATCCCCTTCACCCAGCATTTAAGTCGGCCAAAACCCTTGCAAAAATCTCACCAGTTAAATCCAAATACGAACTCCTGAAACTTGCAGCAAGACCATCACCCTCGCCCAGCGCCGGCCAAGAGGGCCCACTGCCTCCCATGGCAGCCACCGTGGTTTCTGGTTGGAGCTCACCATGGGGCCTGACCAGGGCTTTACCGATGGCTGGTGGCTACTGTCCCCTTCACTCGCAGCTTTGTGAAGTGGCGCTGCAGGAAGACGGGCAGTGGGCAGCAAACCACACCTCTCTTAGCCACAGCAAGACAGCAAAGAGCAAAAAGGCTCAATAACTAGAAAGAAAGGAAACATGCTGACAAAGCCAAACCTGTAATGCCTTTTTCCACCTGGTAAGAATAAAGGACTATTTCCAAGCAGACAATGGAAAAATTCAGCTGAAGTTAATATTTACCAATTTAACATGTGTTACAGTAAATGCAATTTAAAGATTCAGAATTACAGATTAAATAAAACTCCCTGAACATATTTTTGCTTTCTCTGCAAAGAACAAAGTATAAATTATGCGGTCTAACACTGTATTTTACTGAGAAGTGGCGACCAGAAACTAGTTTATTCCATTTTATGCTGATGCCATCCACATGCAAACGTTCCCACCTGTTCTCCATTTGAAACCACGCCATCATGCAACTTAAAACACTACCCCAAATAAGCAAAGGCACCTTCCCCAGCACACTGCCTTGTGCTCCCAGTTACACAAACCCTGGCATCAAGTGACGAGAAGTGGGTTTGTTTACAGAGGACGTGCTGTAAGCCCACTGGTGTGCAGGTCAGAGGGGGCTGTGCCTGGGCACCTCTCTCCAAAGCTCTGGTCTCACCAGCCTTTCAAGAGGCAGAGTAACAACCTCAGGGTTTCAACAAGGTTTTGTTTCAGACATGGAGAAGGGCTTCTGTGTGCCTGAAACTTTGGTTTTTTTCCAGGTGTCTCAGCTGGTTCAATGGAAGGGTGTCTCTTCCCCAAACCTTGCCTCCTCCTCACAACTTGGAAAGACTCAGGCGAAAGCAAAATCCCTGCAACCATAAAAGCCAGAGGAGAAAGGAGCTGAGCAAGGAAAGTTCTCACAGCCCTTAGAAATAGGGCTATGGGTCAGGTTCATATCTCACTGAAAAGAAAGCAACTGCAGTTGGTGCAAGGAGAGAGCTGTTCTCTGCCCATGCCCACACCTGTGCGCCCCTCGTCCTTCCAACGCCAGGGACACTGCACATGGTGGAGTGGGTCCACTCAGCTGGCTGATCAGACAGAAAATGGGGCCGGGGTTATGGTTGGGGCCACCTGGGCAAGCTGCCCAAACCCCTGGTGCCACAGACACCCAAACCCAAGGTCCAGTGCACAGCGGGGAGCCCACGACTGGGGCCAAGGCTGTCACTTGCTTTGCAGCAGCACACAGCCACAGCGTGTCAGAGCCAAAGGAACGCAGTGGGGAGGGGTTTCACATCCCGCTGTGGTCACATGCTGGCTTGGGTGAAGGTTTGTCACACGATGCTTCACACAGCCTGGCTGAGATTCTGCTTGCTGCGCTCCTCGTCTGTTATTTCTCACCACCCTTTCAGCAGCACCACTCTTCCTCTGGGTCACTCAGATGTACAGCACAATGTAATCTCGGAATCAACCATCATCTCAGGAGCTCACAAGATAAAAAACAACTAAGGTAAAAATCAACAATCAAATCAACCCCCTTGTAACAGACTAGTCCAACTTGTTAATTATGTAATCTGTTACTTCATTAATTCCCTAACTCACAAATTCACTGACGTGGCACTCGTGCACAAGCAGAAGAGCTACCAAAGGGTGTGAATGTGGGTCCTTCTGTCCCTACCCCCATCCCCATGCAGATGTGGGAAGCAGGAGAACCTTAGCAGTCCAGCTGCTCTTGGGCCAGCTCTGGAGGCTTTCTTGGGTAAGATGACTTGTGTCTACCTTCCAGCTTGGACATATGCGCTGTGCCATTTCTACAGCCTCCCAAGAGTTTTATCCCAAGTTGTCAGCTGCTGCCACCACGCTGCAGGGGACAATGGACATCACCTTCTCCGGTCCCTTGTGTCCAGCATACAAGATGCCCTTGCTTTAACCTGATGGTGCTGCTCCCAGTATACATGAGGAGCAGGGTGTCAGCCCAACAGCTAAGCCAGAGCTGAGTGAACAGCCACATGTAATGCACCACAAAGTTAATCCAACATTAACCAAGGTATTGGCACAATGACATCCAAAGCACTTTGCAACAGAATTTGAAATGCAAATAATTTTTAAATATATTGATGTTACTTAGTAAAATAAGTTGTACTGTTTATTAAAAAGGCCTTTACTACTTAATAACAAAGACGCTTTTTAAGAAGGATGGGAGAAGGCAACCCGAGAGAGAGTTGGACTGGGAGAGATGTGCAAGATGCCGTGCAGCTCTGCACCTGCGGCGCACACATCACCACAAGTCCTTTTCAGAGGAGAGCTTTGCAGCTTGATGGCAGTCTCATTTCTCCCCTCTGTGTGCATGTGATGCCTCTTGTGTATGATGGGATTTCTTCTGGGTGACTTCATCCACCCAGCACCCAACGTGCTCACACCAATAGCCACACATGGTAGCTCCCTATGTGTTTAACCCCCAGTTTTCTGAAGTACCTTCTGACTTACCTTGGCATAAATAAACCAGCACTGAGCTGCCTGAACTCTTGAAGGCAACTTTTTGGTCCCCCCTACATTGCCTCTGATTTCTTTAGCAAGGGCTGAAGATGGAAGATAAAACAGTTGCCGCCTTTCCACCTGCTCCGTAGCAGATGGCTTCCTTGGGTGGATGTCCCAAGATTTGAGGACCCCTGACAGCACAGCAGCTCATGACTGGGCTGCTGTCCCATGTCCTCTGGCATGTGCTGTGTGTACGTCACAGTTCCTGAGCTAGGTGCCTGCAGTGCATACTTTCCTGAAATTGGAGGGAGGGAAAAATCTGACCCCCTTGCATTAACAATACCATATTTACCAAAAAATACACGAATAGCAATATCCAAGCACAATTCGCCTTGGATGACCTTATGGCAGATCCCTCCCCCTGGCAAAGATCAGTGTGAAAGCTCCCGTGTGCCACTGTCCCAAGCGGGCTTCTGATTCAAAGATGCAGTCCCAATGCCTTGGCAATCCCTCCCCACATCCCCGCAGCAATTAGCACCCATGGGTACCTATGGCTACTCCCAGACAAAGAGCTGGTGTTGGTTTGATACACCTTTCTACAAAGTACAATAGGAGCACACAAAGGCAAACGTTTGTGTTGGTTACAGAGTTTTCTATTTCTCTGAGCAACTGCAAGCATTTCCCTTTTGCCTTTGCAAGGCACGTCTGACCTTCCTGCTGCCTCCAAAAGCATTTGTTATCTCAACGCCCTGTGGAGGAACGTTTGGAAAGGGAAGGGGAGGAGAAATGCAACATTTGACAATGGAGGAGAGACTTCCAGAGGACACTGTGTATTTGTCCAAAAGCACACTAGCTAATAATGAAGCTGCTGCTTAGAGATAGGTGTATTTGAGAATTTTTTAACAGACTGTATCTAAATACAGTGGAGAGTGTCTTTATTAAGATTTGGAATAGAATAGCTTGGGAATGGAAAGAGAGGAGAAGATACGCACATATACCTGCCAGCAGATACAAACAGGGTTTTAGCCAGCAAGTAGTTTAGCCTTTGTCTCTTTTGCACTTGAAAAGTTATTTCTTATTTCTCACACAACTAACACTCTCAGTATTACAGCCTAGAACCTAAACCTTTCTTCATTTTTCAGGCAATGAACCTAAAACACAGCTATGGCTTATCTTTGTAAAATGCATTTCGAGATGAACTTGGAAAACCCCATGGAAAACATGCAATGATTTTCAAGTTTAGGACACAAGCACTGCTTTGAAATGTGAATTTTTACTCTATTTAGCTATACCTTTTTCTTCCTCTCATTACAAGACAAACACTTGCCTGTGACAAGTTGTCATTGGACAAAGGACACTAGTAGGTTCAAAAGAACTATAAAATGTGAGCTCTTCCCAAATCTAAGCTACTTAAAAATGGTTTAATATGTTAAAAGGGATGAATAACTTTTTGCCACAAGCTCTCTACGATAATGTTACAAGTATTAAGAAACTGATCCACACTAATTATGTCACAAGACTTTTTTATTACTACTAAATGCCTTATAACCAAAGTTTGACATGAAGTTGGATGCATCCCATTCTCCCTCTACAATATGCAACTTTGTCACACAATTATTCAGAAATTTATTATTCTTCATATTTAAACTCCTTTTCTTCAACTTAATGCTTCCTCCACCCTAAAATTATAAACTATTTAAGAACAATTTCTAAGAACCAAGGAGGCCCTAAAAGCAGTTACACTTCCTAATGTTTTCACATATTTCTTATATGCAGTAAGGCTGAAAAAACTACTTTTTTTAATTTGCTCAAAAATATTTGACATCACTTGTTTAAATAGTAAAAGAAAAAAACAACTTTACAGGGTGTATTGGGACCTGTACTATCCAACATCTTTGTTGCTGACACGGACAGTGGGGTCGAGTGCACCCTCAGCAAGTTTGCTGATAATACCAAGCTGTTTGGTGACATAGACACTCTGGAAGGGAGGGATGCCATTCAGAGGGACCTGGACAGGCTGGAGAGGTGGGCCCGTGCAAACCTCATGCAGTTCAACAGGGCCAAGTACAAGGTCCTACATCTGTGTTGGGGCAATTCCAAGCACAAATACAGGCTGGGGGTGTAATGGCTGGAGAGCAGCCCTGAGGAGAAGGACCTGGGTGTGCTGATTGACCAGAAGCTCAGCATGAGCCAGCAATGTGCAATTGCAGCCCAGAACGCCAACCGTATCCTGGGCTGCATCAAAAGAAGTGTGGCCAGCAGGTCAAGGGAGGTGATTCTGCCCCTCTACTCCACTCTCGTGAGACT
>NW_009649717.1:3453918-3463891 GCF_000708025.1 Charadrius vociferus | reverse complement strand
AAGAGGGCAGGTTTAGATTAAACATTAGGAAGAAATTTTTTACTTTGAGGGTTGTAAGGCACTGGAACAGGTTGCCCAGAGAGGTTGTTGAGGCCCCATCCCTGGAGGTGTTCAAGGCCAGGCTGGATGTGGCCTTGGGCAACCTGGTCTAGTGGGAGGTGTCCCTGCCCATGGCAGGGCGGTTGGAACTCGATGATCTTCAAGGTCCTTTCCAACCTAAACCATTCTATGATTCTATGATTCTACATTAAAAAGAAGTGTTCAGAACCCACAGAAGTCTGTTCCAGCCCCAAAAAGGATCTTCTGCGACCAAAGTCATTGACTCATATGCTTTCTCATTTCCCTGCAACAGGAACTTCTTTGCCTGTTCACCATCATTGGTAATGCAAAACTACAGTTAACAATCCCTGAATGCATGGCTCTGGACTGCAATGTCTCTCAGACATACCGGTTTAAATAACCTTAAAATACGATACCCATGTTCAGAGCTAGAGCAGGATGCAGCCTTACTTTTGGTCCTACTGCGCGCATGGTTGTGCCCCACCACTCAAGGAGCACAGCAGACATCAGGAAAGGTTGTTGGAATACCAAAATGAGTTTAGCAACCAAACGCTCTGCATCACCAAACCACAGCCCCACATGCAGGAATACGCAAAGCCACCTGTGGAGCAAAGCGCACTTCCATTGCCTACTGGTATGTAAACAGAGGTAAATTCCACTGTATCATTTTCCTAGAACAGGCGTGTCTGTTGCTCCTTCACATAAATTAACTCCAGAACACACCATACAAGCTCTTTAAAACGATGAGCCAATGAAAAGGTTAACTACTGTGCAAATTACGTAACTGAGAGCATAAACAAGTTGAAAACATGAACAGTTTGGAGCAACGGAATTGTTAGCCTGCAGTTGCTATTTTTATCGTTTATAGGCACCCTCCTATAAACAAGTTCTTCCTGTAAGACTACAAGTAAAAACCAGCAGGCATAAGTCAAAGGAACAGAATTAAAAATAAAAAAATGAGGATCACTTTGCACGATGAATTTGTAGCTTAGGGTCAACCACCAGTCACACACACACTTGGAAATAGCTCTGGGCTGCTCTGTTTTTAAGTCAGTAGTCTGTGTTCAAATCATTCTTGATAAATGAGCTCAGCTCACTCTGTGCAGGCAACTTTGCAGAAGCCTGTTCTTTTAATGTGAAAAGGAAACACTGCCAGCAATCACAGCAAGAGCAAAAGGTAATTTTAAACATTTCTCTATTGATTTCCTATTCTGGACCTCACACACTCAGAGAGTCCTGACTGCTTCTAGACATCTCAGGATAAAAACTGTTACCACAATTCTTTCACACAACAAGCTCCAACTCAAACTGAAAATTATCCATGTAATAAATTAGAAAACCAAACGTACAGCCAGATTTTATTTACATCCTGAAATCACTTTGCATTTTCCCATATGCTGTCACTAAGAGACATTTATTTCATACAAAATCTTGGGCTCACGGTCTTGAGAGCTTGACATAACTTTGCTTGTACTGCACAGGACAAGCAGAGCACCTTCACTTGTTGAAGCTTCTATGGAGCCTGATGACATTTAAGGATAATCAAAACTTATATTGTAGGATAATCTCATTTGCATGTTTTTAGAAACAAGACTGTTTTCACCAGCTTTTATAAATAAAGAGTATAAAGCAGTTCTAGTTATGTTAAAAGTATTTTCCTTCTTACAGTACTTACATTTTAGCCGGACTAAAATATCAGTATTTATAGTAATTTCAACTACCTGTTTTCTAAAGGCTTGTCTACATTTTTTGAGTCTTTTTGTTTCCACAGATTTCCAAGCACAATCCCTGTGAAGAGCAGAACTCCTACAGTACGATTTGAAGCAAATTTCTTCCAACAGTCTTCAGGTTTGTCTATGTCCAAAGTGTAAATCTGCAAAAGCACAGTATAACATTCTGGCATTATTATTCTACAGACTCATAAATATTTGACACATCACAAAAAGACACAAAAAGGCCTGTAACTTCAAAAACTGAATCTCAAATTCTAAAGTCTATCCTTACCTCCATAATAAACAGGAATACTCTGTACTTGCAAAGGATTTTTTGCATATCTGGCATCTATGCTTACTTGACAGTTATTCAACATACAGTAGGAAAGTCAAGGATCACATATGAACATGATTCCCGGCCCCTCTCAATGATGGATCATATAAACAGCCTGGATACTGGTGTGTCTGGTTTGATACTCAAAAATGTAAAAATATCTGGGCATGTAAATAAGTCTTTTTGAGATCCTTCTCAGGAGGTAGCCACGTAATTCTTTAATGGGAACCTTAAATAAAAACAAAACCCCTGCAAACCTGCCTGCACCTTTAAATCTCTGCTGCAAGGTGTTGTTCAGTAAAGACAAGGCACTGGAGAGGCAGCAGTGAACTAGGCTAACTGGAATGCACAGGAAGGTGCCCGGCCCTGCCTAGTCACACAGGGCTGGTTTAGTCCGGTCACTCTTAGCCATGTCTGTTCAACTCTCTTACAAAAAAGAACCAGGACACCTGCAGCAACAGCGAGAAGCAAGGCTTGCCCAGCTTGGCAGCTGTTTGCTGTGAGTCACAACTAGAGGTGGGAAAAAAAAAAACATACAGCGCCGCAAGAGCAAAGTTACTGAAAAATATTCTCAGAAACAAAATGGTGCAAAAGTCTTGAGAAGGATGACAAGAGGAAATGTTAAGCAAAACAAGTGGAGTCTACAAAGATGATTAGGGGACTGGAACATCTTTCTTCTGAGGAAAGATTGAGGGACTTGGGTCTTTTTAGTCTAGAGAAAAAAAGACTGAGGGGGAATCTTATCAATGCTTATAAATACTTAAAGGGAGGGTGCCAGAGAAATGGGAACAGTCTTTTTTCAGTGGTGCCCAGTGATGGGACAAGAGGTAACGGGCACAAGCTTGAACATAGGAAGCTCCATCTTAACACGGGAAGGAACTTTTTTACTTTGAGGGTGGCAGAGTACTGGAACAGGCTGCCCAGAAAGGTTGTGGAGTCTCCCACTCTGGAGACATTCAAAACCCGCTGGGATGCCATGCTGTGCAACCTGCTGTAGGTGACCCTGCTCTGGCAGGGGGGCTGGACTAGATGATCTCCAGAGGTCCCTTCCAACCCTGACCGTTCTGTGATTCTGTGATTTTGTGAAGTGAAAGGATTAATAGAAAAGTATGCCCCAAAACCTGAAACCTTGCAATTCAGCCTGTGCAGGAGTCAAAACAGAACATATCCAACTAAAGGAAGTGAAACCTTCCCTGGGAAACCTGTTCCTCTGCCATTTACAGTTGTATAGAAGCAACAGGGCTGGGTTCTGATCAAATAATCTGAAATGTTGTCCACAAGGCTCTGAAACATGATGTTATCCACACCGTTGAAAACCTGGCAACCCCTCAAGCACAGAGAACTGAAAACACTGAACTGACAACTAAAACCCAACAGCAGCCAAGCCATGAGATACATCTTTAGAAATGCAAAGCAAATAAAATGTTGAGGATATTAGTTGTTTAGCATAGATAAGTAAGTTTTAGTTAGAATAAATTACTTAGGATTATAATATGGTGTGATTTGTGCTGTTTGCCTAGCTTTACTTAGCATGAGTAGCTACATTTGCTGAAGCCTGTAGGCTGTGAGAGAGTTATTTTTCTTAGTACTCTTCCTAGCAGCTGGTACAGTGCTGTGTTTAGTCTTTTAGTATGGGAAAGATGTTGATATCACACTGATGTTTTGGTAGTGTTTTTCCCAAGTCTCGGACTCTTCAGTTCGCCATGTTCTGTGAGCGAGCGCAGGCACAGAAGGAGTGTAAACCAGAAGATACGGAGGCTCCAACCCTTGGCTGAAACTGCAAATCAACAAGAAAAGAGCCTGCCTGCCTGGACACGGAAAAAAAATACAGTAAGATGTTAGAAGACCCCAGACCAAAAATCACCACTGGACTAAAAGATGCGTGGACAGCGCATGAAGGGCGTGTGAGAGGCAGGTGTATAGATCACAAGGGGATAATTGCCCAGGGATTTCTTTGTTCAAGGTCCCTCTCTTTGGAGGCACACAGGCAGGGCTGTCCTTGCTGCTGTACCTTTCAATTAAATAAGTTTATAAAATCTGACGACTGAGACTCTGCTGCAGGAAACCTAGGGTCAAGCCTGTAGAAGGAGGAAGCGCGCCCGAGAGTAAGTGTGTTTATGTGCGACACCATGAATGGTGTGGGAATGCTTGGGCAGCAGTTTCTCCTTTAACATAAAAGACATTATTTTTCTAACAGTGAACTTCTTGAATTTGACATCTTCATGACCCAAATTTCTCTGTCTCAGGCACAAATTCAATGAATTAGGGTAAACCTACCCCTCGCATGGGTTACTCAGCATTCTAAACTAAAGCACACGTTCAGAAATCTTGAACAATGAGATAAGCACGAGAATGTTTAGGCAGAACTGATATTAAAATAATGACTCAAAAAGAAGCTACTCTATGGCACACAGAACAATGCTGATTTTGTGATTTTGGCAATCTAAACAATTGTTGGGCACTCTTCACCACTTACACGCAATAGGTCTGCATTCTCACTTATAAAAACCATCCCTGTAGGAAAGTAATTTCCGTTTGTGCCAAAACTACCATGTAAGGCCTCTCTGACAATTCAAACTCTGAATATAACATTCTTTCCCTCAGATTTCCAAGCACAACCGGTATGAGAAGCAGTGGCTGAGAAGTACCAGACTACCTCAGCACAGGAATTCTTTTACTCAGAGGTATGTTTAATATCCATCACCTGCATGAGCTCTCCCCATTAGAGTGTAACATAAGTCCAATGTGCTTTAAGAAGTTTCATGTTAACCACAGACTTAACTTCTCAGATTGTTGACAGTTTTACGACTTGAAATACATAAACCTCTTTGCTATCACTCACCTACCAAGACCAGGAATTAATTTTGATATAGACTGACTTGTCACTACAAGACTGGGCAACACAGTTGTTAGGATTCAGAAAGAACAGGGTAACAAAATCCTATCTGCCTCCTTTACTGACAAAGCTGATTTCTTTCTTTCTGTGATTCATGAAAATTTCTAAACTAATACAACTGCAAGACTGAATTGGATTGGTTAAAAGAAAAAGAACTGTGAATTAGAATTGTCAATTACCATAAAATTATGATACTAACATCTGGTACAGGTAGTAGTGAACAAGACACACAAAATTTTGTTATATGGTCAGACCCCAGACCGAAGCTCCAGATCACAGTACAGAATAATTATTTAGATGTAAAATTAACCATGTATGAGAGACAGAACATGCAACATTCATTTTCATATACTACTGTACAGCACGCTAAAAAAAAAAAAGCCTGCATGTGTCCTTGATACTGTAGACCACATAATTTTTCAAAGTAAGTGAATGAACGATCATAATATACATCAATTGCAGTCTCTGATTATATGTGCCAGACATAGCAAGAGCTGTATCAGAGCAGTAAAAACTGCACAATCTTGCAGGATATTGCGGTGGATCTAGCTGCAGGTGCTACTGGAAGTGAGAAGAAAACCGTTTCCTTGAGATTACAGCTCAATATGAGGCAGTTCTTTTGGTTAGGAACAGATTGAAAACCTGTGCTCTACAGTCTGTGGACCGCTGGAGGTCTCTCCAAACAAAAGGTCTGCAAAAGGTATTTAAGAGAAGCAAGCTTATTGTCAGAAGACTTCAGTTCTCTTTACAGGAACTGTGGTTTTTTTGGAAGTTGGCGAATTGATGGGGGTTGAAAAGCACTCTGATTTCTGACCAAGAACTTCCACACGGAAAAAGTATAAATAAATCCATCATACCTGGTGTGCTAGGTGAGCCCCTATGGCAGCCACAGCTGAGTAATAAGGGAACGTCTGGTTACAATTCATTCCTGCCACGCACAAACTCAGGAGCATTGCAATGCTGAAGCCACTGAGCCACTGCTTTGTATCCTCCTTGAACTGTAATGCTGTTGACTTCACACCAATAATGATATCATCCTTCTTATCCTAGAATGAAAGGGTGAATTAGCAAAAAAATCCACAATCCAACTGCCATTTCATAAGGAAATTAAGAAGGGGGGCCTTGCTTAAGTTTCCAATGCTTCTTATTAGGAATCCAATTTAAGTGCATTTGTAGGTCCCTACATTTACATTTAGATTTGAAGTTTGGTCCTTAGAGCTGCTTTAGCAGCCAAGACCTAATACCAATGTCAAATTTATTTACACAATGCAAATGTATAAGCACACAAAGTGCACTATACCTCCAGCTTTCTACTTGATATGTAAAACATTTGCAAAGAGCAATAAAAGGTGCCAGGGCTGGGGTTTCTTTGGGGCTGCTTTAGCTCAGCTGAAGGTGAAGAACTGCAGCAGGTTAGTATCGCTGTTAGACAACAAACTTATAAATTAAACACAAACGTACACAGGTATGTAAAATTACCCACTGTCACTCTACCTGATGTGCATAAATGGTATCGTATACCAGCGTCCACATTACTCCTGCAAAGTACAAGGGTAAACACACAGACCACTCACATGACCCTTTGATGGCTGACCAGCCAAGAAGGGCTCCCCAATTAAATGTAAGTCCTAAAAACATAAGGAGAGTAAAAAAAAAAAAAGAAAAAAAGTTAATAGATGTCCAGGAGCAATCTAAATTACATATACAGAATTAAGTATTATTTGTTTGAGCATATATCATATCAGCAGCTTTTTGTACAATACTAGCATCTCTATTTTTCTACCACTTATTTTCAGGTAGGTAATAAAAACATGTAATTTGACATTAATTACTCTGGACATACAAGGAGAAATATGTATAGCCATGCATTTTCCCCCAATTTAAATTTTACTTCATTAGCATCACAGAACTATTCCAGTGTACTCAAACAACAGGTCTAAAGCTAAAACACTTACTGACACTTTTTGTTATAGTGCCATCTAAAAGACTGCAAAAGAACACACAGCAGCCAACTAGGGTACTTCAAGGCTCAAAATGACAATTTTGATTGAAAAAGCTGAAGGCAGTTGGAACGTGAAGGCCAAGATACAAAGATACGTTTTAGTAGCTCAACCTGAAATACGAGAACCATCAGTTTCTGCACAGGAGTTACTTTAGAGGCTGAAGACTGAAATGCAGAACAAATGCATATTTAAGAAAGTTTTCAAGACAACCCCAAAACTAAAGCTGATTCTCAAATCAGAAATATTTCTTTTCTCCCTCCCCTCACTCCATCAAAATAAGGAACGGATTTTTAACAAAAAAAAAAAAATGCAAACCCAAACATCAACTCTTACATGTGTTATAAATTGCTTAAGAAGCGTCTGGCACCACAGAACTTTGTCTATAAGGTATTTTTATTTTAATATAAAGTTATAAAAAGATCAGGTTACTGAAGTTCAATTACTAATTTGTAGAACACCCCAAAAACTATATCTGAAGAAAAAAAATAGTAAAAATATTTCCAGCTCACCCAAAACTAACTGTGGCCAATATGTTATTCTCTTCATCAGAGGGTAGGTGATCACAAGAGACAAAGAGGCTGCTCCCAGAACAATACTGTAAAAAGTACCAAGAGGTGTATTGTTTGCCAGTCTAAAGATCACAAGATATAGTGCAGCATTACAGGAGCTGTACATAGTACTGAACTCTTATTTCACTTTCAAATAGAATTCCATGACTAATAACCTCCTCCCTCTGCCCTCAACAAATTTTCTGCTGAAAATCTCTGTGTTTAACTCTGGGCCCAGAATAAAATTTTATAAAACAAAAGATAATTTATACATTACCTATAGTAATTCAGACACAGAAGCACACCAAGCGCCAAGCTAAGCTGTCCTCCAAGAAAAACAAAGGACTGGAAAGTGGAGATATCGCCAGCTGCCAGGGGCCTACTTGCTGTCCTTGCAACCTAAAAATGGAAAGAATAATGTTAATAACAAATCCAACATAACACATTCCAATGTCTCTTAGAACTAAAAATCACACCATTAGCATTATAAGCAGAACCATAAACTGAAAAACGTCACAGAATGTGTAAGCTGAGGTTCTTTCAATGATACAAACCTGGCATATCATCATGGACATTAGCTGTATTTCTAAGCAGCAGCGCTTATAATAGAAGCATGCAGGCTTTAAAAACTAGATCAGAAATAAAGTGCCACTTTAAAGTTGTGAGCTAACTATCCCAATTTCAAGCAGCACCTCTGTGCTTAAACACTTTAAAGTGATTACCATGTAAAATCTCGTAAAGATGCAGGGGTCCTTTAGCACACATAACCATTGTTAATAACCATGAAAGACAATTAATTTAATCCTAGTCAGGATACAATGGAGTTTAGAAACTCTGTCTGGAACAAGAAAACATACAAGGCAAACTGAAGGAACAAACAAATATCAGAAGAAAGTTAAACTGAAATGTATGGTGAGGTACTTGCCAAAGGTGACCATTTCCAAAAGAAAAAAAAAAAGACAAAAAGTTTTGCATGTTGATTAAAATAGTGTAAAGTCCATTCAAAGAGGTTCAAAAGCCAATTTTTTACAGAATACTATGTATGTATAAAGTGTTCTGCATATGCTTTAATAATGTGTATTAAAATAAACCCTTTTAGTTTGTTCTTCCCCCCAATCAGCTTATGTTAAATGTCACATACTGCTTTTGCAGTTTAAACATGTACTTAACATATTTGTGACCAATTCCACCGTACATCGTAACCAAACATAGGATGTTTCATTTAAAGAAATGAAAACATTTACCAAATAATCAGTAACATAAAATCTAATACCTCAACCCACTATCACCAACACAAGCCGTCATCCTGCTATCAACCTGGCACTTGTTCTGAAGAGATCCTTTTAAGGTGTGTAAGAAAGAGCTGTGATGGGAATTTTTAAAACTGTACATCTAACCACATCACATTAATGCATAAATGAGTTAATTATATTGAAAATTCCATCTTACTAATCATGCACCCCACCCTGTCAAATATTTTTAGCACATGTAGTTGTTAACAACCTCTGAAACCTAAACCCTCCGAAGCTGTCACAAAACCTGTATTGATTCATTGCATCCCCAACCGCACAAATGTAACAGTGCTGTAAGAACCTGACATATCGGATTGGCTCACTATCGTGTCTCTTGCCAGCGGTGCAACCCAACCCCAAAACCAGAGGAACAATACAGGAAAACAGGACAAGCCAATGGTGACGAATCACTGGGATACTCCCCTCCAAACTGGTACCCGTGCACATTTCAACATCTGACACTGGGCACTGCCTTTTGCTTACTTCCCTCTTCTGAACAAAAGAGAGATGAAAAATACAACATAATAGAAAAGGATTAGCTCAGGGCTGGGCTAATACTCAAGGATACCCTGCTCCTGAAAACTAAAAAAAAAAAAAAGTGGTTCTTGCATAGATCCTAACTAGCAAGTGTAGCAAAAAAGTGTTATTTTGTTCTGTCATGCAGAACAAAGTTGAAAAATAAACTTGTTCAAGTACTACCTACAGCTGACAACATCATACATTTTATCTTACACAGAGGTTAAGTACTCTAGAAGACTTATTACCGTCCTAGAGACAGAAGTGTTATACAAAAGAAAATGATTTCTATTATTCTAGGAGGCAACGTACACAAATAAATTGCACACATCTCAGACAGAAACACAGAAGAATTTCTGAACCTGGAGCCCTATGCCTACACTCAGCAAGTGAGTTGGTGATACCCGAGACGAGCAGACATGTACTTGGTTAATTAACTGGCAACTCACTTCCCTAGGTCTTTGCAAGCCTACGGGGCTTCCTCTACCTTTTTGTCATAGTCACGATCCCACATGTCATTGATCGTGCAGCCCGCTCCCCGCATGAGCACCGCTCCGACGCCGAAGAGGGACAGCATGTGCCAGTCGGGGAGGCAGCCCGGCTCGGCTGCCA
>NW_009649717.1:3435742-3453075 GCF_000708025.1 Charadrius vociferus | reverse complement strand
AGGCCGAGTGGCCCGACAGATATTGGGGGGATACCAGACTCATTCCAGACCCATTCCGGGTCTGCCGTGGCCCTGGCCCAGGTACGGAGGATGGCAGCCAAGTCTCCTTCACGCACGGGGTGTGAGGGAGGCTGGAGCTTCGCCTGCCGTCGGCCTCGAGCAGTGAAAGCTGACAGAGCACCCGAGGGGACCGGTGGCAGAACAACAGGGTGCACGGATATAATAACTTCTGACATCTTTAGTTACGGTACCTCAGCATCTCGTTAAAAGCATGTGTGCTGTTTTTACTGCTAAATTTCTTCAAAGTCTTCCATGCTATTTGTTGAAATCCCATAGGTGACTGTGTATCATCAAACATATCATCAAGACACCTATGTTCATGCATCAGCATGTATGTTACGTCCCGAACCTTGCCACACTGTAGTTAATAAAAAATTCTGATTTCACATATGGCCTTTGGATCTTTGTCCTCATTCAGTTCTCCCCGCCATCTTATCTGAGTTGTTGCATACAGGAGGGAAGGGAGCTTTGGAAAGAACCATAAAAACCTTGTCTCTTAGTTTCAGTGATAAAATCTCCCCAGGTTTGCAGCTGAAAGATTGCTTAGAGAGTAAAGTGTCCCTGTAGCATATAACTTGTGTCATTCCACGTTTCCTTTAGCTTTAACAGCTGACACACTGACAAGGGAAAACCATTTTGAATTTTAATTTCCCGAAATGCTGACTACCAGGAGGAAGTAAAAAAACAATGTGATGGAGAAGTGACTTTTACATTTTTCCGTAAGCAGTACTCCATAGCAGTAAAGTGATTTGCACAGGGCCATAAAAGAAACAGTTGCTCAACTCTGATGAAGTTTAACTAATATCTTTTTTTGTGACACTGGCTCTGTTTCCCACTGACAAGGTCATTCATTGTGGGCTTTATTCAGGTATGGATGAGTGCCCGAGGCATATTTGAACAGTGAATCCCAGAGGGCAGCGAATGAGTCCCAGCAATGTGTGCCCACAGCCTTTCTGCTTGCTGTGTTTGTCGGAACTCCAATACTCTGAGTTTCACCAGGTGGGTGCTTCACTGCAGAGACAGTGTGGGAAGGTTTTTTTTTATGCGTGATGTGGTGAGCAAATCCTGGACCATCTGCAGACAAATTTTAAGGAGCCCATGAAAGTGAAGCAGAAAAGCAAACTTATTGTCAGTAGATTTATATTCATTTGGCTGACCCGCTGGAGTTGAAAGAGACCTGGGAGTCCTAGTGAAAGACAGGATGACCATGAGCCAGCAATGTGCCCTGGTGGCCAAGAAGGCCAATGGCATCCTGGGGTGCATCAAGAAGAGTGTGGCCAGCAGGTTGGGGGAGGCCATCCTTCCCCTCTACTCTGCCCTGGTGAGGCCGCATCTGGAGTATTGTGTCCAGTTCTGGGCTCCCCAGTTCAAGAAGGACAGGGAACCGCTGAAGAGGGTCCAGCAAAGGGCTACGAAGATGATTAGGGGACTGGAACATCTTTGTTATGAGGAAAGGCTGAAGGACTTGGGTCTTTTTTAGTCTGGAGAAAAGAAGACTGTGGTAGGATCTTATCAATGCTTATAAATACTTACAGGGAGGGTGCCAGGGGGATGGGAACAGTCTTTTTTGCAGCAGTGCCCAGTGATAGGACAAGAGGTAATGGGCACAAACTTGAACATAGGAAGTTCCATGAGAAGGGTGGCAGAGCACTGGCACAGGCTGCCCAGAGAGAGAGGTTGTGGAGTCTCCCACACTGGAGACATTCAAAACCCGCCTGGATGCTGTCCTGTGCAACCTGCTGTAGGTGCCCCTGCTCTGGCAGAGGGGTTGGACTAGATGATCTCCAGAGGTCCCTTCCAGTCCTGACCATTCTGTGATTCTGTGTGATTCTGTGATTCTAAGGTGGCAAGGCGCCTCAGAGAAAAAAAAAATCTAGGGAATAGTACATTTCAGACTTCGAAAAATCACCAAAAGCTATTAAGGCCCCACTGTTTTGTTTCACTCAAATCTGAGTTGATGGTCAAATTGTCCCTTATTCAAAGGAGATTATCAGTTTCCTTATTTTCACATACATTAAATGATCCCCTATACAAAGGTCTGATGACCCAACTTACTCCACCTTACAGGAACTGATTTACAAGATGAGTCATCTAAGTTCCAGAGTCAAAAATGCAAAAGTAAATTGGAACGTGTGAGAGACAATCACTGTTCCTGGTCTCAGATAAGAGTCTGTATGTATATATATAGACATTCAAGGTCGATACCCCAAGGTTTACAAAATTCATAGAGGAAAAAGAAAGCCCTTGAGATAAGGTGCCCGTGGGGCAGGTGTTGCTGCTGCAGATGGGTACTGCGATGGTGATGTTCACCTCTGGTTCTGACCGTCACTGTCTTGGTGGGGTGGGATCCAGCATCTCGTTTCCTGTGCTCTCCCTCCTACTTGGTTTGTACAGAGCTAATGGTAGCTATAAGCTTAATATACACTTTGTGAAGAGATCTCATCTGGGTGTGTGGAGAGCTTTTTAAGTCGAAAGCAGTTATGTGAGCTGTAAATGATACCTCTCGCCACCCCGCCATATGGAGACCCAGGCTGTGTGCTCAGAGAAGGAGACCTGGCTGGGAGGTGAAGGCAGAGCAGTTGACATTTACACGCCCAGACATCCCTGTACCCCTCCTAGTAGTTCCTGCGCGCCGACCATCAGCCTGTGTATTGTGTCTGAGTCAGACAGTGGGGTGAAGGGTTTCTGAACTGGTGGCCAACTACAGTTGAAGCACACCGACTTGGATATGCTTTCCTTCATTTGTATTTACGTGGGTACTCCTTGTTGGGAATCAAAGCGCAGATGATGTATGACCAAAAGAAATGTAGGGAGTTTCGCAGGATCAGTATGCCAAAAGAAGAGTCTTAAAAAAAAAGGAAGAATGCCAAAAGCTGGTATAAATCACTTTAATTAAAATCTTCAAATATAAAAGTCACAAGATTTGGAATAAACAAAACTGTTAGAAAAGTTCTAAAAAGGAGCTACCAGGCAAACAATAACTTTGATGTCTTAGTTGTAACTTATATTACTATAATAACAATAATATATTTTTAACTTTATGTTGACTGTACATAAGACTTTCCACTCCATTTTATGCTCTCTTTGCTTCTTTTATTGAACTTGGACAATGTAAACAAACTTAGCCTTCCATATTCTCATTTCTGATCTATATTACCCCCGATACATAACCCTTCATGAAATGCATCTGCACTGTGGATGCAAACACTCCTTTGACACTGAACTTAAATGTAACCTTTTTATTGTGCAATTTTTCATCACAGCTTCAAAAGTACATCTTTTTTTAAAGTCTTCCCACTAAAAAAAGCCCCCCCCTCGCCCCCCCGCGTTGAAACCTCATGTAGCTGGTAGCATCCTTTTAAAGCTTAAAAACGGAAATACAGTGGTGTGGTGGTGGTGTTTTTCCTTGGTGTGCTCAAAATATTGTAAGGCGTTGACAGTGGCATGGCTTATATGTCTTCAAGAAAAGCAGATGGGAAATAAAACACCTGTGGGTGACCACAGGTATGCTCCGAGGCATTTGGCTGCCCTGGAGACCAGCGGTGCACCTGCCAGAGGAAAGCGGCCGGCAGCACACCAAACCGCAGCAGGGTGTGCACGGGGAAGGCACGGCCGGGGAGAAAACCACCACCAACGGATTTCTGGCCAAACCAGCTGTTTCCCCAGCAGGAGGGATGTCAGCCTGGCCGGGCAAGTTTGTCCCCAGGATGCGCTAAGGCCACTGAAGTCCCTTTGATGGTTGAGGGGTGGGTGGTTTGCTCAGTCTCCTTACTCTCCGGTTTGCTCAAGGACAGAAGAGACCTGAGTGAGTTAGGGAGCGTGAAGCAGAGCTTCACCTGCAGGTAGGTTCAGGGAAGTCCTTTCCACCTGAACCGCCTGTGGAGTGGTGAAGGTGGAGGAGTCATGAGCCCTCGACATGCAGCACATTGACCATAGAGGGTTTGCCAGGGAGCTGGTGGGCTCCTCTCCTTTACTGCTGAGGATGAAGTGTGTGAGGGCAGAGGTAGACCACCCTGCAGGAACAGCCTGCGTTTCGTTTTGTGTGTCAAAAACTTGCCTTTGGAAAGCACATGGCCACAGCTCCATCTTGTGACTGAACTAGCTTGGGAAAAACGTGCCTCAAATCCCATGGAGGACCTGGTTTCTGGGCAACGCATTTCCCCCCTGTGGGCAGCCCAACTGCGGTTTGCTTTGCGTGTCTCTGCTTTTCACCTCGAGATGCCGTCAGCAACCACAACCCCTCCTCGGGCTTCCCCACATGTTGCAGGCAAAATCACAGCTGTACAGCTACAGTAGCTCATCCTTTCCAAAGGAAAGCTTTTGAAGGAACTGCTTTAAGAGCTGTGCTTGCAGAAACAAGAGGGAGAGGGGAGGTTGCGCTTCCCAGCTGGCAGAGCCCCAAGCGCAGCATGAGAAGCTGATGCAGCTCCACGCATGGCATGGAGAAGGGCCCCATGCTCGAGCGCAGTGACCCAGGCTGGATCGAGAGCAGAACCAGCCCCTGCGTGGGCTTACTCTACCTGGATAATCTCCCAGGAGCTTAATGAGCATCTTTCACATACAAATTACCCAGTGGGACCTCGTGTCTTCCCCAGCCCACAGATCGTACCAGTGCTGCCACATTTGCATCCCTTGCCAGAATTAAATCTCATGGTAGCAATGTGAATTTCTAGGATTAAACTTCCCTACTAACCAAGTGCTTTACATTTATCCTGCACACGTGTATTGACCATTTAAATGCAAGCAATAGCTTTGGCGTTTTTGATAACATAAAAGCCGTAAGAGAAGGCTGGAAGGCCGAATATGCTGCCGGGACCAAGGGGTTTTTCGATAAGCTCTGGCAGCGTTTTGTCGTCCACCATCTGTAGCACACGGCCGTTCAGCTCAATAGACCTGGAGAGGGACAGAGAGACTGTTTGGGCAGCTGCGCTCTGTTTGCCATTGAGCGCAAACAGCTCTGGACCTGAGTGTAAACATAAACTCAGCCCAAAGCCAAACCAAACTTCCCTTGAGGGTTTATGTGTGCCCACACACTGAGCATCTGCTGCACTCCAGCTGCAAGGACTCCTTTGGAGTCATAGCATAAGCAAGTTGAAAAGCACACGTTTCCTACTCTTCTCCTGAGGTTAACAGCAGAACAGGCTTTGAAAAGTACAAATTTTAGTTGCTTTTTTTCTCCTGCAAATACTAAGCTATCTTCTGTGACCACAGAGCAGATCCTTCCCTTGCTGCTGCATTAGCAGTAACAACAAAAGAACCCATACAAAGCCTCAACACGTTGCTGTAAATCAGGAGCCAGCGGCTGGGAACGCAATATACCTGTGCTTGAGAAAAAGGAAAAGGAAAAGGAATAGGAAAAGGAGAAAAAGAAAAAGAAAAAGAGAAAGAAAAAGAGAAAGAAAAAGAGAAAGAAAAAGAGAAAGAAAAAGAGAAAGAAAAAGAGAAAGAAAAAGAGAAAGAAAAAGAGAAAGAAAAAGAGAAAGAAAAAGAGAAAGAAAAAGAGAAAGAAAAAGAGAAAGAAAAAGAGAAAGAAAAAGAGAAAGAAAAAGAGAAAGAAAAAGAGAAAGAAAAAGAGAAAGAAAAAGAGAAAGAAAAAGAGAAAGAAAAAGAGAAAGAAAAAGAGAAAGAAAAAGAGAAAGAAAAAGAGAAAGAAAAAGAGAAAGAAAAAGAGAAAGAAAAAGAGAAAGAAAAAGAGAAAGAAAAAGAGAAAGAAAAAGAGAAAGAAAAAGAGAAAAAGAAAAGTAAAAGTAAAAGTAAAAGCAGCTGGTCCAGAACCCTGAAGGCTGATAGGAAAACGCTTCCTGATTAACATCAAAAAAGTGTCCTCATACTTAAGCAAACTTTAATTTATTTATTTATTTTAGGAGACCTGATTTACCAGAAGTCAGACCTTAATGGAAAAAAAACCAAATGCCTGAATAGTAATTTCTCCCCCCACAAGTACTTGCAAATTGAATACGGTGAGGCTTTAGAGGCCACCTAACTCTACTCACAATACTTTCTGCAGAGACAGGAGGAATTGCACACTTACCTAGAAAGTATAGTCTCTTTGCCATGAGGCAGTAAGAGGTACTGATCCACGTGCTTGCTCGATAAGTAATTCGGTAGCTGGAAATGTTGGGTAATGTTGTAGAGGTTTAAGGCAAACAGCGTCACATCCCCTTCTGTGTACTTCGGGCTGCAAGGCAAGAGAAGATGATGGTGGGGATTAGGAGAGAAAGAAGTTTCACAGAAATAACATGCTTCCTTGCACTGCCCCAATTTGCTTTTGTTGGCCTGGTGGGGGGGCGGCTGTGGGTTCAGTTCCTGGGATATTTCGCCTTTTCTGCAGGCTTACTGGAGGGTGTTGGTGCAGTGGAGGTAGACGCGGAGCTTCCTCTCGTCGGCTCCCTCCAGGCCGACCTGCAGCACCTTGGTTCCCACTAGCTTCTTGTAGAGCAGCGAGAGCCAGTAGTCCTGGAAGGCACAAACACACACATAAGCACTTATGTACATGCCAGGTACTCCACACGGTGCTTAATGTGACGTTCATTTTGCTGGTAATTTCAGGGTTCTTTTCCCCATGCTTTTTTGCTTTACCAAGTTTCTCACCGTATCTGTTAAAATTTCCACAAACTGCATAGCTGAAGATAAGATTCTGCCCTCAGGCTGCAGAGCAGCTGTGTTTACAAGGTACCTTAAAGTCATTTCCCCCTCATATGCAAATCTCGAAGCTCTTTCTGTGCAGTAGAGACTGTTTGCGTTTTGCAAACACCCTTCTGCAGGGTACAGAGCACCTCAGGGCTCAACCCACAGGGGACAAGCTGCCCTTCCTGCAAGAAAGCCTGTGCCCAACCCACGGGCACAACGCCTGGGAAGAAGCCCCCTGACAACTTTTATGCCTTTCACTAACATCGTGCTTTTGAACAGGTCTCAGGATTAATTTCTGAACACCAGTCAAGAGTAAATCCTCGTATGCCCCAGGACGATGCCCAAGAGCAGGGCGATGCCCAGTGTGGACTAATTTTTTCCACGTCTGCTTTTTCCTTGCATCTTGACTGCTACTTTTCCTCTGTGAAGTCTGTGACCAAAGAGAGCATGTGGTCTGCACAGATGTGGTTCAGGACTAGGAAGCCACAGGCAGGTTGCGTTTTGCAGCATCGCTTCTTTGAGCGCAGTCCCAGGGGAGGGTGTGCTCCAGCTGGTGGGTTTCAGAGAGCTTCTCTCAGCTCACCTGTTTTGTCTGTCTGAGGTTTTCCTAGAAGGAAAACTTTTGTGTTTCTCTCTGGACTCACCACAAGCCTGGGGAAGTGACTTTTCCTATCGGTTTGCATGCTAAACCCCTGTGCAAGGAGGTGCAGCCTTCTGACACTGCTGTGCTCCTTCATTTCCATGCTAACTAAAACTGATGGACCTGGGTTTGGATTTCCCTGCCTCTAAATCATTATTAGCTTGATTAGCATCTGTACTGCCTGAAGGTGAGGAACAAGGCACATCTTTTTAGTCCAAATTAAATCTATTTTAAATGAGAGAATAAAAAGCCCAAAGCAACAAGCCTGACAATGCAGACAGGACAGAAAAACCCTATGTGCTGGGTTTCCTCTCAGATGGTCTCTGTAAGCCTGTGAAAATCACAACTTGGAAGCAGAAAAACGAGAGGAAAGCTAATAAGAAAGATGCAATCCTCTCACCCCAAGGTAAGTGCTAGCAGCAGAAAGAAACATGCTGTACATGCAAGAACAATGAATAGTTCAAATAATGATGTTTCATCACAGCAGAATTTTTTTCCCAATAAATCCAACTATACTAAATGCATGTTTTCATTTAATTATCCTTAAATTAAGTTAAATATGCTCATGACCCAAGAAATGCTTGAGTATTGACTTCATGTTGGTTTGTTTTTCACTTGGGATATAATTTATGATAATACCTCATATCACTTCTGTTTAAAAGCTACTCATCACTCAGCTGAGGAGTACTTAAACCAAAGCAGTCTATCCAGAACAGCCTTGTGAACTCCAGAAGTGTCTGCATACAAATCAGAGCATCACGTCCCAGAAATCAATCTCTGCTGTGCTGAAGACTAGCTGCATCTCTGCAGTGTCAGTAAATACCTTGTATCTGTATATGTAATACATGAACCCATAATAAAACATGAGCTAACTTTAGGTGCAAGGATAACTGCGACTATCCTACAAAATCTGTTGCTATTTTGTGTTGTTAAAATAGGTGACTTGTGTTGCCTGTGCAGAAAAACATGCAGCGTCCAGATGGTGTTAGCAGGGTTGCATACATACCGGCAAAGGCTCAAAGTTGGCATCCACCAGGTGATAGGTCCCTGCCCCGAAGAAAACCTGTCTCATCACCACATCAATCCCCTGCCTGGCTGAAAGCCCAAGTTTGTCCAACCACCTGCCAAAAAATGAGGTAAACAACACGCAGATGAAATTGTTGACCTCAGCTGCACACCATTGCCCCTCTTCAACCAGCTCTGGAAGTAGGAAAGCAAGAATTAGGGCATGATGCTGACTTCCTTAAAATCACACAACTGATTTGAATTTAAGTCTTGCATTGATTACCTTAAAAAATAATTTCAGACTACCTCTGGATGTCTGAGTTTGTGGGAACAGTTGCTCCACTCCCTGGTTTGCAGGCGATGGAAACCAGGAGCAGCAGCAGATGCTCCTGAACTGGCCAAGGGCCTGAAGGCTGTGAGAAATCATCACACCAATGACAAGGTTGCCTGCCATTACCAGGCTTTGACTTGCTGACCCACCAGGCCCTGATGAAAAGATCTCATGCCTTATAGGAGGGAGAAAAATACATTTCAATCATGGTTTTGGTTAATTTTCAAAGTGTGAACCACACATTCCCATGCAATTTTATCTCCCTGAATCTACAAACTGATCAAATTGCTAAGAGAAATCTGAATTTTTTTTATTTCAACAAAATTCTATGACTGGAGTTCTTCAAGAAAATTATTTTCATGACTAAATTTCCCTTTGGTTAGTTATTTCACGGTGGTGAAACGATGACATCAGAAAAGGACACCATGCTCTTGAATGACTTTCCATCCTTACAAAAGGATGGAGTTAGCATCACAGATTCTAGGGCAGAAATACAACTTTCTCATGCTTCTCATCCCCCATTTCCCATAGGAATCTGCTATTACCCGGGCCTACATCGAACCTCAGGCACGGGGGAAGCACACAGGGTGCGGTGGGAGTGTTACGATGCTCAGCCCACTCATTGCCTGCGCTCTCTAGGAAGCCTGAGGGAGACATTCCTTCCGCGGGACATGGACGCAACCCCCTTCAGCTGGTAAAATGTGTAATTTCCCCACACCTGTGACACGGTACTCACATAAAACCAGCAACATAAGTGTTGGACAGCCTGGGAGCTCCACCTCCATAGGCAGAACTCGTCTCTCCTAGCCAGACCTTCTTGTTGGGCACGGTCCCATCAACAATCTGGCCGGTGTGCCGTAGGGAAGAAGAGAAAAAGATGAGTTAAGTTTTTTGGTTACTGAAATAACGGGCAATCAAAATGTTGTGCTTTAGCCAAGTGCCTACGTACAACATTTGTATTTAAGGGAAAACGCAACCTGAGGCAGGACCTCATGGAACTTTTGATCAACAGAACCAGAAGTAGATTTACTGCCCCCCTCAATCAGGTCTACGCATGTAGAAGGAGACAAACATTACTAAAAGCCATGTCCTGTAAGTCTTCTCATGCTAAGTAGTGGTTGGTATAGTCTAAGTTATACTGTTCCCAGGATCTCAAAATACAAAGAAATTGGGGGGGGGGGCATATGACCGTAAATTTACAACTCTGAGTAATGACTACATCTATAAATGAGAATGTAGTTTTGTGATGTATCTGGCACCATGCTTGCTGCTCATTTATTAATATTGTTTTTTGGGATTTTTTTAAATTTAGAATGACAGCAGCACCCAAGCTTTGAGGTGCCCTGTTTATCGCTAGTGAGAAATTGTAGTTTATTCCGGATTCTCTGCTAACCCCCTGGAAATTGAACATAGGAATGATTGAACAGGACAAGGCACCTCCAGGACTTCATGTACAGCTGTGGCAAAGGTATCCAGCACTTCAGGGCTCAAGAAATCCTCCCTCGTTGCACTTCTTCCATTCACATAGTAACTGGAAATCGGGAAAAGAAACCCCACAGCCAAAATTAAGCAATAACACAACCACTGGTACAAAACACTACCGAAAATACTCAGTTGCTTGATACATTTATTCGCAGCACTGTTTTTCTGTCCAGTTCTTTTTCTTTTTTTTTTGTTTTCCAAATGTGTAGGTATGTTATTTGTATTTAAGGGACTATCAGGTCTAATTACCTCGATGGAGGCAGGATATCACAGAAATTTCGATCAACAGAAGTAGTAGGGGTTTTTTGCACCTACTCATTTAGAAGGAGGAAAACATCACTGAATAAGAGCCAGCTTCTGTAAATCTTCTCTTGCTGAGGAGTCTGACACTCCCATGTGATTACTTACTTTACTGTATCAAGTTATATATTAAAAATATTAGACCTCAGCTTCTGTCCCTCTGTATTTTGGAGTATTTTGGCCATCTGGAGGGGAACGGGATGGAGGCATCCCTACGGGATGAAGGTTGTTCTCCACCATGAGCAGAAGAGCTTTTAAGCCTGGTTTGTCTGAATAAAGAACGGGAAATTTGGATCCCTGTGGTATTTTGTATTTCATCTGTCACTCAATCCTACGAGATGTAGCTGCAGTCTTCCAGCCACAAGAGGAAGCTAAAACCTGATAATCCCAAATTAGTAAAGAAAGTAATGCATGCCCATTTAAAGCAAAGGCAGCCACAGGGCAAGAACAGCCCAGGAAGGGGAGAAGACATGTTTTATGCCTTGCCAGCAGCTCAAAATACATAGATAAGTCATATATGTATACATATATACAATCTAAGCGTGTGCATCTTTTCCCACTGTTACCCAACTGCTGCATGACACCGTGCTGCATTTGACTCCGGAAAGAAAACCATCTTCATATGCAAATCACTTTCAAACATGTGGAGCTCATGGCAGGTGTCCCGGGGCCAACTTACCCCACTGCCCACCTGAGCACTTGAAAACTGCATCTCTAAGCCACGGCACAAGAGCGAAGCGCTG
Source organism: Charadrius vociferus (assembly GCF_000708025.1). Lineage (NCBI taxonomy): Eukaryota > Metazoa > Chordata > Aves > Charadriiformes > Charadriidae > Charadrius > Charadrius vociferus. The sequence continues at coordinate 3,441,884 of NW_009649717.1, read as the reverse complement.
GGACTGCTGTGAGACAGTTTGCACTGCGGGTGGGATCTGAGGGCAAGTTACCCACACACAGCCCAAACTGACTCGGAGAGCAAACCTAAGGCAGCAGGAGAAGCTGCTAGCACTTCTCTATGGGTAAGGGTCAGCCAGACCTGCGGGGCTTTTCGTTTATATCAAGCAGGCATAAATAGAGAAAAAAGGCAGCACGTATCGCATCAGCTAACAAAGCTTCTGCTGCATTTTTTTTACAAGGAGTTGGGTGCATTTGCCAGCAGGGACATCAGTGACTCCCTGAATTTGCTTTTAGGGAGCAAAGATTTCACTCAAGCAGGTTCAGCCTTTCTAATGCCAAGGAGAGCACCAATGTCAGGGGTGTGGACTCCGTTTCAACCCCACAGGTTGTTTAATAGCTTATGTTAAAAACCTTCTGCTTTTGCAGAAGATCAGCAGAGGCATCTCTGCCAAGTAAGTCTGAGCTACTTTCTTTTCCTTTTATACGACAACCCCCTTCTTCCCATGGGAAAGTGCATTTTATTTGCAAGCGTTGGCAGCTTGGAGCTTTGAGACAACTGGGACTACTGCTCAGATCTCACTAGCTTTTGGTATGTGTTGAAACACGGCATGTGCAAAAAGGCCCGATCGCTGCAGAAACTCTCCTTGTGCGGGGGGAGAGCCATGACCTAACCCATCATGCTGTTCTGAGAAATAAAGCTGCCGTGCTATCTTTTCTCCCCACATCCCACTTCTGTTTTTCTCACTGCACATGTTTAGCAAGCAAATTGACCGTGTTGCACCGTGTTGCATTCCCTGCTGCTGTGCAGCAAAACCCCCACCAAACTGCTTTTGGGTCGCTGCACCAAGTAGCCTCTTTGGAGACCTTCTGCATTTCTGTAACACACTCCCTCCATTCATCTCTTACTCTGAGTTTGCAGAGAGGCACCCGAGGAACTGCTGAAAGGGCTATTTCACTCCCTCCTCCCTGTTGAGATGTTCAAATTGGCATTTTGTAAAGAGAACAGGCAATAAGCAGAGTGGCAATGGTATCGTGATGGTATCTGAGCAGTACTTACTGGTGCCACGTGACAGCGTCGATCACCTTCCCTCCTGATTTCAGGAAACTGCAACGAGAGGGGATGCGGTGGAGAGCAGGGGGTCAGTGGGTACCGGTGATGGGTCATGGCCCCTCAGGAGCGAGCTGCCATGCACAGCCCTCCCCTCTCCCCCCGGCTGACGGTAGTGATAGTGGACTTCTTTGGGGCCACGCTTGCACTGGCTTTTAAATAGGCTTTGGGGCAACTTGTGTAACACAGGGAGATTTCTAGGGTGAAAAGCCCTTGTTAACACAGCCCTAGAGCCAGCGCTCACTTGAATGGTGTGCAGATCACTGATGGCAGCATCTTAGTTTCAACTAGCTGAGTATTTATTAGCATTTATTTATATTTTATTTTATTTAGTATTTATTATTAGTTTTACTAGCTGAGTAATTTAAGCCTTGAGCTCATTCATGCAAGTAAGATCGCAGTCATCCCCAGTCAAGGAAAAGAATTTTCCATGTTTCTAATCTAAGGAAAAATGCAGGAAATTAGTTCTGAAATAGACTGGGTGTACCCATTTGTACATCCTTACTATTGATTTGGAGCAGAAATCCCTTAAAACCGTGTCCAGATGCCTCCTCGTGCTCCCTGCATCTGGATGCAGACGAGCCACTGCTATCCACACCTGCCCACCCCGGGGGCTGCTGCCGGGGCCCCACACCCCTACCTTCTCAGCAGTCTCTGCGTGTGCTTTCGGGGCTGCCCGATGTCAGGACCATAGAGCTTCGCGTGCCGGTAGAGGGTATAGTCACTCAGAAGTTGGCGTAAGTGAACAAAATCTTGCCCCAGCTGGAAGCCATCGATGTAGATGCCAGATTTCTTCCTGAAGCTGTTTGGCTCTGGGGAAGACACGCGTGCATCAGGACCCCGCTCTAGTTTTGGTGCATAAAATAGGGCAGCTCGTTCCATGTGGGGAGTACCAACCCCCTGTGGTTTCACGTGATCTGGCATGGTACGGGTGAGATATTTGAAAGTGTTGAGCATGGAACCAAAAGCCCAGGTGATGCAGCATGCTGCTCTCCAGCACTCTGTCCCAGCCAGTCCCCATAGGTGACATTCTGCACCTCACAGGCTTTCGTTCACCTCATCTCAGAGCCTTGGTAGGAGCAGCAAAATCATCTCAATTTGCTCATTCGTTGGGCCTTCTGTGACAACCCTCTTCACAAATTAAGACCTTAATGTTTCCCAACAAAACATCTCTTTGCCTTTATGGGCCGTCATCCAAACCATCCAAAATTACCAGCCCATATCCTGTGGTTGTACCTTTCCAGCTGACTGCTGGCCTGCCCCACAAGCAGGCTTCGCACTTACCATTCCCGAGCTCCCAGGAGATGTTGTACCTCCGTGAGGCGCAGTAGTCCAGCAGTGCCCGGGCATTTGAGCTGTCCCACTGCAAGCCATTTTTCCGCAGCAAGGCATTGAGCCCAAAGACCAGGTGAAACCCTGAGCAGTTTGCAAAGCTGTAGAGAATATCCAGCGTATTTCCTGCACGGAGGAGAGAGGGAGGATGTTTATCTCAAGGTTACGGTGTGCCGGTTGAGCTCTGGCCAAGCGATGATCTTTATTGCCTCTATTTATTTAGCCTGGAGCTGCAGATGTGCCAAGCTCTCTGAGCCAGACAAAAGAGCCCAGACCTTACTACACACCATCCTGGCAAGGTGTTGAGATCCTCCCAACTACTGCAGCAGCTGGAGGTGCCAGACAGTAGAAAAAGATTTCTTAGAAACATTTCACCCACTTAGAAAAATATTCATTTTCAGTGGCTTCAGCTTCTAACAGCCTACGACCCTTCTACTGGGCGGCAGAGATTCGCAGCCCCCTGAGCTACAAACCCTAGCAGAAAACTCCATTGAAGTCTTACTTGTAATGGTGGTGTTTTTGTGCTTTTTCCGGTTATGCTCTGCAAGAATCAGCTTCTCCTGGCTGGGCCACTGGGCCAGCAGCAGCTTCTCAATAGCAGCAAACGCAGGCCTTGAGCCACAAGCCTCTGTAGGGTAGAAGAAGGTTGATAGCAATTAAGCCCTCATCTTCATGGCTGGGGTCCAGCGTGCAAATGGCTGCATCCCTCAGGAGGAAGCACAGCTGCTGGGATCCAGGCTGAGAGCCAGTTGTGCACTTCTGTGAAACGCACCCCTGCTTTCACAATGTTAACCACACAGAAAAAGAGGGCTGGCTTGATGCATAATTATATATTTTATATATATAACATATATTTCCCAGTTTAAGGTGATGGAGACTGGGGGGGCGTTGGGAAGACTGAGCTGTGCTTCTGGAGGTTGTTATCGTGATGGTCACATCCCAGTAAACTATTTTAGCTGGAGCACCAACCAGAAACCCTCGTTCCAGCAAGCTGACAAAGCGTGGGCTGCAGTCCCTGAGAGCAGATAAGCCACCCCGGCGTGCGGCGGTATGGCAGGGTTCCTGGCCCGCCTTGCTGCGGGCAGATACAGGGCAGTGCTTCCTGCGCTGCCCGTCTTGTGCAGGGGAAAGCGCTGACGGCGATGCCAGCAGGAGTCATAAGACACTTTTTCTTCGATGCTCGTGGGTTTTGTCAGCGTGCAAACCAGGAACAAGCCATAACCAGAGAGGAAGGCATGATCTGGAGTCATAGTGAGCCGGAGCTCAGCAAAGCGGTACGGGGGAAAAAGTACCGCTCGGCTTCAAACCTCAGCATCTACAGTGATGTACAATTGCACTGTTGTGCTATGTACCACGGGAATAGATGGGAATTTTTTAATCTGAAGCATGTCTAGAAGGGTTTGTGTGCTTTTGCTAGGTTCAAAGAGGAAATGGAATTTAATACAGTGGGAAACTTTGTGCACCAGGACCAAGCTCGAGCAGCTGGCAGTGGTCCGGTGGGTTTGCACTTGCCTTGTTGAAGCGACAGGAGGGCAAGGCTGTGCCCCTAGCCTAGCTCTGGCTTTGGCCAAGATAGAGAAATACTTTGTTCTCCTCAGATTATTTCTTCCATCCGTTACTTAATTTTCATAATGAAACCACAACTTTTGAGCTGACCTTGACTGCCTCCCAGGCAGCGTGGGAGCTCCCAAGGCTGCTGTGGGGAGCACAGGGCAGCAAAGCGAGAGTCCCAGAGAATGCCAGAGTGGACATGAGGGCCCCTGCGCCCTTCCTCACTTTCCCAGGGCTGGCATAGCACCTCCCATGGACTGTGCTGAAGATCCACGGATCTCCTCTCCATGGAGCAATGATGACCCTGTGGAGGACCCCCAGCGTTGCCACCGTGCCCCTGCGGCATCCCCAGCCTGCATCAAAGCCACCTCCTAAACCCAGGGTGGTTTTGAGTCTAACACGCTGATGTCCATTTTACCTTGCTGGGCCTGAAGTTGCCAGAGGATTTTTTCTTCTGAAGTTGAATCCTTGTTGGGATCAAAGATGAGAAAATCTGTCTCAGTGCCACCAAACCTCAGGAAGCCTGGGGACAGTGCCGTCGCCAGGGCACGCAGTTTGGGATTGCTGAGGGAGGGAAGTCAAGAAACAGAAGAAACAGTATATTCACACAGACTATGGCTTCGGTATAGAGGCTAAACATGGCAAGTGCTCAGAGGGTCACACTGCAGTAGGTGACCTGGGGCTACCCGGTAGCCTCAGGGCACTCCTGACCCCTCACTTGACCTGCATCTCAGCCCTCTGCACTGTGCAACAGAGATGCTGCTGGCCAAGAAGGCCAGGAGAGTGTCAGCAGGGCAGCGAGGGGTAGACGTGCCCCAGGGAACATGCTCACAGGCAGGGAGTCAAATCCGGGGGGCAAAGTAAGGCAATACTTCAAAACAGATTGGGTTTTTTGTCCTAAGTATGTTTTCCCCCTAGATTTTTTGGGTTTTTTTTATACAAAACTAACACACCAGTCCCGTGAGAAGGTGGACATAACGCTGACTTTACACCATCAGTCCCAATTGGCATCAATGACAGCCAAAGCGATCACTTTTAAGGCCAAAAGAGATTAAGAGTCCGCACTGGGACAAGCATTAGCTTTAGCAAAACATGTTTATAAAATAACCTAAGTTCTGCCTCGGCGACTTGCACGCACCCCATGCAGGATGTGCAGCGCTGACACCCGGCCTTTGCTGGGGGAAACCACCAGGCATCAGAGGACACTGGGTACATAAGCACTATCTACTTGGTGGTGACACACAGCAGATAAGAGGCCACCAAGTACTTCCTGCTCCTCATGGCAGTGGGGCTGGCCCCAGACTTAACCCCAAGGTATGCGGTTGGGGCTGGAGGTTGGAGACCTGAGCACTTTCCAATAAAGCTAGTGAGATCTTCTTCCCCACCTTGGTGAGGAGGAAAAGATGAAAGTGGTGGGAGGAGGGAAATCAGGACTGGAGAAATACCAAAGGGCTGAAAAATGGGATCAGACAGATGAAAATGAAAGGATTAAGATAGCTCCCAAAAAAGGTCGAATGAAAAGTAATACAGTACAAAAAAAAAAAAAAAAAAACAGCAAAAAAAAAAAAAAACAGCAAAAAAAAAAAAAAACAGCAAAAAAAAAAAAAAACAGCAAAAAAAAAAAAAAACAGCAAAAAAAAAAAAAAACAGCAAAAAAAAAAAAAAACAGCAAAAAAAAAAAAAAACAGCAAAAAAAAAAAAAAACAGCAAAAAAAAAAAAAAACAGCAAAAAAAAAAAAAAACAGCAAAAAAAAAAAAAAAGAGCAGATGCAGGGAAGAAAAGGCAAGAACCAAAAGAGCAGGCAGGGAACACCATCACTCGTCAGCCCTGAGTTGTTCGGTGTACCCAAGAGGGAAAAAAATGCTTCATTATTAGGATCTCTCGATTCAGCTTTGATGGTGACAGACCTTCCTCAGCATTTATTTGACGTTATGTTGGCAGTGCCCCGGCAAATGTCTATAAAGCTGCCTGAGGACTCAGATGATTTTTATCTCACGGAGCGGCTGGGCCAGCAACCCCTAGTCCCGCCACACACTGCCCCTCTGCTCGGCAGTTTCCTTCTCCTTTTTTTTTTCTGCTCGCCAGGCAGCTCCTCTCCCAAGCTGATCCCCGTTCTGCTTCCAGCGACCTGCGCCTTTCCTCTCTCACT
>NW_009649717.1:3409832-3435341 GCF_000708025.1 Charadrius vociferus | reverse complement strand
AACCAGCACAAGCGGCGGCACCAGCGGCAGCAGCGGCAGCAGCATCCTCCGCTCCCGGTCCGGCGCGCCGCTCCGGCGGCACCACCCCCGCGGAGGGCGGGCCCGGCCCGGGGATGGGGGCGCAGCCCTCCCCTGCCCGCAGGGAAGGACAGGAGTGTCGTGAGCCGCCAGCGCCGAGACATACAGCTCCTTACCCTCTGAAAGGGGTTTCGGGCTGCAATAGCATCCTTGAAGCGCGGCCCTGCTCTTCCAGCTTCACGCTGTGCGGTGTCTCAAATCAGCGCTCAGACACCTGAAGCCCAGGGCTACTCTCCCGACAGACAGCCTCAACCCTTACAAAATGAACCTGCGTTCCAAGCCGGTTCCTCGCCTGCTCAGGCCTTTCCAGCAGCGCGGCACGCTGACGCCGAACAGCCAACTTCTACAGCTTTCCGCCTTGCCCGTGCGACCCCGGGGCAGCTGCGTGCAAAAACAATGGGCTGGAAAATTGCTGCACACTGAACACTGCTACCGCTGCTGCTCAAGGGATGAGATGTCAGCCTGACATCCCAGCCATGGGCCTCCAACTGCGGGAAACCAAGTCACGGCAGCATGCAGCGACCCTGAGACAAGTGCCGCTTGGTGAACCTGCGCTTCAGGCTGAAACCCACCTTCCCCATGCTGCCATGCTGCTGCAACAAGGGTATTTCGTAATTACAGCCAACACGCAACTTGGAATTGTTGTTACCAAAAAAGACTCAAGCACACTGTGGGTCTGCCTCCCGGGTGCTCCCTGCAGAGTCCGTCCTGTGCCGAAATTCCTTCTTCTTTGGCAACACCTGGCCTTGCCAGGGAGCCCTGTCGGGAAGCAACTGGCTGCAGCTATGGGGCGGGTATTGCTCAATATGCATGCTATTGAAACATTTGCAGAGTTTTTAAACAATTACACTTAACACCACCACGACATTTCCTGCCTGCATCAGTTCATCCTGAAGCATCCATGTTTCTCACTAAGTTTATTCTCAAAACGGTCGCCTGCTGGAACGCACTGCAAATTGTCCAATCCTTATCTGTTACTTTATTTGGGTGCAGCACTTCCCACGCTCACTGAAGTCGGGGCATTAATCAGTGTGGCTCAAGTGCTCGCCTGCCTGGCCCTTCCTGTTCCCGCTTGCTCTACATTTTTGCACTATTAAGTAACTCACCACCAGAACGAGAAGAACTAGACCAAATTAACTCTGTTTTTGATAAACACATCCACGGCTCTGCCAGAAAGGAAACATCAGTTACACTTCTGACTGTCTCAGTGTCTTAGTCAGTGTAACACTTCCTATTTCGGTGGTACACCACCAATTTTATGCCTACGCCCGCAGGAAGGGCTGGGGTGACTATCTGCCAGAGGAATAATTCATCTATCCGCAGATGACTGGAGCACCACGCAAACTACCTGACCCCAAGAGTGAACCAAGGAATTAAGAATGCAGCTCAGTGTGTGACAAATCATTGCTACAAAACAGGTTAAAGCCATTACTACAGGTACAGAAGATGTTAACAGCCATCAGGTGAGATGCAGCCCGCAAGAGATTTTTTTTTTCTGATTGAATTCACTACTTAGTTTCCTCAATGTGCTTCTTTGGAGAGAGTCACATGCCACTGTGCTGTATGTCTCATGCCAGAGGTGTAAGGTATGTATTTCAAATGGTCGATGCTATGTTTTGGATTCAATTGCCATGTGCAGGTGTGGGTCTGAAAGACTTTTAGCAGCCTGCAAAACCTTGTAGCTAGAAAATAATGCCTTCCAGCATTACCATCAGGAAGAGCTACATGTATTAAATGGGAATTGGCAACTTTTGCCTGGGCATTTTTCACATTGTATTTATACCCATTTTAAATACTGCAAAGTAGGGGAGATGAATACAGAGGTGTTTTGAGCCTCATGGAAATTAGGGCAGAATTTGAGTGACGCCCTGTGAGCTACAAGGTGTAAGAACCAGGACTAGGCTTAAACCCACTTGTGTGCTGCCTGAAGCCAGCTCCGGACCAGCACCCCATCCCGCTCCCTCGCTCCGCAGAAAGCCGAGCCCCTGCCTTGTGGCATTTCAGTGCTTTAATCACACGGGTCCTATCAGGCAGTTCTGTTTCTCCCACACCAGCAATGCCGTTAGTGGACACGCTGCACCAACTTGGTTTTTGCAACTAGGAAAAACTAAAAATAAAACTTGCCAGGAATTTCAACCGTCCAACAGCAGCAGCACCATGCTATTGCTAACAGCGAGCCCACTGCTGTTCCTGGGCAAGAACCTAGAACTGGTATTTATCTCTGTACATATCTATATCTACCTCCGTGCTTTACCTGTGCATATTAAGTGAATTCAGAAGGAAACGGTTGTCTGTACAAAAGGCCAACAATTCTTATGCCATAGCAGTGTTTGGGCAAATGAACAGAGCTGACCTGTGTCAGAGTAGCACTTAGTCTATGTTTCTATATAAGAAACCTCAGGAAGATGAAACTAAAACTAAGCTGATGCCAACAAAGCCTAGAAACTAAAACCACAGAGGTGCCCATCAACATGTTTATGTAAAGCTTTCCTTACTCCCTGTCCCCCAGCCCCCAGCCAGACCGTATCCTGACACAGGACACAACTCTCAGCACTCCCAGCTGGTCTTATTTCTGAACTCTCAGATGGCACACACTCTGTTTATTCAAAGATGGAAATGACACTTTGGGCCTAGTTTTTAGCAGTTCTCTTCGAAGTGCACACATCTTTATAGGTATTGCTAAAAGACTCTGTTTCCGCTGAGTCCGCAGCTGACAAATCCAGGTACTGCAGGAGCTGCTGAGCTCCAGCACACCAAACAGAGCACTGTGAAATCACTTAGCCTCCTTTCTAATTAAAACAAAGCTTTTAAGTGATGACATGTGGCTCCTGCTACAACCAATACTCAGCGCTGGACCACCATGCTGAAAGAGGTGAAATGAAGCTTTAAAAGGAAGGACAAAGCGAGAGCTGCCTAGGCAGGACTAGCTCACATGGAAGCGGCTTTCCAGAACACAGGAACACAATAGGTCTTGTTCACACAATGAAAATTAACAGCTAAACGTTAACCTAAGCCTGACCCTCTTACCAGTCCTTCCAGAGAGACAGTTGTCAGTAAGTTACGTGCAGGGATTCCTGAAAGTACAGACTTATGGGCTCAGGGGAAGGAAGAGAAGGGAATTGCACAAACAGAAGAACTGGTCTACGCAGGCAAGTTGGAAAGTGGAGTGAACAGCCATAAAGACTAAGAACTGTGCTCTGAGGTTTTTGGTCAGAACACTTACTCTGCATTAGTTGCAACCTGAAGAGATTAAACACACCACAGCTCTGATCCAATTTACTGAGGGTGATGAAGAAATTGGCAGGAACATCCTATACAGTGTATTTTTATGACCTACTTTAGCTTTGAAGCGTCTATCATTATTTCACATAGATAAGCTAATCGTTGTTGCTTCTTTCCCTTTCACACAGGCTTTGGGATATAAACATCCCGTTGAAGCAAGTGAGAAATCTTTGCCTTCCAAAACATCCTGAACCCATCCTTAGCACAAGGTTTCCCATAGCACAACCACCCGTAACAGACATTCACCAAACCAATGTATACCTGTTCTGACACCTGCACATTATACTGCATTTTTTGAGCCCAGTACTGTACTTGACACTGATGCACCTCAGCATCATCCAGCAGCACAAAAATACAGTGACCAGCATCTGTTGTATACTTTTTTTCCTTTGCTTATCTCCAGCCACCCAGGGGAAAAGCCCAGGTAAGACAGCATCCTGTGAAAAGCATTTAATCATACATTAATACATAGTGTAGAAAGAAAAAGCACTGTGAAAGGTGTGTACTGCCTTGCTTGATAAGTTTGATTTCAGAAAAATAAGACAAGCTACATATAGCTAAGTTTTAGTGCAAATCACTGCCGTTTCAGTCATGTCACTTCTGACATTCAAAGGTCACAGAGAAAGCCTTGGGGGAGTTGCGCTCACCCATCTGGCAAAGCACAGCCTGTATAAACAGAGCAGCAGAGACGACAAATGCCAACCTGATTTTCTTTCCAGGCCAGCTTGATGCAGACCTGAAACCACCCGCTTGTTTCAAACCGGCTTTTGCCACCATTTTCAAAGCAGCTCCAGCGTTTGTAGGAAACACTTGACTTTGTTTCTAAACATACATCTCATCAAAACCTGGTCTTGCAACAGTGCTGGTTGTTATGGGGATGTGCAAGTGTGAGGATGGGCAGCGAGCGACCCAACCCAGCTGCCAGAAATATTTTTTTCCTGATGTTCCCCTCTGCAATACAAAAATAAAAATGTACACTTTTTTCTTTTTTTTCAGTTAGCATACAGGTACAAATATAACCGAAAGTATCATGGCTCATTAACTCCTCCTGTAGGCAATTAATGGATTATTTCCACAACATCAATTACTGCAATAACTCAGTACACAATATAATTTTACAGTAATTTGCTCCGTTTTTCTCCCCCCAAATCCATGCAAGACTGTTTCAAACTTTGGAGGAACACCATCAAGCACCAATAAACCTTTAGAGCAATGGGTTAGGCCTTAAAGGCATCACTAAAGTTTTCCTACACGCTTGTTACATCAACCACTTAGAGATGTGCTCGCGTTGATGCTGGAGTGAGCATCATCTGTCTTTTGAAGATAGCACAAATAAACCAATAGAGAATTTCATATTATCTATCATTTGGTCAAAAATATATCTTAATTAAAAGGGCAAGGCATTAAGAGACAGACTTGGATAAACTCAAGTCATGACAAATAATGCTTCTGCACTTGAGGGTCAATTATACCTTATTGTTAGAACCAACTGAATATGTTCTGGTTTCTAAAACCATTTGTGCCATTTGTAACAGGATTCCCTTGTGGGCACTGAATCTAGCAGTGGAGATTAATCATGCTGCCTCTGAAAAGTGCTGGTTTTAAATTCTTGACCTGGTTTACTACTGAATGCCCCTCACAGAATCGCAGAATGGCAGGGGTTAGAAGGGACCTTTGGAGTCCATCTGGTCCGACCCTACTGCCAAAGCAGGTTCACTTAGAGCAGGTTGGACAGGAACGCATCCAGGCGGGATTTTAACATCTCCAGAGAAGATGACTCTACAACCTCTCTGGGCAGCCTGTTCCAGAGCTCCATCTCCCTCACAGTAAAGAAGTGTTTCCTTCATGTTGAGACGGAATTTCCTGTGTTCCAGCTTGTGCCCATTGCCCATTGTCCTGCCACCAGGCACCACTGAAAAGAGTCTGGCCCCATCCTCTTGACATCCACCCTTTAGACATTTATAAGCATTGATCTCCGGGTTAAACAGACCTAGGTCTGTCAGCTTCTTCTCATCAGAGAGATGCTCCAGTCTTCTGATCATCTTCATAGCCCTCCACTGGACTCTCTCCAGTAGTTCCTTGTCTGTCTTGAACTGGGGAGCCCAGAGCTGGACACAATACTCCAGATGTGGCCTCACCCGGGGCAGAATGAAGGGGGAGGATGACCTCCCTTGACCTGTTTGCCACACTCTATTTGATGCACCCCAGGATGCCATTGGCCTTCTTGGCCACAAGGGTGCATTGCTGGCTCACAGTCAACTTGTCCATCAGGACTCCCAGGTCCCTCTCTGAAGAACTGCTTTCCAGCAGGTCAGTCCCTAACATGTACTGGTGCCCGGGGTTATTCCTCCCTAGGTGCATGACCCTACACCCTTGTTGAACTTCATTAGGTTCCTCTCTGCCCAGCTCTCGCTGGATGGTAGCACAGCCTTCTGGTATGTCAGCCACTCCTAGTTTTGTGTCATCAGCAAACTTGCTGAGGGTATACTCTGTCCCCTCATCTAGGTCATTAATGAATATGTTGAAAAAAACTGGACCCAGTACTGACTCCTGGGGAACACTGCTAGTTACAGGTCTCCAACTAGACTATGCCACTGATCACAACCCTCTGAGCTCTGCCACTCAGCCAGCTCTCAATCCAGCTCACTGTCCACTCATCTAACCCACACATCCTGAGCTTACCTATGAGGATGTTCTGGGAGGCAGTGTCAAAAGCCTTGCTGAAGTCAAGGTAGACGACATCCACTGCCCTCCCCTCACCCACCCAGCCCGTCATGTCATCATAGAAGGCCATCAGATTGGTCAAGCGTGATTTCGCCTTCAGGAATCCATGTCGCCCACTCCCAGTAACTCATATATTTCACTTATCCAAACTTTGTAAGCCACTATGAAGTATCATAATTATGGTCTTAAAGGCATGTTTCTGCTAAATGAAGGCTCACAAAGAATTTATTTAACTGCTACCTATGATTTCTCTAATGCAACAACAAAATCAGCAGTAAAATACAAGCCTTTTCATCAGTTTTTTACCATAACCCCTTTCAGACAAGTGTTCAACCTCTAACAACCTGACTGGATTTAAAAACATTCTTGTTTGTCTCTAGAATCCAAACACAATCTACCTAAGCTGAATAATAAAGACAGTTTAACTAAGGTTTATCTTACTTTTGCTTTACTGAGAAGGGACACCTGATTTTAGATAAAAATGCCATATTTAAGTATGTCACTATACTGCCTATCATGATTTAACCTAGCAGTCTGTGACAGCTTTCATGTCTGTCTTAATGTGCCATGCTCTAACATGGTCATGTACTACATACCAGATTTGAAAATGAATGTACTCCATCACAACTGAAGGAGTTTCAGGCATCTTCAAAAACGACGTTCATGAAGCCTAACTTTTTGCTGGAGCAAATATGGTTCAGATGCCTTTAAATATCTTAACTAGTAGGACTGACATGCCCATGGAGTCTTAAAACTTGATATAGCTTCTCAAAAATCAGTTCTTCAAACCTTTGTCTTTATCAGTCTTCACACTTAAAGAAATTAAAAAAAGGCAAACTTTCTAACTTTCTGTTTGGAAGACTGCTACAGAAACATTCTGAAATAATTCTCTCTCCTGGAGTTGCCAGAGGCTGAATGTGATATTTGCATCTTTTAACAAGGCCTAATTTATTAGGCATCATTTACAATTTCTTATACAACTCTGGGACAGCTCCTTTGTTATGAATTGCAACTCTCTCCTTCCATTAGCTACACCTAGAGTACAGAGATTTCCTGCAAGCAGGAATTTTTGAGTAGCTCATTCAGGCACACATGTCCTAAAGGGAATATCCACTGCAAATGCATTATTTAAGTCAGCTATGAACCTACGGTCTAGGCAGAGGTACACACCAGGTAGTTAATCCAGTCCCCAAAGCACTCCTAGAGCTATGTTGAAAAAACAGGAATGAGTTAAGATCACACTTTTTGATTCCAGCCTATTGTTCAAGAGATTCATAATCAAAGCCTTCAAACGAAGTCAACTTTCCAAGAAACATTCTGAAATTGGAACTCACACAAAATTGAGGTATACAAAAGACATTAAATATTTATTATAATTACAGCAGCTTTACACAGGAAAGTTAAAAAATTAAAAATATCTCGATTTTTAGATTCATGATTTTTCTTCATGGCAGCTGGTCAGTAGGTCCCTGGGATATCTGTAGGCACCTTTAAGAGTTCTTCAACTTCTTCTTGTAAAGCCTCAGCTTTTTCACTCAGCAGCATCTATTATAGGAAACAAAACCAAAAAACCCTAATGTTCGTATTAATTTTCAACTGTTAGACAGGATAAAACACCAATGTTTCTTTCTAAACTTGCATCTGGTCTGTAAAAAACTTCTGCTGCTGCTCACAGGACTGCAGTACCTTTGCCTCAAAGGGCATTTTCGCAAGTACTACTATCAACATTTTTTACTGTTTAGTGTTTTTCATATGGGTATACACTAACACAAGAATTCATACAGTACACAGATGATTTTCTCAGTCCTGCTATCACATAATACACAAAATTTAACAGAACATAAAACAGTTTTGTCTAGATCTGTGTCCTGGTTTCAGCTGAGAAAGCTAGTTTTCTTTCCAGTGGTTGCTGCATTTTCAGATTTGGTATGAAAAGAATGTCAATAATGTATATTGATTTAGTTGTTACTAAGTGATGTCTATACAAGTCAAGGACTTTTTTCAGCTTCCCACAGAGGCTGAGAAGGAGCACACACAGAACATGAGAATGGCCAATGGAATACTCCATCCCATAGATGTCATGCTCGGTATACAAATGAGGGTTGGCCGGGGGGTGGTGGGATCTGTGATCTCTGCTCAGGTCTGGCTGGGCAACCAATTCGCCAGGCAGCGAGAGTGACTTGTGTCTTGTATATTCTTTTACTATTATTATTATAGAATCACAGAATGGTTAGGGTTGGAAGGGACTTCTGGAGATCATCTAGTCCAACCCCCCTGCCAGAGCAGGGTCACCTACAACAGGCTGCACAGGACGGCGTCCAGGGTTTGAATATCTCCAGAGTGGGAGACTCCACAACCTCTCTGGGCAGCCTGTGCTAGTGCTCCACTACCCTCAAAGTAAAGAAGTTCCTCCTCATGTTAAGATGGAACTTCCTATGTTCAAGCTTGTGCCCATTACCTCTTGTCCTATCACTGGGCTCCACTGAAAAAAGACTGTTCCCATCCACCTCGCACCCTCCCTGTAAGTATTTGTAAGCGTTAATAAGATCCCTCCTCAATCTTCTTTTCTTTACACTAAAGAGACCGAAGTCCCTCAGCCTCTCCTCATATGAGAGATGTTCTAATCCCCTAATCATCTTCGTAGCCCTTTGCTGGACCCTCTCCAGCAGATCCCTGTCTTTCTTGAACTGGGGAGCCCAAAACTGGATGCAGTACTCCAGATGCAGCCTCACCAAGGCAGAGTAGAGGGGAAGGATGACCTCCCTCAAACTACTGCCCACACTCTTCTTGATGGACCCCAGGATGCCATTGGCCTTCTTGGCCGCCAGGGCACATTGCTGGCTCATGGTCATCCTGTTGTCCTCCAATTACTATTGTTATTTTCCTTTCCCATTATTGTCCTAGTAAAATGTCTTTACCTCAACCCACGATGTTTGTTGGGTTGGTTTTTTTTGCCTTCCCCTCATTTTCTCCCTCTTCTCCCTACCCTTCTGGGGGGAGAAGGGGTTGAGCAAGAGGCTGCATGGCCCTAGTTCTGTTAAGTGGTGTTAAACCATGACAAACATAAGAGCATTTTTAACCTTACCCTTTATTTTCCATGTTGGAATAAACATTTGCAAGTTCTGCCTGCCAAGTTGCCAGTTTCTTGCTTTATACAAAATTTCTTCCTGCACCATTTTACATCAGATATATAGGACCCCAGACATTAGGAACTCTTCAATCTACTGCCCTGAACTGTTTGTAGCTGGTAGTTGAAGTATAACAGTATAACTATTGACTGTGTAACATAATACATGCAAGCACTCTTCTAACTTCCCAGTTAGAGAAAACTCCATCAGTTTAATATCTGAGCATGAGAGTAAGCTAGATTGCTGGATTTAGCACTGATGTAGATGAGGAATCCGCATATATCCCTTTCTTCTGGCTCACTGCTTTTTTTTTCTGCTGTGTAAGGAGCCTACAACAACATCAAATGGTCATGACCTTTTTTTAAGCACATAACCCCCACCCAACCCCCAAAGTTACTACTTTTACTCCATGAGAATATACAAACCAAGACTTTGTTATTGACTGCATCATTTTTACACCAACCACCCATTCATTAATTCCAGGCATTCCCTGACTTTACCAAAAGCAGAATCAAACATGAAGCCAATGCCATTGCAACAGCAGATAATTAATGGAGATCAAGGAGAGAAAATACCACCACTTAATAAAGTACTTCCTGTATTTTTTGTTTAGGCACAACTCAATGTTTGTTACAGATCCTTTCCCTTGGATTATTTATGTGTGCCTAAGGCACTAAGCATGCCTTAGAGGCAGATACTAAGTGAAGGCCCTTCTAATAATGCATGTTCAAAATGGAAAACAATTAGAAAGGACAGAATAAACAAGGCATGACAAAAGCAACTTAAATAGGTGAGGTTAACCTTATATGTTGGTTTCAATTTCTACAGTCCTGAAAATACTGTTCTTTTATCACAACTACAGCTAGAATTTCTGTAAGGTAAGTCCTGAGGTATTGGCAAAATCGAGCATTTCCAGTTATGACTCAGCACAGAGATCAAGGCCATCATTTAATTCCCACACAAGCTGTGGAACATTTTTGCCCTTTGCACAACTTTCCACTATCCTGTATATACCAAATTGTTTTAAGAAAAGTTTAAGTTTGCCTGGCATTCAGGAGCATGAGGTCAGCAATTGTTCAATTCATTACTCTTAACCATCTTAAATAAATGATACTGGCAAGAAAATATTTCAATATATTCTTAATACATTGTATTTGGATCACAAATATACACTAGCTAAATCAAATCCTTCACTTTTAACGTCATTCAAACATCCACTTTTGACATATGGAAGTTCTGAAAGAGGTTTTTATAACTTTTTCTAACTTACCCTTGCAGATGAAACAATTTGTTTGGCTTGACGTAGTGACAAGTGCTCAATCATCTTGACCAGAGTTTCTGGATTTGCATTAGCCAAGTGTGCCAAAGTCTTGTACCCTGCATTGTAAAGCTGTTTTGCTCGTGCCTGCAAGTCCAAAACTGTGTTAGATTATTAGAACAGGCAATAAGAATTACCATTAAGTGCTAATCTCTGCACCAACCTCAAACATTTCATCTTTGCATACCAATCCAATTCTCTTAATCGTCCCAAGAACATGGATACTAAGAATCTTTACTCCTCCAAAATACAGCTTTACCCCCAAGATTTACCTCCCCATTCAATCTTATCCAGCTCTTCGGAACCCATTCGTCATTATTTTCTCCGAGCCTAGATGATACTGACCCTGCCATCCTCTTTTGTTACCAAGTTTTCTGCATTCACTGTCACTGACAGGAATGACTGTCTCACATTCTTTGGAGGTGTCTAACAGAGGAGGGCTGATGTTATCTAATTTTTTTTTCCCCCATAGAATTTTCACAGAACAGAGCTCTCACAAAATTCTAGAAAAGAATATACTTTCCTTTTTCAAGCTTATAGGTATTTTTTCCTTTTGTCTCACAGTATCTTTTGTATTTCTCTAGTTTTGTGCCAAGTCATGGCTGTGACCTCACATACAGAGGAGAGACATCACAGGAGAGATTCTCTGGAATTTGATTATCACCAGTGTAAGAGGGTGTGCATTATCTGCTTCTCTTAACTTGGTTTGATCCTGTTGCTATGTAAAGTAGCCAAGTAGTATTTGCTTAACAGAAGGTCTTTGGGCAAACATTTATTTTGCAAAACAAATACTGCTAGAACTTTACAAAGTTTAAATTAAAATGCATTTCCATATTAGTAGTGGAGGGTAACTTAGTATACCCAAGGCTTTAGTATACTGAGTTATGAAATAATACTCATTTGATAAACAAGTGTTACACCTCCAAACATTTGGTCAATTACCTTTTTCCTTTATTCCCCGCACCTCTTTTAAAGACAACAAGGAATAGAAAGACATTTATATCACAACATATGTGGGTTTTTTTAGCATCCAACAGGTAACAGCTTACAATATTTTATCTTCCTCCATGGAAACTGAGGACTATGCATGTTCATTGATGTGAAGTAGGTGTCATTAATTTCACCAAAAATAACCACTAATTGCCAGCAAATATTTTCAGTGCTATATTTGACTGTTATATGCACAGTGAATTAAATTTCACAAAAAGGTTTTAGATTGGTCTTCGAGAACTGTGCAAGTAAACGTGCAGAAAATAATTTTCTCTTTCACAGTAACCTTAAGATTGATTTTGTCATTTCCTCCACAGAAATCTAAGCAAATCACATCTTTTCAAGATGACAGTCTACCTGCTACACATATCAGCTGTCAGTATAGTTTTAACTCCACTGCAGAAGTACCTTGGTGATAGCAATAATTTTGTAGAGCCATCTTTAAAATACAACTTCAGCAGAATCATCCTGTCCAGGCTGGTTTTGCCCTTACACAGAAATGCTCCCATATGGAGTAAACCATGAAAAAAGACTATTGACCTTTTGCATCCAATTGAGAAAGTTTGATATATACAAAAAAAACCCATTAGGCTCGAAGTCTTCATCCTTGTTTAGCTTCTCAGAATAAGACCTTACTGCCACTAAATTGAATGGTTTTCTGACAAACTGATTCTACGATAGGCTGAACAGGCAAGTTAGATCATTTTCCAGAGAAGTTCAATGATTACTTATAAACCTTGCACTGAAGCCCAAAAAGATTTTCTACTTTAATAGGAGTCTTCAATTCAGAGACTGGTTAAGTTTCTTATTTAAAATACATGCAACACTGCAAGTTATTGTAAAAACCTAAGTTCCCAAGAGGACTTCACATATTTCTGTGAGGATCTTCTAACTTAACTCAGTATGTAAATTCTTATTCCTCTTTACTCCCACGAACTTACCACAAAAGAAACATGGACTCTGTTTTCCAACTGAATATACAGCTAAATTATTGTCCAAATACAGAATTTTCACTGTTGCCGTGGCAGCAGCCAAAAGAAAAAACATCACTAGCTCCAGCTCACATTCTGTCAACAGACCACTTCTTCCCACACCTCCAGGATTGTTGTGGGATACCTGCACTATGCCAAATTCTCAATAAAAAACTAGCTTGGTATTCCAGGTATACTTGAAAGGCACAGCAACATTTAGGATACAAGTTTACATTGAAAAATCTCACAAAGCCACGTTTACTAACCTCTAGAACCCCTGCTACCTCCATCAGAGGGATGAGTTCTGTCTTAACACAGTATGTCAGCTGCTTGGTAAGTTCTGTCAGCAAGGCTTTATAAACCCAGAATTCTTCCAGTTCCTGCAGAGACGAAGATCACTAAAAATCAGATCCTAAGTCTGTATTTGGGGTGTGTATGACTGATAAGAGCTCTGCTACGGCAACAAGCACATATTTGGCTTTTAGATAGGGAAGCACTATTATTTCTAGTTAACCTTTCAGGTAGTTGTAGAGTTGTATTCAGCGCTCTCCAGGTGAACATGCTAAAGTTGGTGCAGTTCTGGAGGCTAAGCAATGCATTATTTCAGCAGAGGAAAAAAAACAGGAGAACAAGCAAAGTCAGCTGTTTTCCTGAGATGCCATTCCACAAGCAGAAAGGTAAAATTGTCAATTATTTCACCAACAGCACTGACACTGATCAATGCCCTGTACAGTTTGTATATTTTCACATTCTCAGTCCATAAAGCTTACTTTTAATATAAGTAATATCACTGTACCAGCATGCTTTTCTGAACAGGAAAAAAATTTTGAACAGAAAAGGTGAAAAAACATGTTTTCGCACAGGAAAGGTAAATACACCACCTGCGTTCAGTTCTAATGTAAAAGAACAAAACTCCAGCTTTTGTAAAACTAGTCCCAAAGAATTTACTGGAATTCATTTAACACACTACCTCACAGAAATGTAGAACACAGGAGGTGAATGAGGCAGCAGAATTAAGGAGATTTTGCACATATCCTCGGGACATATTAAATTTCTCCGAAACGCTCCATACATTGGTCTCTTTCAGTAGGGTATAAAGGACAAATGACAGGTAGAGCCTGTTTACTGCAGCACTGTCCACGTTCTAGGAATAAAGGTAGTTAGACTTCAGAGCCAGTATCACATTCAAGATACTGTTAGTGCTACAAAGAAATTGGTTTCATCTCTAATCCTTGATATCTCTCAAACATGTCTATATTATACCCAAAGACATTAAACAACATTAAGAAAACCAACAAATGAGGTTGAAAGAGCCTTAATAAGTAGAAGAGTAACAAAGAACACTAGCAGAAAAATAATCTAGAATTTGTAAACAATCAAATGAAATGACTGTCATCTTAGGTGTGAGAAATCTCCAGCCTACCTTTCTGATGGCTTGACCAGAAGCCTTTTTTGTAATAAAGCTTTCAGGAACTCCAACAATATCCGCTACTTTTTGCTCTGCTGCACTTAGCTGGTTGAACTAAGATAAGATTGACTACAGTCAAGATTATTTATTAACAACTCATTCAAAGTTACTAGTCTTATAAATCAGAAGAGCTGCAGACAATGTAAATATGCTCTATTCAGCTGTAAAAAAAAAGTAATTCACGTCAAATTTATATAATACTGATACCACCTGCAGACAGATAATTTGCTTTCTCTTTTCTTCCATGAATGACAAGCTTTCATTCTTTTTCATCTTGAACTCCACTGGTTTGGAAATACATTTACACTTGTGTTCTGCTGATAAGCTTCTGGTGTGCATACATATGAAGTTTTTCTTTTTATAAATGTATAGCCTACTCTAGTATTAAGGTGCACACAGCATCACTTCTTTCACATCCCTTGGCAAAAACATCTACTTGTATATTTAAGATTCAAGATGAACAGGTTAAAAGTCCAGGAGAACTATGTCACTTCTAAGTGCTCACATATTTTTTTCCAAGAAATGTCATCAACCTTAAAGTATCTCCTGGATTTAATGTCTTCCCCAAATGGGGATCAAAGGCTGTTCTCCAAGCTTAACAATTGTTCTGCAGACTCCAGGATAGTTTTATAAAGAATTTTCAGATATTTAGGTCTCTTAATATTATAGAAAACACAAGTTTATTACTCAAAGTGAAACAATGTTGTTCAGTATCTCTATATAGTACTTAGACACTAGACTAGTACTATAATCACTAGACACAGATCTGTAGTTTCTGTGCCCACTTGTTTGAATTATCTGTAACTGTCCATCTCTGAATACCATGTTTTAACAAAATTAAATAGATTTTAGTGCTACCCCTAGTATACAGCACTTTACAGAAACGGGATTAGTTGTATTATGGGTGGATCTTACAGAGTGTGCGAGACCAGGATAAGGGCTGTGCTGCTAAGGCTGACATAAGCACAGCAGTCTGTAGGAAGGTATTGGACACAGTGTAATAGGTGCAATCGTGGCTAGAGTTAAGCATTAGACTCAGATATCAAACAAAGATTACCATTTAACACTCTAAGCTACAGATTAAATAAACGAGCATCAGAAGGCTCTTGATTAATTATTAGCCGTTTTCTTGCAAGAATACAATGATGTGATTACATATAACTATATAAGAAAGTTTTGTTTAAGATTAACCAGACTCTGGTGATAGCACCAAGGTTAGAGTTGGGATTTGGAGTACTGGCAACTCAAAAGATGTGTTTCATGGCACAGTTTTCCCCAAACAAGGTCAAATACTATAGATGCAAAAGAGAACTTAGGTTTTTATGCAATACGGGAAAGCGATTCTGCCCTGTGACTGAAAATAAAATAGCATATCTTAACTTTTAATCAAATCTTTACCCCACTATCCACATTTCCTATGTGTATAAACTTAACTAAAGTTTGATAAGCAGGATTACTATATGCCCCAATGCATGTTTGCTAGTAAATTCTCACCTGTCTCAAGTATATCATCCAATCTGGGCTACAGTTAGAAGTCATATCATATGGAGTTGCCAGATATAGAAGATGAAGATTGCTCTCAAGAATCAGCCCTTCCAAACCTTTCTTCAGTTCTCTGTAAAGAAGATTGCAGTATGCCAAGTCTATAGACCCTATAATAAGCACACAATGTATTGCAATTTTAAATAGGCATACAGGGTTAAGTGTAATAGATTTTAACATGGAGTCAATAATTCGTTTATCTTCCACAAAAGCTTGTTATGCCACCTAAATTGAAGAGAAATAACTGCAACCTGAATACGTGCTCTAACGTAACATAAGCAGTGAAACAGAACTAAGGAAAGGCAGTCACCTACTGCCACATACGTCCATTCTTTGTGTGGTTTTGGAGTGTCTGTGAGTTGCCTTGGCTTTAATGAAATCCTTGAACAATTTTGTAGGCTGGAGGAATCTTCCAGAGATTTGTTCTATTCCAGTTGTGTTCCATACCCCATATCTTTATGCTATGGCAGGAAAACAGAACTTTCTGATATACTCTCTTCTTTATTACAACTGGTCTAATGTTATATGCTTCTTTTCCCTCTTAAGCTTCCCTCTAGGTCAAGAAATCACCCTGTTCACAATACGTGTTCGTAACAATGAATTATAAAATGAGGTTGCGAGCCATTTTGATTACAATCACTAAATCAAATCTTTAAAATCATTTTTTGTGGGGATACAGTTCTGGTTTTACTCCCATTGTGACCAGTGTTATTACTCTTCATTCCCATCATGTTCAGTTATACACTACTTGTTCATTCCCATTTTCAGTCCAGCACATCATTTAGTAATCAAAACTGTCACTCTACAACTTATTTTTCATTGCAGTTTCAGACTGAAGATGGGAAAATATATTGAACTAAGGCTCAGATGAAAGGATTTGCTGAAATAAAGATTATACTAAGAATAAAAAAAGGCTTACCTTTGTATGTAGCTTTACCCAACGGTGTGATTGTTAGTATACATTTAGAATTGTGGTCCTTCTCAGATATTCTTCCTTTTACCAGTCCTTTTTCAATTAAATTTTCTAGCCCATCTTTAATTATCTCTGAGAGACTCTTCTCTTTAGACAGCAGCTGCTGCTGAACACCCAGCAACGTACTACACATAAAATTGTCGATTTCCTCATGGGTAACTGCTATCTGCATCAGTTTTGCAAGTGATTAGCATGTTTAAAGGTGTAATGTCACATAACACATTTCATAAGTTATATGAAAAAGTTTACTGACTAGAGCAGTTGTATTTCTGTAGAAATGCATTAACAGGATATCAATGACAACAAATAGAACAGTCTATGATGGATCTGATGGGACTGTTATCCATCTGTTCTATTAGTCTAGCTACTGCATCATGTTAATTTGTTTCCACTGTTTGCATTTTGAATCACGTATCAGAAAAGAAAATGTTAAAAATACTGTAATATATCATAAGGTAGGTATAATTTTGTCTTTTATACATAAGGAAATTGTCATGTCACATGATTACTTGATAACCGAGTTAAATAAAAAGACTAACCAAATCTTTGTTCTTTTCATCTGATTAAAGCTGTTCTGAACTTGTAGCCAATCTATTTAAAAAGTCTGTTTTTCTATAGAAACAACAGATAAAATTTTCTTTGCATTCCCAAGTACTTAAGTTACTCACAGAGAAGAGTTAACTGATACCTTCAGTCCAACCAAAGACAACAACAGGCTCTGCATTCCCTTGGTCAACTCCAGCAGAAGATTGCTGTAACAATTCTCCAAAGGACTGTTAACTAAATCCTGAACCTGAAAAGGTCAATATATTAAGTTCAGGGAAAATATTTATGCATTAGATTTACATTTTTCAAAATACTGATACAGATGATTCAGCTTATAAAGACAGTAAGTACAGCTGTCTAAAGTTTACAGTTCACATCTAAAAACAAATCACATAAACGTAGTTTATAAGTATTATTACATAAGTCAAATACTTGAAATGTTGAGAAGCGAACAAAAATTAAGCTAGGCAGCTCAGCTCCTCCTGTTTATCCCACCAGCTTAATACAACAATTTAAGTTACCAACAGCTTTGTAAAAATTACCAAGTGTTTGTCTTTTTCTTGCACTATGAGAATACTTTCTCCAGCACTGTCAATACCGGCTCGACCAGCTCTGCCAATCATTTGTTTATACTGGTTCTTCTTCAGGAAGTCATTAGCAACATAAGGAGCTCTTAGAATAACCCTATAAAGAAGTCTTTAGTAAGTTATGCTTTATATTAAAATTGCTAAAGCAGCAATAAAATTTTACAAATGCATTCTTCATATATGCCCATTGCTTAGTAACTAATAAAAATCAAATGCACCTGTTTGAACAGTTGTGCAAATCAATCAGGAAAACATCTAACAATTTAAGGTTTATTGAATGGTAAGCCATGTTTATTATGTTTTGCAGAACCTTTGGAACTAGTCTTTACATCTACTCAAAGGCCTGAGTTTGACTGCAAATCACTGAGATATAAAATAAACCCTGCTAAAAAACATAAGCAACACTGACCATACATCAGTTATGCTAGAAAGACAACACTTGTCTGTATGAATTTTTTTTCCTCCCCTCAGATGCATCATTCCAACATACATGCACACAAAACTGGATTCTTAGCACAGTGTTCGGTCATACAGACTACAGCAATCATATCATCAGCACTTGTATAAGGAAGGATAGCACATTTTTGTGTTAAAAACTATAGTTTGTGCATAGTTAAAAACTACTAGTTTGTGTTCAAACTGTATATCCTTGGAAAGGATTTATTTTACAATTTAAACACTCTTCTTAGGACAGTATCTAAAGAAACCTTATTCTTCTGTGTAACATTACTAAAATACTGAAGCATTTCCTAAATTTATTAAAATTTCCTTAATCTGTTTACATAAGTGCTCTTCAGCTATGCGCTCTGAGGGACTTGCTACCGAGTCACATTTCCTAAGTAAAAATTCTGCAGTCTGAGTTGAACAAAATCTCTTCTGCTTCCAATTTGCTAGTAAAAGCAGAAAAATGTTTTAAATAGCACCAATATTTCCAACTTATTAAAGCAATTTCTACAAAGCAAAAAATCAATGCAACAATGAAATGCGTTTTAGTTACTAACCTTCTAGCTGGCAGGTTCACTCCAGCAGCTAAAGTAGCTGTGCAAGCAAGGAGACACAGGACACCTGTAGAATATGCTTCCTCTATACTTTTTCTTTCATCATTTGTAAGGCCACTGTGGTGATAGGCAATACCAAAAGGAATTGTTTGCATCAGAACAGGACAGACACTTCCATTTCCAATATTCTTTAGGTTCTTGATGAGATCTTGTTTCTCTTTCTCCCTGTGAGCTCTAAATTCTCTTGGAGGAGGAAAAGCATTTTTTTTAGACTTCAATCATTAACTACTTTAAAAAAAAATAAAAATCAAGAGACATGCTCACTGTCTATTTCTGTTCATTATCCATTCCTCTAATATCTAGGTTGGAGAAATAGTTATTTCCAGTAACTTTAAAATAACAATACACAGGAGACTGATTAAGTTGCAATGAAATACTGACTGGGTGTGGGTATCGCATGCACTAAAGAAAGGAAACAGGGCCAGTATCAGCTCATAGTGATAATTACAGATACATCAAAAATGGTCTCAATTTTGATTGCAAGGGAGGGGGTTTGTTTATTTTAATGCAATTTCTTCCTACATAAAATTTAACTTTGCTAGACCGTTATGAGTTGATTAAATCATATTTAAATGAAATCAAACGTAAGTCTTACTTTCTTTGCTTTATTAATGAAGCCTGGTTTGATTTTACAACCTATATTCACAAAGCAGGTATGGAACAGATAATCTACTGCTAACATGACCAAATACCAAGCTATAGAGAAAATGTTTGTTTTCTAAAGTTGCAGAGACCGGTGCCAAAAGGACACAAGGTTAGATTAATTTAGTATGCCTTTCCATTTTTTTTTATTATTTGTCCTTTAACAAGCATTTTTTAACCATTTTGTTTAAAAAAAGACATTTTTTTGGTAAACTGTTTAATGACCCTTGAGCAGTTTGCTATTCATTTATGCAGTTAGCAACTTTACCTGATTCCATATTCAAAGTATTTACTTCTGATCACCAGGGAAAGTCACTTGCAAACTAGTGAAGATAAAATCTAAGTTCTGAGCAATTATTCCATAAATAATTAAAAATCATTACAGAAACTTACTTTTTGAGGTACTTGCACACCATTGAAGCCACATTTTCACAGTTCTTTTTAGTAGGACAAAAGATCAGGCAGGAATATTTAGGAATAACTTCAGTAACCAGTGCAATGATGTGGTCAGGATCTGCTTTCTCCAGATTACTAGAATACTATCACAAACACAGATTGCCGAACATTTAAACTTAGAAATTAAGTCATAAACTAACTATTCAAGATTTGTTCTCAACCTTCACTAGAATACTCTCATTTGCTTTAATGTGACATAATTGCAAGCAGATGTAGGATAAGCTCTTCTCCCAGTCCCTCATTTGAAAGTGTTTACTAGCACATCTACCTTGAACTGAGGGATACATGGACATAAAAATCAAATGCTTTGTTTTTTCCCCTTAACACTTCCATTTCTTTTAACAACACCATAGTGATGTTACTTGTGCTACTGGCAGTCTACCATAACATACATTTTTCGTTTTAAAGGTTGAAATGAATCCCTACAAGGCAGTGATAAACTGATAAAACCCAAAAAAGATGTCGTCTTTTAATACCATCTGAGAGTAACCAATTATTGAGGAAAAACTACTAGAAACCATAAAGCACTGGGTATACTCAAAACCATTGCTCTGCACACGTCAAAATACTGAAGAAACCTCTACCTTAAAGAGGGGTAAAGGACTGAAAATCAAGTAAGCTCTGTAAACAAATAATTGTAAAATAATACATTTCATAACTATAGTTCAAAGAAACTTGGATTTTACCTTGAAATTAAGGAGACGCGAAAAAGTAAA
Source organism: Charadrius vociferus (assembly GCF_000708025.1). Lineage (NCBI taxonomy): Eukaryota > Metazoa > Chordata > Aves > Charadriiformes > Charadriidae > Charadrius > Charadrius vociferus. The sequence goes on along the minus strand of NW_009649717.1, from coordinate 3,414,862 downwards.
GCCTTTTTCTGTTTTGCTGTCAACTGCATAAATGGAGTCTCGTATCTTTACATATTCCTTTAATTCTACCTAGGGGGATATAAGCCATAAACAGAAACTTTGGTTAAATTATCAAGTCTTCTCTGAAGGTTAAGCTATTACTGACATTCAACTAATGCTTTCTTTTTTCCAAGCATCACATTTTATATACATACATACTTGCATGCACACAAGCACACATTCCACCCCATCAAGAATTTTTTAAAAGTTGTTTTAATTATTTGCCTTGAAAGAGTAACTATTTATAATGAAGGACATGACAAACACTGCATCCCATGAACCATTCCTAAACTATTGTCATGACAGCATTCAAGCACCAGTAGTCCAGATTCTAGTTATATCAAATGAACTGTAATGAATTATCACAGTAGCTGTAATTTAGAAATTGATTTACTCAAAATGACACAAAAGACTTAAAACAACACCATAAAGGTACTACTGGCATTTGTGCATTTACAAGTGCATAGTGCTATTTATTGTATTGATACAAATGCAAGCAGTAGCAGGCATCATATTACATTACCCTGTGAAATTAAACACAAAAGCTGTGATATGATGCTAAACAGATATGCTACGATTTTAAAGCCACATAACTTCTTTGCTAGTTTGTTATCTTGTATACAGACCGGTCTAAAATTATTAGTGTAGTACTCTGCTTGCAGGAATTTCTGCAGGTCTCCAACATTACTTAAAGTTGCACTCATTCCAATGATTTGCGTGTTTTCTGTAAAGCAGAAGTTGAGATGAATTTATTCACATGTTCACAATTTTTAAGATTTCTGCTCAGTATTTAATTCACAATCCTACTTTGTTAGTCTTTTGAAATGCCAAAGTAGTAGGTTTGAAGGGGGATATAGCTAGGAAATATTAGCCGAGACAAACAAAGGAATCCTTCTCTATAGAAGCATTTAATTGGCATGACTAAGGGACTCCTATGAAGAAATGGAAGACATTTGACAACACTCAGGATTTCTCAGAAAAGTAGTATCAAAAAAGCTTCAAAAACCAAAGACCATCATCACAGGGTCAACTGACTAACACTTAAATAAGTAAACATGGGTAATGTACAGAGTCATGCCACATTTTTCAAAAGCTACCAGAACACTACAAATCAAGAAAGCAAAAGTATGACTTCTCTCTAGAGATTCCATCACTACAATATTTCAATAACATCAGCTGCAGCCATGACTTACTGCTAGTGTAAAGAATTTTAGCAAGAGTAATTTCCAGTGTTGCTCCACGACTTCCTTCACCAAGCATATGCAACTGCGCACAGAAAGGAAAAAGAAAATGTGAGAATATTATTGAGTTTAAATTATATCTATAAAAAAAAAAATATGTAGCCCTAAAAAAATATCTTTGTTGGACTTCCTCATGATATCCCTCTGGTAATTGTTGACTGCTAAGTTCCTCCCAGAAGTATAGCCTCACCGAAACAACATTAAAGAATCACGGAAAAACAGATGCAAGAGCAAACGCAAATAACAAGATTTACCTTCCATTTAACCAGATCGTATCTGACACAAACAGTTGATTCCTGACAGAAAACAGTTAGTGTGGAGATCTTTGTATTCACCAGCCTAAAGCAATTCCAAACAAACCATGTTTTAAGCAACGCTTACAGTGGAAATTAATATAAAAAAAATCTAGTAGCCAGCTACTACCAGAAAAAGTAGAAGTTAATTCTTAAGCTGCCTTCTGTTTAGAAGCTACTGTGTTTAAGTAAGGTCAGTCAGCCTGAAGCATTCCATGAATTAAACATCCCTGTTAGATGTTACACGTTACCCCATGTTAACATGTTACGCACTACAGATGTTACCCCACAATCAACCCTAAGTAACACAACTCAGCCACACCACTAAAGAGCAGAATAAGGGGCAATTCTCACAGTCAGATGTCACTTAACTTTGGGTTTTTATGTTTCATTTAGTCATTATTAGTACCAGACACAAAGTCTCATGGTTCCATGTTTAGGACTTCAGTTTTGAGATTCATAAAAAATATTCCATATGATTAAAGTGGTTTATGTTTTCTCTAATCTATTAGAGGTGTGTAACTGACGAGTAGTTATTAAGTAATTCACCACCAACCACTAACACAGTAGAACTCTCAATATAGAGGCTATTGTCCTGATATAGCAACAAATGCTTCAGTTAAAGAAAAACAAGTTTCAATATTATGGAATTATATACCAATGCAGAAAAAAAATTAGTTAAGTGGTACTAATTTCATGATAAATACAGCAAAACCAAGTAACCAAAAAAGCTGCTCTTTGCTAATAATTGCGTATTATAAATATAAGTCTTGTAGCATACCTCATCTACTACAACCAGACCAAGGTCATCAATTCTTTCTGTTTCAATTAAGGAATTCACTAGAGCATGTCCTTTTTCTATAGTAGCAATATAAAGAGACTTTTTTATTCGCCTCTTGATTGGTGGAATTCTTCCTTTACTTCCTGCATATTCTTCAACCAGGAAACCCAATTCTATCCCAAAACTCGATAAACCCCTAACCTGTAAAAATAAAAAAAAAGAATTCAAGAAACAAACCCATGCTCATTTTGGATTTCAGATCTGCCTCAAGAACTCAACGTGCATATAACCAACCCACACCACAATCAACTCTTTGAGTTAGTGAAAACATATTAGCTGTAATTACATTTTCCAATTGCAAAGCTGAAGTGTTTACAAATATTATCAAGCTTGGATTACATCTGTTCTCTAAAATTAACTTTTCCTTTATATCAAAGAAATATTAGTTTTTATTTCAAGACTATTTTTTCAGCAATTTGAGCAGTACAGATCTAAGACTGCAGAACTATACATAACATTGTAAAAAGCTATTATTTCAAAATTCAGCACACTTTAAAAATCAGCATCTTCACCTCATAATTTAAGTCTCTTATTACAAAATTACTGACCCTCAGAGTAGCAGTTAGGAGAGAAGTCACTTGCTGATTTATGGAAGTCATGGAGTCTGCTAAAATTAGTGTTAAAACCAGCTAAGTAACGAGGCATATCAGAAAAGATAAGCAGCATCAGAAACACAGTATCCAGACCTTTTCTTGGACAATAGCAACATACGGCAGGATCATCAGAACATCCTTCTGCCTGCAGAGTAATTCTTGGAGAATTATTATTTCAGCTACAAGTGTTTTTCCACCACTGGTTGGCAATGAGTATATCAAATTCTTTCTTTGCTGTAGAGATTCTAACATTAGACAATCATGCTGCCATTCTGCAAAATTAAAAAAGAATTATTAGCAATCACTAGGGAGATGTTAATCAGTACCAAAATTGCCTCTACTTCATATGAAATACTTTAAGCCTTGCATTTGAGTTTTTCTTCAGTAAACCACTAAAAGCTTTCAAAGGATTCTATAAACCATAATTATCTTTCCCACCCATCTAAAAAAACAGAATAACCACTTAATAAAACAATCGCTTTCCAACATTGCTTACATTAAGTATTACCTTAACTTAAATATTTCAATGTAATGGGTAAAACAGGCAACACCACTGAATTCTTTTTTTCAACAAACCATTAGTCACATTACCATAAAGCGTTTCAATCCCTCGAAACTGCCTGAACAGATCTTTAACTTTGCTAGGTAATCCATAAAAAGGGCCTATATCAACAGAGGAAGATTCTAGAGTTTTCCTAGCAACACAAATCTCTTCAGATAAAACAGCTTCTTTAAGCTGCTTGGTCTTAGAGACCTGCAGAGTCTGGGCTTTGGCATTTCCAGTCATAGCACTTTTCAGATGATCTTTAAGACTCTCAGTTTTAAATAAATTGCACTTATTTGAGTCTGAGGAAAAGCCAGTAGGCCTGTTCTTGCATTCAGCATCAGGACAAAGAGGTGATGGACTCCTGATTTTGTCTGAGGAAGAATTCACACATTTATTCCTCCTTTCTGAGACTGGAGATATTCTAGAACCAGAAGAAAGTTCATCCATTTTCTCAAAATACAAAAATTGTGATGACGGCAAGTCATCTAATACAGATTCAGTCAGTTCTTGATTGCTATCCACCGGGTCATTTTCATTCATTTGGAAAGCATCCTCCTTGTCAGCTTTAAGGACAACCTTATCTTCTGAAGTAGAAAAATTATCTTGTTTTTTCAGGTGAATTCCTGACTGATTATTCCCAAGAACGATGTCTCCAGCTGCTTTAATATCTATACTTTTATCCTGCAGGTATTTGTGTTCTATATCATCAACTTGAGCTAGCAAAGAATCGTTTCCAGAAAAGCTGTCAAAGTCACCAAACATATCTTCTTCACTATCATTACCACACTGCAAAAACATAACAATGAGCATTAATACTCCAAAGTAACATCAACACATGAAGGCAACATAACTCATACAGCACACATGAAGTACAAGCCATTTAAGTCTTCCCCAATTTAACGAGGAAGTAAAGTGTTTTCTGACGCTGCTTGTGCGGAGGACCTAGCTTGACTTCTAAAGGAATACATGCTTTAACTCAGTGAAACTTAAACCACGAGTAGACATGATACCTGTAAAACTACTTGGTAGCGACAGTTTTCTTTAAAGGTTAGTTTAAGCCAAAACGCATCGCCCCTCACGCAAAGCCAGGCCTTCCCCGACCCACAGTCACCCAGGCTCGGTCTGGGCCAAGCGGCCCTCCCAGACAGCGTCCCCTCGCCTCCGCGTCCCGCCCTAGGAGCCTGCCCGCCCGCTCCCCGCCAGCCCCGCACCAGGGTCTCCGCCGGGGGCCCCTCGCCACCGGAGCCCGGTCTCTTGCGAGCCACCGGCGAGCAGACAGCGTTAGGCTGCACCGGGGGCCGGCTCCGCTTGCGGGCAGAGCTGGGGCGGCTCTTCCTCCGCACCGCGAGACTGGACTCGGCCATCACCGCCGGCCCAGGGAGCTGAGGGAGGACTGAGAGCTTCCGCCCCGAGAGCAGGACTGCGAGGGAGCGGAGCGGAGCCCGTTACGGCCGCGGCCGGGCACAGCGAGGGCCG